>NC_134739.1:14744275-15044275 GCF_049634645.1 Pelodiscus sinensis
TTCTTAGACCCCTCCCCGCCCAGCAGCCCCAGGACGGTACCAGCCTCCAGGCGCCGTCGCCACGCCTGGCTCGGCTCAGCCTCAGGCTGGGGGGCTCCCCGAGCCCCCAGCCCCCCCATGACCTTCACACGCAGGGGAAGAGGGAGCGGGGTTCTCCTCGGGGCCGGTGGCAGCGGGAGGCGTCTGCCCCCCGGGGATCTGGGCTGGCCCCGAGCAGACGCTACAGGGTCGTAGAGAAATTGAGGGTTGCGAGCCAGAGCGCCCCTCCCCCACCCTGCTTGGTCGGGGGGGGGGGGTTAAAATACGCCCGGGGCGCGCGAGCAGCCGGTGGCACCGACCCGGCCAAGCCGGAGGGAAGGGCCCTGGGCCGAGCCCGGCGCGGCAGGGACCCGCAGGCGGAACCTCCCGGCCTTTGCTAAGAGCATCTCGCGCCGGGCAGTCCGCAGCGGGAGCTCCGGAGCCGACGCAGCCGCCCGGCCCCCGCGCCCTCGGGCCAGGAGGGAGGCGGCATTTGCCCCCGAGCCGGGGCTGAGCCCCGCTGAGAACACCTGCCCCGCTCCGTGGGCAGAAACTCCCCCGCTGGCTGCGCGCAGGCCTGGCCCGGGGGGCTCGGCCGGGAGGGGAGCGGGTCGCGCTCCCGCGCCAGGCTCCGGGGAGGAACTGCCCGCTGGGGCTGGGCACCGGGGTGGAGAGTCCAGGCCTCCCCGGAGCGCTGGGGTTGTCCTGAGCTGGTGCTGCGGGGGATGAGGAACGTAAACTTGGGGGGGCTCCAGGATTCAAGGTGGGCCCGTCTCCAGCCCCTGCTCTGCGCCAGCTGCCCCGGCCTGGGTCGGGTCCTTCTCGCGCCCGAGACTCACGGACCCTGCGCCCTGCTGCCGTGGCCCAGGTAGGAATCTGTCCCGGAGGGTCGCTCGCCCTCTCCCGTGGAACAGACCCGCCCCCGCCGCAACTTGAAAGGCCCTTGAAGCCGCACGGGGGGTCCCTGCGCCTGCTCGCCCGGCTGGCACGATGCGTTATGGGGCTAAGACCTGCGGCGTCGCCAGCGGGACTTGTGTGAATATCACGCGCGCTGCGTACCGTGCGCTCCCCCCCCCACGCGCGTTACTCTCCGCGGGCGACTGCGGGGCGAGAGGCTCTGGGGGCCCCATTCCCACCCCGTTTAGTAGCACGGAGGGGCGGGATTGCGGGGGGGGGGGGGGGCGCTGCTCTTTTCGGTCGGGCCTTCCCGGGCAGGAGTCTCAGCGGGGCGGGCAGCCAAGGCTGCCTCCCGGCCATCGGATTGCAAGGGGCCAGCCACAGCCCGGCCTGGCTATGTCACTTCCAGCCTCTCGGAGCCGCGGCAGCGGCTGGGGCAAGAAGCTGGCTCTTGGGGAGCCGCCTCCTCCAGACCCAGCCGGCCTGTGCGCAGAGACCGAGAGCGCAGCTGCCCTGGGCCCGTGCGTTCCCAGCGTTAGCTCAGCCCCAGGCGCTGGCAAGCCGTGCTGCAGGGCACATAACCGACTGGCGCACCAGGCTGGTGCAACACCGGCTCACCAGTGTGGTGCAAAGGGCCGCGAGACAGCTCGCGGGGGGCGGGGACCAGCCGGGTAGACGTTGCGGACTGAGCCGGACAAATTCCCCGCACCCAGCGCCCCAGCCGAAGCCAGGGCAGCCACCCCGCTCGGGTCTGCCCCGCGTCTCGCCAGCCTGCGAGGCCCGGTGCCGCGGGCTGGGCAGTGGTTCCCAGGCTCTCGCTAGTCCGCTGCGCAGCAGAGAGCCGCAGCCGGCTGCCCAGCGCCGCGCCGAAGCGCCCTGGCTCCCCGCGCTGCGTAACCGGAGCCCTTTGTCATTCAAATGCCTCGAACTGGCGCTGCCGTGTCTCACGCTCCGCGCAGCGTGTGGCGAGCGGACACCGGGAAAGGAGGCGGCTGATCGGCCCGGGGGTGGCAGCTGCCGGCTCGCGGGGCGCAGGTCCCCTGAGGGGCGCGGGGTCCCGAAACAGCCGGGAAAGCAGCGTCCCAGCCTCCCTTTTGTCATGGCTGGGTGGCTGGGGGCCTGTGGGCAGCGCTGCTAGGGCCCGTGCGCACGAGGGGTGCGGCAGGGAGGGGCCACCCGCCTTCCCACCGCTGGTCAGTCTACGAGAGGCCGATCCGTAGGCGGCTTCCAGCACCTGTGGGCAGGCCGAGGGGAGCGGGGGGTGAGAATCCGGGAGCCCCTCTCCCAACGGCTGGGAAGGGGCTGGGAGTTCTCCCCGGGGTGCTCTTGTGTGGCCGCGCCCGGCTACTGGCGGCAGCGAACGGGGAATTTATTACGCAGAAAGGAAGGGACTTTCCCCGCCCGCTCAGCGACCCCCGCGCCCCGCTGGCTGCTGCTGGCAGGTCGGATTCCTGCTCTCCGGCCTCTCCCCAGGGCCACACTTGGGATCCTTCTTCCCGAATAACTCAGAGGCTTTCTCGGGCCCTGCCTGCAGCCAGACTGAAACCGACAGGGCTCTTGCCCCAGCCGCCATGAAACGGACCAGGCGTGTAGGTGTCAGGAGCAGCGGCCCTCGGCCTGCAGGGAGACAGTGCTGGGCCCATGCAAAGGCCAAAGGGGAGACAGTGCTGGGCCATGCAAAGGCGCCAGGGGAGACAGTGCTGGGCCATGCAAAGGCCAAAGGGGAGACAGTGCTGGGCCATGCAAAGGCCAAAGGGGAGACAGTGCTGGGCCCATGCAAAGGCCAAAGGGGAGACAGCGCTGGGCCATGCAAAGGCCAAAGGGGAGACAGTGCTGGGCCATGCAAAGGCCAAAGGGGAGACAGTGCTGGGCCATGCAAAGGCCAAAGGGGAGACAGTGCTGGGCCATGCAAAGGCCAAAGGGGAGACAGTGCTGGGCCATGCAAAGGCCAAAGGGGAGACAGTGCTGGGCCCATGCAAAGGCGCCAGGGGAGACAGTGCTGGGCCATGCAAAGGCCAAAGGGGAGACAGTGCTGGGCCATGCAAAGGCCAAAGGGGAGACAGTGCTGGGCCATGCAAAGGCGCCAGGGGAGACAGTGCTTGGCCATGCACAGGCCAAAGGGGAGACAGTGCTGGGCCATGCAAAGGCGCCAGGGGAGACAGTGCTGGGCCATGCAAAGGCCAAAGGGGAGACAGTGCTGGGCCATGCAAAGGCGCCAGGGGAGACAGTGCTGGGCCATGCAAAGGCCAAAGGGGAGACAGTGCTGGGCCATGCAAAGGCACCAGGGGAGACAGTGCTGGGCCATGCAAAGGCCAAAGGGGAGACAGTGCTGGGCCCATGCAAAGGCCAAAGGGGAGACAGTGCTGGGCCATGCACAGGCCAAAGGGGAGACAGTGCTGGGCCATGCAAAGGCGCCAGGGGAGACAGTGCTGGGCCATGCAAAGGCCAAAGGGGAGACAGTGCTGGGCCATGCACAGGCCAAAGGGGAGACAGTGCTGGGCCATGCAAAGGCGCCAGGGGAGACAGTGCTGGGCCATGCAAAGGCCAAAGGGGAGACAGTGCTGGGCCATGCAAAGGCCAAAGGGGAGACAGTGCTGGGCCCATGCAAAGGCCAAAGGGGAGACAGTGCTGGGCCATGCAAAGGCCAAAGGGGAGACAGTGCTGGGCCCATGCAAAGGCGCCAGGGGAGACAGTGCTGGCCCATGCAAAGGCCAAAGGGGAGACAGTGCTGGGCCCATGCAAAGGCGCCAGGGGAGACAGTGCTGGGCCCATGCAAAGGCGCCAGGGGAGACAGTGCTGGGCCCATGCAAAGGCGCAAGGGGAGACAGTGCTGGGCCATGCAAAGGCGCAAGGGGAGACAGTGCTGGGCCATGCAAAGGCGCCAGGGGAGACAGTGCTGGGCCATGCAAAGGCGCCAGGGGAGACAGTGCTGGGCCATGCAAAGGCCAAAGGGGAGACAGTGCTGGGCCCATGCAAAGGCGCCAGGGGAGACAGTGCTGGGCCCATGCAAAGGCGCAAGGGGAGACAGTGCTGGGCCCATGCAAAGGCGCAAGGGGAGACAGTGCTGGGCCATGCAAAGGCCAAAGGGGAGACAGTGCTGGGCCATGCAAAGGCCAAAGGGGAGACAGTGCTGGGCCATGCAAAGGCCAAAGGGGAGACAGTGCTGGGCCATGCAAAGGCCAAAGGGGAGACAGTGCTGGGCCATGCAAAGGCGCCAGGGGAGACAGTGCTGGGCCATGCAAAGGCGCCAGGGGAGACAGTGCTGGGCCCATGCAAAGGCCAAAGGGGAGACAGTGCTGGGCCATGCAAAGGCCAAAGGGGAGACAGTGCTGGGCCATGCAAAGGCCAAAGGGGAGACAGTGCTGGGCCCATGCAAAGGCGCCAGGGGAGACAGTGCTGGGCCCATGCAAAGGCGCCAGGGGAGACAGTGCTGGGCCATGCAAAGGCCAAAGGGGAGACAGTGCTGGCCCATGCAAAGGCCAAAGGCCAGACAGGCCATTACTGGGTTCAGCAAAGCTCGGATCTGGGACTGAGTAGAGCTTGGGCGTGTCCGCGCCTGTCGCTGGCTCTAAGGGGTTAGCTCGGAGCACTTGGATTTGGAGCCCTGTTCCCCCGGCCCTGGCGTCCGGCCCCTTCTACTGGGTAAAGCACAAAGTCCCAGCCCCCAGCGCAGTGAGTAGGTTTGTTTCGGTGGCCCAGAGCAGCCCCCCCCCGAACGGTCCCCATTCAGCGCGAGCCGGGAGCAGGGCCGGCCCACAGCATTTCGGCACCTGCGGCGGGAGCTCAAATGCCGCCCCCGTGCCCCGTTCTCCTGCCTGCCTGTTCTGTCTCCTGTGCCCCCTTCCTCCAGCACCGCACCCCCCAGCTCTGCATCTCCCCAGCAGCCCAGCCACGTTCTCCACTCTGGGTCCTCCTGCCCCCCCTGAGGTGGCCGCCTCAGTAGCCTCATGTACGGCCAGCCCAGCCCAGGAGGGGTTGCCAGGCATTGCTCGGCCCTGCAGGGTCACTGCTCGGGAGGAGGAAATGGGAATTTCGGCCTTTGGCCCGTGCGCTCCTGGGCCTCTCTCCGGGCCCGGCACATGGCCGGTAGCGCCATGGAAAGCGGCCCAGCTTTGCCAAGTTCTTTTCATCCCAAACAGCCGCCAGGCAGCAGCACCGTTTGGTCCTTTCTGGGCAACATGGGGGCCCAGAGCCTCAAAAGTGCCGAGGCGCCTAACTCCCCTTGGTGTCAATGTGAGTTAGGGGCCCAGATACCTCTGATGATGTGGGCCTGAGAGCCCTGAGCCAAGCGATCGCCCCCTCTCTCTTGTTTGTCCCAACTCGGGCAGCCCCGCCGGCTCCCTCAGCCTGGCAAAGGGGGGGGCTGCCGCTGGCCGGCTAGGGAGGGTCGCCCCTGCCCTTTCCCGAGCCCCCACCGTGCAGCGCGGGGCATGTTGCTGCTCCCTGCGCCCAGGCAGGGTTTATAGACACCCCCAAGATTGGTGCTTCCATTAGGCGAGGGGGGAGCGGCGTCCCTGGCGCTGCGCTGAGCGAGCCCGGCAAAGCGAACCGGCCCGAGGAGGAGGGACCTGAAATATCGGGGGGCGGGGCTGGCAGCCAGTGCTCTCCACCCCACTCCGAGGACCCCCCGCCCCTCCACGCGGGGTGCCAGGCGGGAGCTGGTCCGCAAGGAGACCCAGTTCAAAATCCAGCCCCCCTGGGTGACCGGCTGCTTGTTGCTCTGTGCTGCTGCCTCTGATTCAGAAGCAGCAGCGCAGGGTGGCAGCAGCCCCTGTCTGGGGGATGTGTGTGGTCCAGAGCATTAACCTCTACGCCTTTGCTGAGCGGATAATCGGTTATCGACTCCACTTGCATCCCTAGTCAGGAGCCTGCGGCAGCGGAGGCCTCAGCCTGGCTGGGAAGGCAGGGCTTGCCGTGGGGTTCGCTCTCCAGCTCCCCCTGGGCTGCTGCCCGTCACCCCGCCTGTTTCTTCCTCTGCCGGGCGCTGGATGCGGGGGTGGCCTAGGGCTGGGGGGTGGCCTAAGGCCGGGGGGTTGCTGCTGGCCACGTGCTCTGAGATCCTGGGGTGGGGGCGCCCACACAAAGCCAGGCCCCTCCACGTGCTGCGCCGGGCGAGGCCTGGACCCGGCTCCGGGAGCCCACCCCACTGCAGCGCTTCCTCTCCCCGGACTTTGATGTTCCAATGGCGAGTAGGTGAGCTCATCTGCGGCCCAGCTGTTCGCAATCAAGGGCCTGGCAGGCTGGGGCGTAGGATGGCTCTGGACCCCCCCCCCCACAGGGGGGACTGGATCCATTTATCCCCCCCCCGCGAACAAGAGACTGACCCGGGCCCTTCTGGTTCCCTTGTGTGGCAGGGGCCGGCCGGGGCCGACGAGACGTGTCCCACCCAGATGTACACGGCCGGCGGGGAGTGCTGCAAAGCCTGCAACCTGGGCGAGGGGGTCGCGCAGCCCTGCGGGGTGAATCAGACGGTCTGCGAGCCGTGCCTGGACAGTAAGTACCTCGCCCTCGGTCTCACCCCAGCTTGGGGGTCTCCTGCAGCCTGCTGCGGGGGGGGCACAGGGCGCCGAGCTGGCCTCGGTGAAAAGCCCGTTGGTGCGCACTGTCCTCTCGGGAAGACAAGCCGGGGGCACCTGGCATAAAGTCCCCCCGGTTCTCTGGCCGAGCCCTGGGTGTGTTCTCAAGGGCCATTTCCGGAGCTGTTCTGCCTGGGGGGCTGTAGGCTCCGGATCTGGCCACCCGCCGTGGCTCCTGTGTCCACATGAGCATCTGGGACCCCCAGCGTCCTGCATCCCCCAGCCGGCGGGACGGAGCGAGCGGAGCAGACGCTCAGCAATCCTGCGGACGCCCGAGGATGCGGCTGTCGCTGGGGCCCCAGGGCCTGCCTGAGCCAAGTGCCTCGCACTGCCCGACGCGCAGGGGTTTGGGGCACTTTCTTCCCCACAGCCCCCCCGGGACGCCGGCTCGTTCCCTGCTCCCCTCTGCCCTGGCGGGCGGGAGCAGCTTCGCCCTCCGCGGAAGGCGATGGCGCGCCCCCGGCTCAGTTCCCAGGAGGCCCCGGGGTCCTGTCCAGTGCTAGGAGCCAGGGGAGGAGGGTGAGAAGGGTCCCGTCGGACAATCCGGGGCCGACGATGAAGGCCTGGGCCGCTATTTCCACAGTGCCCTGGCTGCGCGTGGGGCTTGGTGGAGGAAGTAAAATGCCCCCCGTGCTGCCCACCCCAGTGTCGCCTGGGGGAGGAGCGCGCCGAAGGCTCCAAGTGTTTGCAGCACTTGCTGGGGTGGGGGGGGGGCAGTGCGGAACGCCCCAGGGCAAATCGGAGGATGCTGCGGAGGGCGGGGATCCCTGCAGACTCGGCTCCCCCGGAAGGAGCGATCTCTGGGGCGAGGGCGCTGCGCCGGAGCGGGTGCGGGGCAGGTGATCTGCCAAGCGAGCAGCAAGCGCTCCCCGCTAGGCCAAGCTCGGCACCGCACTGGCTAAAAATATCCCCCTTCCTGCAAAATCAATGAATGGCACTTAACCTCGGAGCGAGCGGCAGCAAGGCCTGGGGATATTGGATCCCGGCCCCCCCGTCTGACCTTGGCGGAGACGCAGGTTAGCGCTGCGCAAAGTAGCTTCAGCCGGGGAGCCCAGGCAGCCAGCCCCCGCCGGAGAGCAGGCCCCGACCTCTGCCGCTTTCTTATGGGCGGCGCAGCTGCTGGCTGACTCGGGGCCTCTGCATTCCGGAAGGAAAGGTGGATTGGAGAAAAGATAAAACGACAGACCCCCCTCCGGAGGGAACGGGGAGCAGTCCATGTGGAGTGGATGTGAATGGGATGTGTCCTCGGACTAGGGATGTGAAAGTGTAACCGTGTAAATAGGTAACCGATGGGCGATACCCTTCACGGTTACATGCAAGGTCCCGGTATGTGCGGGGAGCCGGCTTTTAAGCCAGCTCCGGGGGAGCCGCTTGCCTCTGATGCAGGGGACAGGTGCTTAATTCCATGCATTTTAACTCCCCTACCTTGGCGCACACTTGTTTGTGCAGGCAGATGAGTGAGTCGTGCTGTTGGCTTGGTGCTTACACAAGTGTGAGATGTGCCCCCCTCTTTGTGTGGTGGGTCCTCTGAGGGTAGCAGCCTACTACTGCTGCTGGTTAGTGAGGTGGCTTCTTCAGCTTAGGTCTGTGGGATGGACCTGCGGGGGGTGGCTCCTTGGGCAGGGGGGACAGGCTGTCTCTGCAGCCGCTCGCAGTATTTGTGCCTGCAGCCTGTCTGGGTGCCTGGCTCCGGCCTCTTGCCCAGATGTCGGTATTTGTCGTCACCGACGCGCTCGCTCTCCGCTCTGGGCTCTCGAGTCTGTCCCAGCCTCGCAATGCCAGAGGGGCTCAGCGTGAGACGTGTCGATTTCTGCTAATCCCCCTCCCCCCCTTTCCGGCAGGGCTGGCACGCGCTGTCCCCCGGGGGCGGAGCCTTCCCCGGCCCGGCTGTGCGATGCCCCCGGGGAGCATGGAGGGGGCGGTGAGGGGGCAGGGTCGGAAGGCCGTTAATCCGCGCGTATAAATACTGGCGGGGCTGGTTTATTGGCCTGGCTGACCTTGCGATGTCTTTGCGGAGGCCCCGTCCCAGGCTGGAGGCTGGGGGTCCTGTCCCCTCCCCCCCGCTTTACCCCCGCTGCAGGGAAGCCGGGTGGAAGTTTGGCTTTGCTCCCTGCTCCGTCCCTGGGACACAGAACACTCGCCCCGAGGCCTGCGGGGTCCCCTCCCCAGCCCTGTGCCGCAAAACTATCTGGGAGCAGAGGCTCCGGCAGAGGGACCGCAGGGTCCAGACCCTAGAGCCCCAGGCTGGGCAGAGCCCTCAGGAGTCGTCGAGTCAGCCCCCTGCCCAGAGCAGGACCAACCCCGACTCAATCAACCCGGCCAGGGCTTGGTCAAGCCTCTAGGGATGGAGACTCCACCCCCGCCCTAGGGAACCCAGCCCAGCGCTTCCCCTAATATCCGACCTGGACTTCCCCCGCTGCAGCTGGAGCCCATCGCTCCTCGTTCTGCCCCCTGCCCCACTGAGAACAGCCTCTCTCCGGCCTCTCTGGAACCCGCCTTCCGGGAGTTGGAGGCTGCTCTCAGATCCCCCCTCTCTCTTCTCTTCCACTGACTGAATAAGCCCAAATCCCTCAGCCTCTCCTAAATCAAGCAACTGAGCCAGCCATAAGGCGCCAGGCTGGAAAACAGGGAATCTGCATCTTGGCCAGGCTCTGCTACTGATGTGCTGGGTGACCTTAGACATGTCACTTCCCCGCTCGGTGCCTCAGTTTCCCCACCCTTTGTTTGACATGTCTGTGTGCACTGCAAAATCTTCAGGGTGTGGATCTTCAGAGGGGGCTAATGATCTACACCGTGCCTCACAGGCGGGGGCAGGTGTTGGGGGTGTAACAACTATCGGAGGTCCCTATTTAAAACCGCCAAAGGAAACACCTCCTAGCATTGATGCTTCCGGGGGGGCCTGTCTCCGAGCCCGGGGGCAGTTCTAATTCCATGGGCCGCTCTTGGAGACTCCCGCAGGGCGCAATCCCAGAGTGCAAGCCCCATGGGAGATGGGGCGGCCCTGCTCCGGGTCGGCCCGTCGGGAGCCCCCTGCCTTGGTCCTGCTCTCGCTGGCCCCTTAAGGAGCCCGGGAGCGACACCTGCTCCAGGCTGCACAATCCAGGCCGGATTTTGGGCCCCCTCTTTTCCGCATGACTCCCCGGCTGCGTGGGGCATTCCCAGCCAGCGTGGCTCCGGGCGTGCAAATCCCTTGGAGACCCAGGGGGCTGCAGACCCCCCGCCCCACCAGGCCGGGCCTTTCCAGATTTCTGTACCCGCCTCCCCCGCAGGCAGCGCCCCGCCGGCCTGTGTGATCCTCAGCTGGGAAATGCGCCCGCGGCCCAAACGCGTCTCCTGCCCGGCTAATGGCGCCCATCAATAATTCAGAGGCAGGCGGGGAATTGACCCGGGTTAATGGGAGCGGTGGGGGAGGGCTGTGGGGGCCAGGCTGCAGTAAAGGAGACTGGGGCGGGCTCTGAGCTCCATCCGGACTCGGGTGCTGCTGTGGCACAGGCGAGGGGGAGGGCGGGAGGGGTCCGGCCGGGCTGTGCCCGCTCAGTGCTAGTGGGGGAAGCTTGAATCAACAGCGCGGCCCTCCCCCCCCACTGCCCCTCCGCCTGGCAAGGCACAGGTGCTGCCACTCCACGCTCCCTGAGCAGGCTGGGGGGGGAGGTGCTGAAAGCCACAGAGCGGAGGATGTCCCGGGTGGAGACCCCGGGGAATGGAAGCATCTGCCAAGGGCCAGTAGGGGGCAGCGATCTCTCTCGCCACGCACATTGGCACTTGCGTGCACACTCACGCACATGCACACTTGTGCACACTCACATTCACACATGCACATGCTCATGCACACATGCTTATGCACACTCACATTCACACACAAACATGCCCACACTCACATACGCTCATGCACATGCACACATTTACACACGCTCACACACGTGCTCACACACATTTACACACGCTCACACACATGCTCACACACATTTACACACGCTCACACACGTGCTCACGCACACACATGCTCACACACATTTACACACACTCACACACGTGCTCACACACTCATGCTCAGACTCACACGCTCACACTCGCGCACGGCCGCAGCACATGAGGACCGGGGGGTGGAGGACAATACCAGGCTGGTGCCAGCGGCATGGGGATGCCCAGCCCAGCAGAACGAGCTGTGCCGGGCGGTGGAGCAAACGGCAGTGCCCCCGTCCCGGTGCTACCCCCGGGCGGACACACTGAAGCCCCGACCCCGGTTTCCAGCCCCGATGTTTTTCCTTAAGAGCCAAGCTAACGGCCATGAGCAGCTTGGTGCCGCACGGCCACGGGGGCCCCTCCGCCATCCGCCGCCGGCAGCGTCTTCCCCGGGCTGCTGCGGCCCCAGGACCCAGGCTGCTCAGTCACTTATGTCGCTGTCTGAAAGAGCGAGACCCCGGAGCCGCAGGCGCTTGGCCGCCTGCCCCATCCATCCCTGGGCCCCCCGCCCATGGGCAGGACTGCAAGGGCTAATCACGCGAGGGCCTCAGACGTGCCTAGCTCCCCCCGGGCCTGGGCGAGGCGCCTCCCCCCCCATGGGTTATCCGTGGCTGCCCTCGTCTCCCCCTCAGTCACGCATACCCACCCTGGCCGGCGCGTCGGCCCCTCACTGCCAAGCTGTGCCACCCAGCCGGGGACAAGGCACTGCCTCACCGTGGCCGTGGCCAGGGCTGGTGCGGTACAGAGGGTGCGGTTACTGCAGCTGAACCTCCCCAGGCCGGCACCCTCGGGGTCTGGCCGGCGCCGCCTCAAGAATTTGCCGACCCCGGGGGTCAATATTGTCTGGCAGCATCACCAGCACGGCCACGGCTTTGGGAAGGCACCGAGGGGTAGATTAGAGCTAAATAGCAGCACAACAAACCTCATGGGCCGTGGGAAACTTGGCCTCCACCGAGCTAAGGGGCATCCGGCTCACGCACATCACGCCGGACCATGGAGGTTGCCGGACCAGCGTGCCGGACTAGAGAGGTTCCACCTTAGCTAAGGTGGCAAGGGAGGCGCCAGCGCTCGATTGCAGCGCACGCAAATCTCAGCAGGTCCATCTCCTTCGGCCGGCTGCCTCTTCGCCTTACTCGCAGAGCGGCAGGCCAGGCACGGCCATGATGGTCCAGTCCGGCATCTTGCCCAGCCCCATGCCAGGCTCCCTGCCCCCAGCTGGCGATTTCAGGGCTATCACAGCGATCTGGCATCACCCTCAGTGCAGCCAACCTGCGATCTAGCAGCCGCCTCCTGTGACCGCACCGGGACGCCCAGGTCTTACTCGAGCGCCCGTGTCCTGAGCTCGTAAGGAAGGTGCAAAGACCAAGCCCCCCACAGCTGCTCACTTTGAATGAAGCTGGGTTCCGATCCCAGCCCTGCCACAGACTCCCCGCCTGGCCTTGGGCAAGTCAGTTAGGCTCAGCTCCTCAAAGGTATTTGGACACGCCAAGCAGGGCATGGGAGGAACGGGCACGAGAGGCCGGGGGAGGAACGGGCGCGAGAGGCCGGGAGATGCTCGCCCGCGAAGCGCCAGACAGGGCCGGTGTAACCAAGACTCGGGCGCCGCGGCGGGGATGGCTGCGCTCTGGGCACACTGAGTACTTTGCGTCCTGTCATTCAGCCGGGTAATTGCCGTCTCCGGCGAGCGTCCTCAGGAGATCACCCGGGGAATTGCGGGTTCATCGCTTTCCAAAGGCCGAGCAGGGCTTCAGGTTAATCTCCCTGACCCGGCTCTCCCCTGCACAGGGGGAGGCTCCGAGCCCGGAGGGAGGCTTGCGGGGCCGGAAGAAGTGAATTCAAAGGAGGCAGTGACAGGCCACGGCTCGAACGCCTCTTCCCCGGCTTCGGGCTCCTCCCGGTAGCCGCGGGGGCAAGGCAAGGCCTCCTGCGCTCTGCGCCCCTAGCCCCCGGCCCTCCCTGTTGCATGTGGGGCCGGGCTGGGGGCCGGGAGGGGAGCAGGCAACCCCACGTCTCTGTCCAGCAGGGCCTGGGCCACGCCAGCCCTGCCCCCAGGACAGCCCCCGGCCCCTGCCAGCTGCACAGTCTGTGGTGACCCAGCCGGAGAGCCGAGAGCGGGGCCACGCCGGGCAGGGCCTTCCCCCGCCTCACACCCACCAAACTATACGACCCTCATGGTCCCTTCTGGCCTCCAAGGCTGAGTCGGGGAGTCCTGGAGGTGCGGGGGAGGGGCAAGGGCAGTGACCCTGCGGGGGAGGGGGAGATTGATTTACACGGAGGAATCCGTGTTCTGGCACCGAAACCGCAGCCCAAGGCTGGGGCGAGCGTCGGCGACTAGCAGGGCAAGCTGGTGTTTCCATGGGGCGCCTGCCTCCGGAGTCTGGTCTCCGTCAGCCCTCGACAGGGACCAGCTGCAGCTAAACACAAAGGGCCAGGTGGCCAGTGGGGGGGGGGGGCTGGGGAGCCCCCAGGACCCAGCCCCACCCGGGCAAGGAGGGGAAAGCCTCCGGGTGTTTGGCTCTGGGCTGGGGCCTGTCTCTCCGTGTGGTGTTTGTACAGCGCCTAGCGCAGGGAGGCCTGGCGCGACCGTCGCCCCGTCTAGAGCCCCGGTTCAGTTCCCATCTCCGCCGGACGCGGGCTCCTTGCATAACCGCGGCCCCACACTGATCTCTTGCTCGCGCGCTCTCCCCCTGCAGGCGTGACCTACTCGGACACCGTCAGCGCCACGGCGGCGTGCAAGCCGTGCACCGAGTGCGTGGGCCTGCAGAGCATGTCGGCCCCGTGCGTGGAGTCGGACGACGCCGTGTGCAAATGCGCCTACGGCTACTACCAGGACGAGGGGAGCGAGCAGTGCGAGGTGTGCAAGGTCTGTGAGGTGGGCTACGGCCTGGTGTTCCCGTGCGAGGACACGCAGGACACCATCTGTGAGGAATGCCCCGAGGGGACCTTCTCCGATGAGGCCAACCACGTGGACCCCTGCCTGCCCTGCACCATCTGCGAGGAGAACGAGGTGCTGGTCAAGGAATGCACCCCCGTCTCGGATGCCGAGTGCAGAGGTGAGGGGCCCCCATGGGCCGGTGCGGTGGGTCCCGGTCGCTCCCCAAGTCCTGCCCCGTTCACATCAATGGGAGTTGAGCCAGGTCAGGGACAGGGACGGCCAGGTGGAAGGAGTGAGTGGCCCGTTCCCACCTCCCCAAGCGCAGGGCAGGAACATTAGCCCCCACCCTTACCAAAGGGGAAACTGAGGCACAAGGCGAATGATGCTCCCAGCACCCCGCTTGGATTGTGACACTGCTCAAATAGCCTAGCCCCGAGCCCAGGAGTCCTGTTTTGGCCACTAGGCCGCCCAGCCAGCTGGGGACACAGGGCCGCCCCCCGCGCCCCCCCCCCCCGCTTCCCAGGGCGCTCCGGTAAAGCGGGCCATGCCGAGCTCTCCAGACCTGCTCTCCCCAGCCCCCAGTGCAGATGTAGAAAGGCCTCCCAGACCAGCGCAGGAACCAGTGAGTCTGCGCCCCACTGCACAGTCGGGGCCACTCGCGCCCCAAGGCAGAGAGAACGCCGTATCGGACGCAGGGGGCCGGGTACCTCCCCGCCGTCGGATGCTCTTAGGCGGCCGTTCATTGTTCGCCCTGCGGCCCAGCGAGTAGATCAGGGGAGCGTGCCTTGTGTGAACTCAGCCCACCCTCCCCTCAGCATCTTTGGGCCTCAGTTTCCCCTGGTGCATAAAGCGGATAACGGTGCTCCGTCCTGCTGGTTCCAGTGCTTTGGGGTGCTCCAGGCAAAGGCGCTACCAATGGAAATCTCCGTGTCTCACTGGGGCTGGGACGGATCAGCCGGCAGCCGAATTCGGTGTGCGGCGCGGGCGCTAGGTCGGGGCCCCTGGACGGCCGGGGGTCGGAGTGCTGGTTCTAAACCGGGGCCTCCATGGGCCAGATTCGGCCCAGCCAGGTTTGCTCAGAGGATTCAGGGGGCCTGGGGCAAAGCAATTTCGGGGGCCCCTTCCATAAAAAAATACTATAGACCTCAGACATGCTCGTGGGGGCCCCTGTGGGGCCCGGGGCAAATTGCCCCACTTGCCCCTCTGGGTGGCCCTGGGCCCACCAAGCAGGTTGATCCAGCCCACGGAGGCCCTGCCCCTCCCCACCCCAGCTCAGTTTGGGCCTGGGGGCGGGGGGCAGGCGTCAAGTCTCCTCTGCCCTCATAGGAGCATGCGGGGCTTGGAAGTGCCACGTGCTCCTGGCAGGGCAGGAGGAGACTTGGCGCCTGCCCCCCGCCCCAGACCCTGGTTGGCCGGGGGCAGAAGGGGGCACAGTCTCCTCCCACCGCCAGGGGCATGGGCGCCCAGGGGGAACCGGGGGGGGCAAAGACCTCACCCCAGACTCGCAGGGAACTAGGGGGCTGTTCGCTCCGCGGGCAGGGCCCGACAAGCCAGCCCACGCGCTGACCACGGGGCTCGGTGTCTGCGGCTCCATGTGCCCGGCTGGGGGCCGCGCTGGGTGGTGCCAGGGGGTCTGTGACTTCCCAGCAGTGGCTGCATCTTGGCTCATGGCGGCGGCGGGGGGAGGGGCTGTGAGGTGCCCGGGGGCCGCTGCTGCTGCGTATAAAAGTAATGGGCCGGCAGTTCCAGGAAGGGGGGTGTTGAGCGGCGTCGGAGGCTGCTCGAGGCAGATGGAGCCTGGCCGACCCGGCCTGCTGCAGAACGGAGCTTGGCAGCCGGCTGCCTCTGGTGGGAATTAATTGCTGCTGCTGCTGCCTTTAAAACGTACCACGAAGGGCTCGGGTGAGGCGTTGGGCGGCTGCCAGGTGGGGGGGGGGCGCGGAGCTGCCAGGCCCCAGGAGCAGCTACTGGGCTCATTTCGGGCGGGGGCGGGGACTGGACAGAGCCGCTCTGAGATCCTGGAGCAGGAGGCTGCAATGTGCCAGGGCCCCCAGGCGGGACGTCGGTGCGGCCGCAGCCTCATGCACAGGGGGTGGAACCCCCCCGGGACGCCCTGGCCTGTGCATGCGGCTGTAGGAACGAGGCTGCATCCTGATTCTTGCTGGGCCCAGGGACAGCCCCTGCCTACAGCCCTGCAGGGTCCCCCTGGGGGTCCAGCGAGGCTCCGGGCATGGCGGGACGCGGGGTCGGTGACTGAGATTCCCTGGGGCCCTCTGCGTCCGGCTCGGCCATGCCAGCGTGGGGGGGCTGGGCTGCATGGTGGGGGGCGCTGGGCGGAGGAGGGGGCGCCCGGGGGACAGTTCTCCAGGGGATTATTCCAGCGCGCGGCAGGGGAAGAACGGGGCCATAAAACCAAATCTCAGGGCAGGGAACCGGGCCGGGTGGGTGGGACAGAACAGACTCGCGAGCTCCTGCCTGAGGGCCCCGCCCCCCAGCTCCTTCCCTGCTTGCTCTGGTGCCCGGGGGGTGTCCGGGGCCTGGCATGAGCTCTGGGGTGAGCGCTCGGGGCCAGCTGAGCTGCAATGCCAGCCTGGGGCTCTGCCACAGCCCCTCGAAGGAGCAATGGCAGGGGGGTGCCTAGATGTCCGGGGCTCCGCTAGGCAGCCTGGGCAGAGAAGGGGGAGGCCCAGGCCCGGGACGTTTGCGGTGAGATGTGACCCGCGGGTGGGCGTGAGCTCCCAGCCCGGCCCCAGGACAGGCGAGGCTGGGACCGCTCCGGCCACGGCGCGCGGGTCCATGCTACGGCCGCGCGTGGGCCTGGTGTGGCGTGACGCTCGGGCGAGGCCCGGTTCGACGTTCTGTGCCGATCAGCCCTGTCGCTGCGCCCGGGGCGGGGAGGGACGCGGTGCGCGGAAGGAACCCGGCGCACACGAGCCGAGCCCGGCCGTCGCCCCCGTTCCCGCGCTGGCGCCGCCGCCCGCAGGGGCCCAGGGAGCAGCCCGCGAGGGGCCGCCCTTTGTTCTGAAAGCTCGTTAGCAGCATGAATGGCGCAATGGGCCAGTGGCAGGGGCGGGGGAGGGCACCGATTTCCCCCTGGGCTGGAGATGGAGCCGTGCTCCCTGCCCCGAGAACAGACGCTGAGAAGAGACCATTGTGCCGGGGGCGCCTGTGATTCACTGCGGCAAGGCAGGGGGAGCGCGGGGCGGCTGCTCCCTCTGCAGGGTTGAACAAATGCAGCCAGAAGTCGAGGCACAAAGGGCGGGCTTTGTTAGCAGGACTTACGCTCTGGGGCACGAGGGGCGGGCTCGGAGCCCAGCAGGAAGTGGCCACGAAGGCCTCCCCAAGCCGGGCTCTGAAGAGGCAGCGCGGGACGCGACAGGAGGGGTCTGTGCCAGTCCAGCGGAGGGTGGGGAGGGCTGCCAGTCAGTACAAGCCGGAGCCGGGAGCAGCCATCGGTGCACTGTGGCCAGGCTGAGAAACTCCCCTCTGGATCTGGGCTGGCCTCGTTCCCTTGTGCCAGGTCCCTTGCGGTGCGCCAGCTGGACTGTTCCCGTGGCAAGAATAGGGCCCTCGCCAGGCGCCGTGCCCTGCGTACACAGCAGTTCAGCGGCCGAGTGGCCTGTGCACCCTGAGTACGGACAAAGGGGGTTTTAAGGGCTATGAACGGCATCTCGCCTGGAGCAAGTTTTCATCGGCAGCGTGTTTCTGACACAGCTGTCTGAGTGCAGCCTGGTGCAGGCACGTTCTGAGCTGGGCCTGCCAGGCTAGGAACTCAGGCAGCTACTGCAAGGGCACTGCTGAGGTCTGTCCTGCTCTCGTGCACAGGAACAGCCTAGGGTGAAAGATACCACGGGTCTAACGCCACGGACTGCAGCGTGGAACATTCCAATGACTGGTGCTAGAACCCCGGGCTGCAGTGTGGAACATTCCAACGGCTGGTGCTAGAACCCCAGGCTGCAGCATGGAACATTCCAACAGCTGGTGCTAGAACCCCAGGGTGCAGCATGGAACATTCCAACGGCTGGTGTGGAACATTCCAACGACTGGTGTTAGAACCCCTGGCTGCAGCATGGAACATTCCAACGGTTGGTGCTAGAACCCCAGGCTGCAGCGTGGAACACTCCAACAGCTGGTGCTAGAACCCCAGGGTGCAGCGTGGAACATTCCAACGGTTGGTGCTAGAACCCCAGGCTACAGTGGGACATTCCAGTTGTTGGCCCTAGAACCCACAGCCTGCAGCGCGGAACAGCCTACATGCCGGTGCTGGAGTCAGACTGTGGCTTGCTCCATCCTCGCCGAGCAGACAGCCGAGGGCGCTGAGCAATGAGGAAAGCAGCCGATTTGGCAGGATGGGTGGCACCGGGGAGCGCTAAGACGGGAGCCAAATGGCAGCTCAGCTCTCGCGCTCTCCTGGCAGTGGGACACTGGTGTGTCAGAGACTGTTTCTTGCTAGGCACCATAAAAGCACAGGCCCGCGGGCCTTGCCTTCGCCCTCCCTGCCACCTTTCGTAACAGCCCCGCCCTGCGTTCTGCCTTTTCCCCAGCAACGAAGCGTTGGGACCCCTCCCTGCTTCCCGGGTACAAGACGAGACACATTTTCTTCACCAGGCATGTCTGGGTGCGGTTCTTGGCTGCACACGGGGAACCAACCAATGGGGAAAATGTTTTTCTCCTCTCCGGAGCGCAGAGACCAGGGTGTGATCCAGCTGGCTGGGCATGCCTGGAAGACAGGAGAGCCTGGGCGCAAAGGGGAGAACAAGCCGGGAACGCTGCTGCTCCCCGACTCTGGAGAGCGGGCAGGTGCCATGGAGCCGGAGGGAGGGGAGGAACACCTGGATGGAGCCGGAGATGACCCGCGCTCCCGGCCTGGCTCCATGTGTGTTGCTAAGGCAGGTGGCGTTGCTGCACACAGGGCTCCCGGCAAACGTGTGTTTGCTGCGAGGCCGTTGCGTCTGGCTCAGATGGTGCCGTTGCGACACGTTAGTACCTAGAGGCCATGGACCAGTGACGGGAAGCGTTCTAAACGCCCAGAGCGGCTGGATAGCGCAATATTCCTAGGTATTTGCAACATGAGCCCTCGTTGAGGTTGGGGCCCCATTGCGCGAAGCCCCGTATGGACGGGCAGTCAGAGAGTCCTTCCCCTGACAAGTAAGGGCCTGATCCCCAAAGGTATTTATGCACCTAACTCCCATGGGTGTCAGTGAGAGTTAAGTGCATAACACTGTGGTGGGCGACATGCAGCTCGCAGGCTGCATGCAGCCCATCGGGGCTCTGTATGTGGCCCACGAGTCGTTTTGTTACCGTTGCCCATGCGCAGGGTTCATAGAACCATAGAACCGGAAGAGACCTCAGAAGGTTAAGTCCAGCCCCCCGCTCTAGGCAGGACCAATCCCAACTAAATCAACCCGGGTTGCCAGACTCTGCTGGTTTCCATCTGTGTAGTTCTTTTCCCTACCGGTGTTACTACAGTGACACATGCATAGAGCCAGGGCATGTGAAGAGAGGTGCCAGGGGATTGCCCCCAGCAATGACGGGAAGCGGCGGGTGCTCCCTCAGTAGCCAGGCACAGTGCTGCTCCAGTTCAACCTGCACCCACAGCACATTCTAGGCATACACGCGCAGTGAGCAAAACTGCTGTATCCCGGGAGATCTCTTGGTTACGGCAGTCTTACATCCCACTGAGATGGAGGACGCCACTCGTGCAGCTCTTTCACGAGCCTCGGTTGCCAGTCGCTGGCATCACTGCTTTGAGGAAGTCCAGCTTAAACACACAAGGAAGATGGGTGGTGTGGAAGAAATGGTATTATCCCCATTGTACAGACTGAAAACTGAGGTCCAAAGAGAGGCTGAGGCAGGGTGGGACCTGAACCCCTCTCTGATGCCCACAAGCCCACCCTTCCTATGTAGAGCAAATTGCTGTATCTGCACAAAGCAGTGCCTTCCGGGGCCTGGGTGGCGCCGATCCACCAAACAACCCCAGCAGGCCAGCTACGGCTTCTGCGTCGCAGCGGGCCGAGAGGAGGAACAGCAGAAGGAACATCTCTCGCCTCAGGCTCTGAGCAAGCCAGGGTTCGTCAGCAAAGCTGGGTCAGGCCAGACCAGCCCTACGGCGGGAGATATCGCAGGAGAACACCTGGCCCTTTGTGACAATCACGCCGGCTGCGGCACGTCTCCTAAACCGGGTTCCGGCCTCGCACCCATGGCACAGCTAGCTGAGCCGTAGGCCTGTTAGTTTAATCCCCTGCCGTTGCAGGATTGCTCCTGACTGTCTTCCAGGGAGTCCGCCTGCCGAGGGATGATAGCTCCAGGGAGGAGCTACAAGGGATCTGTCAAAAACAGCTTTCTCCCTTGACAGATCCCCCTCAAGACGGCCGCTTTTTGCCAACAAAGTGCTGAGTCGGCAAAACGTGGCGGCCATTTTTATGCAAATTAGGCACGGGATATTTAAATCCCTGCCTCATTTGCCATGTTGACCTGCCTAATCTGCATCCCTCTGCTGACAGAGGGATGCAGTCTAGACATACCCCTAATGAAATTCATAGGCAGCAGGTTTAAAACAAATTAGAGGATGCATTTCTGTACCCAGCGCACAGTCAACCTGTGGAACTCCCTGCCAGAGGAGGTTGTGAAGAGCAAGAACCCAACAGGGTTAAAAAAAATAGATAAGTTCATAGAGGTTAGGCCCATCAATGGCCAGGACAGAGGGATGCAGTCTAGACATACCCTTGGTGACCCCTAGTTCTAACCCTGAATCAAGGTGTGTTTCAGGTGTGTTAGGGGGTACAGCTGACCGCTTTGAAGACTGTTCAAAAGCTGGCCTTCGCTCCACCCCAGAGGAGGCTGCATTTCAGCGGTGGGTGAACAAGTTTCGGTGTCCATGGTAAACTGCGGTGGCCGTCGAGATCCTTCAGGGCGAACAGTGCTACGTAGCCTGCTCCATGTGCTTGCTAGGAATCGGCAGTGCTTTGCGCGCCGGCAGCTGGCGTCTTCCCTGCATTTAGCCTTCCTGGGTGGCGGCTCGGCGGGAGGCCATTGGGTTACCGCAAACAGGGCTGAGCTGATTCCCTGCCACGCTTTCGATCTCTTCCCAGGCGTGCTGCCCCCCGGCACAGCCTCACGCCCGCGATCTGCAGGCCCCGAAGCTCTCAGAAGTGCTGTCTGTTCAGGGAGACGCAGCTGCTTTGCTGCAGAGCGGACTAGGCCCTAGGCGGCCTAGTAGCCGTGCTCCCGACTGCCACGGGATGTTCCTGGGCGTGTGGCTGAGGCTGACTGATCGTCCCTGCCGCCGCCAGCCCTTCCCCGTTCCCACGCCGCCCTTGGCGTTTGGCCGTCGTGCCGCGATCCCAGAGCCCTTTGCCCTTTGCGATTTGGTCGGCATGTCTCCGATTTCACGCCCGTTAGCGAGCGAGTCGGCAAAGCCCTGGAGCATGCAAACAAAAAAAGGCCAAAACCCCCCCAGACAAATCTGGAGAAGAGCAAGCGCGGAAGAGCTCAGAGCGGCCCCAGGCGGGCTTGGCGGCTCAGGGGTGGAGATGGGGCGTGGAAAAGGTCCGGCTCTCTGGAATGCCACACCCATGGGTGCGCCGCTGCCCTGCGGGCGCTAACGAGAAGGGCGACTGAGAGGGAGGGCGGGAGGTTCGTGACCCGCTGCCTGGCCAGGGATGACCCCAAAGCGCTCGGGAGGGCGTGGCCTGTTTGGGGTCGGCAGACAGAGGCTCGGCTGCAAGCTGGGGGGCTGGGGACTTCCTGCGGGAGCCCCCCTCTGCCGGGACGTCCCAGCTCTCCTTTGGCTGGGTTAGTTACACCTGAGATAAAAAGGCTCCTCCCCCCGCGAGCCCCACCCAGAGAGCGTCAACGTCTCTGTTTTCACAGCTCACCCGTCAATAGGGCAGAGGTGGCTAACCCTGAGGGGCGTGTCTCTGTGAGGAGGGGGCGGAGCCCTGTCTTGGCCCCTCCCCTTGGGTACCCGCGGAGTTTCCTTGGAGAGAGCTGGCTACCGCTGTTCAGAGGGTGGCGAGTCTTACGGCCCCGTACCTCTAGCGGCACCGCGCCTCGCGCCCGGGCTATTCCCAGCCCCTGCGGCGGGCCAGAGCGGAGAAAGGGGGTGCTTTGCTAACTCCATTCTCCTTCCCCTTGGCAGAGCTTCACCCGCGCTGGACACCTCAGACCCCGACCCTGATGGGGTCTGACAGCCCCGCGCCTGTCACCAAAGACCCGTACAACACCGAAGGCATCACCAGCACCCAGGCCGATACCGTCACCACCGTCCTGGGCAGCTCCCAGCCAGTGGTGAGCCGCGGCACTGCCGATAACCTCATCCCGGTCTACTGCTCCATCCTGGCCGCCGTGGTGGTGGGGCTGGTGGCCTACATCGCTTTCAAAAGGTAGGCAGGGCCCCGAGGGGCTCTAGAGACGGGGGGGGGGGGCGCCAGGCCCAGACTGAGCAATGGAGTGGGGGGCGCATGAGCTGTTTTCTCTCTCCGCCTGTCCTGCTTTTTCGTTAGCCGGCCCATTCCCCTGGCCGAAAGTCGCGAGACCTCCTCGTCAACCTCCTCCTGGCCTTAGCGAAAGCTGCCATCTTTAATAGCAGGAGGAGGATGCTAGACGAGGGGGTTCTCTGCGACTGTGGGGCCTATTTCCGTTCCTCCCTCGTGTCACGAATCCGGGCAGAGTTCCTCTGGGCGGCGTCCACTGGCTCCATCGACAGCTTTGAGGAGCAGTGGGCGCTGTCCGGGGTTCTCTGCTCGGTGTCCCCATCCGGCTCCCTTATTTTGAACCTCTAGCCCGCACTCCTTGATCCTTTAGTCATTATTTGTCCCAAGCAATCAGTTGAACATGGGTCCAGTGTCCCTCCCATAAGGTTGGGGAGGGGCTTTTAGAAGATTTCAAATAGGCCCTGGCCGTGATCGTAATCCCCAAACTTCCTGCTCCTGGCTCCCTCTCTCCGTTTCGCTGGGATTTGCACCTGGGGCCAATGCAGGCTGCAGCTGGCTCAGCGTTTGCTCCAAGGTCTGTGACGTTTCCACGTGCCCACACGCTGGAAATAATCCCTCGGCCCGGCCCTTGCTTGGGAGGAGGCTGAATTTGCTGCCCAGGAAGCTCCCCTTGACTTGGGCGATCCCAGTAGAGGTGCCACGGATCAGCCCCCCCGCGACCCTCCCCCGCGAGGCATTCCCTTAGGTCCCCCAAGCGTGTTCACACTGGCGCACCGCATGGGGCCACACATACTCCCCCGCCCGGCACTGAGTCACTGCATTCACATTCACTTGCATGTGCGTGCACACAGACCCCCGGGGCCATGCACTTTGCTTGGTGCAGTGATTCACATGCACACCCCCACACGCCGGTTCACAGGAATTTCCATGTGCACGCCAAGCACATAAACACATGCCTTCACATGCGTGCGTGCCCAGCCGGACATGCATGGACAGGCGCCCACAAAATCGCAGCTGGAGCATGGTTCACAATGTAGCCCTTTCATCCGACGGACACGCACGGGCATTACTAACGAGCAGCCAAGAGACTAAACCAGAGTCACAGGCCTGCAAGGGAGCGTGCTTGCACACCCCCAGGACCAGCCTCAGCGTCCAAAGACAAGTAGAAAAGGAGGTTTCCATTCCACTCTCTCCAGGAAGCTGTTTCTTGCACCATGAGCACTTCACACAGTAGGTTTGCTTCTCAGATTACAACCCCCGTTAGCTATTTTGGTGGTAGACCCATTGCAAGTGAAAAGCAGGCAGCTAAAATTCACCTTTTTATCTTTTTGTCCTGCTACCACGGTGTGCCCCTCCCTGTACAGGGCTGGCGCTAGACGCGTCAGATGCAGGGGGGAGGACTCAGCTCCGCCCCCAAAGGGGTGGAGCCTTGGAAGAAGAGGCAGGACTAGGGGCTAGCCTGCTCCGGACACCCCCCAGCACCACTGACCAAACCATGCGGGGCTACAGCAGCAATTTAAAGGGTCTGGTTGCCGAGGTGGTGGCCTGAAGCCTCGGATCCTTTTTAAATTGCTGGGCCCTGAGTCAACTGTCCCTTTTGCCCCCCTCGGCCAGCAGGCCTGACCCCGTGCATCCTGGTTCTGAACAAAGCAATCCGTGCCACGCCACAACGCCACACCCTCCCAGAGCTCCTGGCCCTTGATTTTGACCGGATTCATATTTGCCAACGTTAAATGTCGTGTCTCGCTCTGTGGGATACTGGTGCTGCTCTTGACGTTAGTGGCCAAGTGTGAACCTAACACAGCTCCGCGTTAACGTTCGTCTCTAAGGGTACGTCTAGACTACATGGCTCCGTCAACGGAGCCATGTAGATTTGTTGTTTTGGCAAAGGCAAATGAAGCCGCGATTTAAATGATCGCGGCTTCATTTACATTTACATGGCTGCCGCGCTGAGCCGACAAACAGCTGATCAGCTGTTTGTCCGCTCAGCGCGCTAGTCTGGACGCTCCCCTGCCGACATCAAAGCCCTTTGTCGGCAGCCCCAGTAAACCTCATTCCACGAGGAATAACGGGGCTGCCGACAAAGGGCTTTGATGTCGACAGGGGAGCGTCCAGACTAGTGCGCTGAGCGGACAAACACCTGATCAGCTGTTTGTCGGCTCAGCGCGGCAGCCATGTAAATTTAAATGAAGCCGCAATCATTTAAATCGCGGCTTCATTTGCCTTTGCCGATCTGTCTAATCTACATGGCTCCGCCGACAGAGGCATGTAGTCTAGACACAGCCTAAGATACGAAGCCGTGTTCACCTGCTGAGCGGTACCTAATAGCTGTGTGCACACAGGCCTGCCTGAGCACAGAGACATGCCGGCAGGCCGGTTCTCATCCCCCATTTAAAAACAAAATACATGTCTGGTTAAAGGGAAGTTTGCGTTGACAGGGAACTCCAGGCCCTGCCGGTGAGTTCGGGGGAGAAAAGCCGCGAGTCGGCCCCAAGGACTAATTCTGGCTTAAATCTTTTGAGTCATCCTGGCTAACGCTAGGAGCAAACTGAACCCTTCCTTCCTGATCGCAGTGGGCTCACAGCCGGCGCGGCGGCCACACGCACCTCCAGGCCACGACTGATTTTGGTGGAAGAGTTAAGCCTGGTCTCCACTTAAAACTTAGGTCAACTTAGCTACGTCACTCAGAGTCGGGGCGACAATTTGCGCCCCGTGCGACGTAGTGCAGGAGACCGGACCCCCCGGCAGATGTAGATAGACCGATGGCTCGGAGAGGTGGGTTCATTATGTCGAAGGCGAAACACCCCCCCTTCCATAGCAAGTGTCTGCCGCACGGGAGCTGTGCCGCTGTAGCGGAGACGAACCTGGCCCAGTTCCGACTCAGCCAGCAAGGGGCAGTGCTGAGTTTGTGCAGCGCCTAGCACCCTGCAGATCTCGGTCCAGGCCTCGGTGTGACGGCTCTGCCGCGTAAGCAGGATGGTGGAGCCTGGCGCTCTAAGGGCATCGGGTCTGGTTTTGTGCCACGGTGCCCTGGGGTCGGCATTCCTAAGGCAGACTGGGCCCGGTGGGGCGGGGCGGGGGGAGGAGGCCCTGGGCTGAGTGACGGTAAACTCCGGAGGCGGCTGGACCGGCTGTTTCACTCCTCTTCGCGGGTCCCTTCCGCAGGTGGAACAGCTGCAAGCAGAACAAACAGGGCGCCAACAACCGCCCCGTGAACCAGACCCCCTCGCCGGAGGGGGAGAAGCTGCACAGCGACAGCGGGATCTCCGTGGACAGCCAGAGCCTCCACGACCAGCAGCCGCAGACGCAGACCGCGCAGGTGCAGGGTAAGGCCCCCAGCCGGGCGCGGGCAGAGCGCAGGGGGGATGCAGAGGGGGCTGCGGTTCCAGGCTGGAGGAGCTGGAAGGGTCAGACATGACAGAGAGGTGGGTCAGGATTGGGGGGAGTGGCTGGCCAGGGGCTGGGGACAGTGGGGAGCCCAGGACTGGATCAGTGGGGTGATGCTACAAGGGCTATTGGGGGGCACAAGAATTTCTCTGCAGCGGGGGATCTAGGCTGGAGATTAGGAGGGGGGATGAGGCACGGGGATGGTTCCCGAGGGAGGGGGGAATCTCCATCCCTCGAGGTGTTTAAGTCCCGGCCGGGATGGCTGAGTCGGGGCTGGTCCTGCTTCGGGCCGGGGGCTGGACACGGTGCCTCCCGAGGGCTCTGCCCCCCTGGGGTTCTCTGGGCCCGGACTGGGGAAATGACGCCCCTGCCTTGGGAAGCACTGCCCCCCCCCGATTCTGGGGCTGTCGGCGCCTTGCGCCCCCTCTCGCCCCGCCACCTAGTGACCCTGCTTTGCTCCTGCCCCTCCCGCGCAGCCCTGAAAGGCGAGGGGCACCCCTACGCCAGCCTGCCGCCGCCCAAGCAGGAGGAGGTGGAGAAGCTGCTGACCAGCTCCCCGGAGGACACCTGGCGGCACCTGGCGGGGGAGCTGGGCTACAGGGAGGATCACATAGACTCCTTCCGGCAGGAGGCGTGCCCCGCCCGCGCCCTGCTCGCCGACTGGGCCAGCAAGGACAGCGCCACCATGGACGCCCTGTTCTCCGCCCTGCGCCGCATCCAGCGGGGGGACATCGTGGAGAGTCTGTACAGCGAGTCGACCGCGACGTCGCCGGTGTGAGGGGGGAGGGGCACCCCCTGCCGCCCCCCGGCGAGAAGTGAAGGAACCGGGGGCCCCCGCCGCGGGGCCCCGCCATGTACGAACAATCCCGTAGGCACCGACCTCGTCTTTCCAGTATTGTCCCAATTGCCACCCGCCTCGCCACGGCCGCCCACGCTCAGCGGGGGGCTGGCAGGGCGGACGGGCCGTGGCCCCTTCAGTCCCAGTGGGGCCGAGGAGCGCGACGGCGTGGGAGTGCCCCACGCGCCCCTCAGGCCCCGCCCCCACGCGCCCCACGGCTCGTCTCCGGTGGCTGAACAACGGCCGCATTTGCGCTCTCAGGTCTCTCTCCCCCCGTTCGTTCTTTGTCTGCCTCGCCCCCCAAGAGCTTCCTCTGCCCCCCCTTCTGTTTGCCCCTTCGCTCCCCCTTTGGATTGCACCTGCCCAGCCAGGCAGGACGACCCGGCTGAGAACGGGCTGCAGCTCGTGACTAACGTTGGACTGAAGATGTTATTGAGTGGGATGGGGGGGCGGAGGGGTATAAATTAGAAGGAGCAAAGGGGGGGGTCTGTTGGTAGAAACACCCATTGTCCCTCTGCTGGGGGGGTTGGCGCGGGCGGGGGGGGGCTTGGTTTCTAGCAGGCGCAATCTACACTGTGAATTGTGACGTGCCCAGCGTGTGCTGCAGAGCGTGGCCCATTCGCCCCCGCGGGACGCGCCATCCCCAGGCCTGGAAGAGTTCGCCTGGGCCAGGAGCAGCCGGGCTGCCTGACGCAGGAAAGCACCAGTCTAGTTACTTAGGGGGAAACCCGGCTTGCCCACCGTGGGGCTCAGCGGTCAACAGGCCCCGCGCTCTCCTGGCGGACGCCCCCTCGTCAGAGCTGCCCGGCGCCGGGTGAGGACCGCAAAGCGCTCACGAGGTGGGACGAAGCCCGTCGAGACCAGTCCTCGCCCATCACGCCGCGGCTGCCGTGCCTCGCCCTTCCTCAAGCCAGACACACCGACGGGGGCCTTCCGGGGGGCGAGCCAGCCAAAGCGTGGAGAGCAGCCTCCGCGGGGAGCCTGGACCGCCCCAGCCGCTCCGTCCCAGGAAGCCGAGTCTTGATTTTACGAACACCTGGGCCGACGGCCGCGCTGCCTCCTCCTCGCCCCGACAGCGCTCGGCTCTTGGCCACACTCCTTGCCGTAGGAGCTGAGGTGCTGGGCACGAGGCTCGGGGGGAGGGATTTGGACGTGCGCCCTGGGCCCGGCTGCCTTCGCGGCGTTAGCTGCGCCTCTGCCGAACCGGAAAGGCCCCTCGGCAACGCGAAGACCCAGGGAGTCGTGTGGCAGCCGCGGCAACGTCTCTAAAGGCACAAGGGGCGGGGGAGTGTTTTCCACGGGGGGTTCCCCGCGGTGGACGGGGGCTCGGGAGAAAGCTGGGCTGGGCTTCTGCCTGAGCAAGGGGCCTGGCCCTCCCTAGCGGTTCCTCCTTGGAAGAGGATGCTTGAAAGCACCGACTCGGAAGACGGCCACGGCCACCCGCTGCAGGATCCGGGCGCACCAGGGATGTTTTCTAGGCGAGGGGCAGCCCAGGGTCGCCGGCAGGCAAGTGCCCACAGGGCCCCCTTTCTTAGAAGGCTCCAGGGTGACTCGAAGGAACCTCCCGTCCTTCACCGGAAGGGCTCCCGTATCAGCCCCCCGCCAGCAGGAAGCCGAGGGAGCTATGCCCAGTTCCCTGCCCAGTTCCCTCAGCAGACGCCTCCCAGCCCTGCAGCTCCCCCTTGCCCGAGTGGAAGTTTGACCTGAACCCCTCGGACTCCCGCTGTGGCCGGCAGGAGAACGGGAACGACTTTGCAGGAGCCATAATGCGACACCGGACAGTGCTGGGAATCCTGCGTCACTCCAGATGTGGGTGGGAGTGTCCTGCACCGCAGCAGGCCAGTGTCTGCAGACCACGCCACTGCGGGGGGCGGGGGGTCCAGCAGCTACAGACGAGGTGTCCCCCCTCCCCTCTGAGGCGTCAAGGAGGAAGAACTTGTAAGTTACCAAGACCGTGGAGCGAGGAAAATACAAAATGTGAACGTGACTGTAGAACGTGGGACCTG
Organism: Pelodiscus sinensis; assembly: GCF_049634645.1. Classification (NCBI taxonomy): domain Eukaryota; kingdom Metazoa; phylum Chordata; order Testudines; family Trionychidae; genus Pelodiscus; species Pelodiscus sinensis. The sequence continues at coordinate 14,772,271 of NC_134739.1, forward strand.
TTGAAATCAGCCCAACTGCAGAGAAAACGTGACTTCAACGTCTGATCAGACCCGCGAGCGTCAGAAGACGGAGATGGGAGGTCATTCGTGGGTTTGCTTGGGAACGATTTCCCCATCCCAGGAAAGGTTTCGAGCTATTGAAAAATATTCTCATCCCAAATTGAGAAGAAAAGTCCAACAGGCAGCGGTTTTTTGCACATTGAAAAATCCAGCAAAAAAAGTTCAGTCCAGGGCCAAACCTTTTATTTCAATCATTCTGAAGCATTTTCTTGTAACGTCGAGCACTTTTAAGGGCTTGTGAGGGGGTGGATACTACAGTTAGCTTAATGGCTATGAGAAAAGTCACTGTAGACTGGACAACTGTGATTTTTCATTTGGAAAATGTCAAAATGAAAGACGAGTTTTGAAACCCGCCCTCCCCGTATGCTGAGTAGAAAACTTTGTCAAAACTTATCTGCAAAAAAGGGGTTTCTGTTTCCAAGACTCAGCCTTTTCCAATGGGCAAAAAAGTTTCTTTGGAACATGGCCGGCCAGCTGTGCTACTGAGCACAAGGAAACATCGGGCTCCCAATGTCTCCGGTTCTACAAGCTGACCCGGCCCTTGCAGATCTCTGTTGGCTGGAAGCTAATGAAGAAATGTCGCGGAACTGGGAGGAGACACACTCCCCTCACCCTGCTGCCTTTTACACCTCTGGTCTGGCCGCTTCCTGCCGACCCCGAGACAGCGTGTCCCCAGGAGAGGATGTCTACGGGCTCTGATTCCAACAGGCTCCAGCGGTGCTGACCTTGTCCCTGCAGAGGGAAATCGGAGAGGCAGGCCTCCCTCAGCGGAGGATGGCTGGCCGTGTAGTTATCACCTCACTCCAGAGCTGCGGCGTGCCCCCCGCTCGGCCAGATCCCTTGGTATTGAATGAGGAAGGGGGACCCCGACTGAGAGAACTAAGAATTGTAAATGCCACTGTCCGGTTTGACCCCTGCTAAGTGGATCCCGATGCTGAAATGAAGGAGACCTTGGTTTGCTCCTCGAGGCTTCGGTTCAACGCTGCCTTAGCACGGCGTCGGGGGCCACCCGTTCCCGCACGAACCGTGTTATACTTGGTGCCTTTCAGCCCCTGGGGCCTGCCTGGCCTGCCTGGCGTGGCAACGCTCCGTTTGCCTGTGTCCCTGCGTGGCGGGTTGAGTTCAGGGGTTTTGTGACGATCCCGGACTGGAGACGAAGGGGAGGGCAATGGGCTTTCGCACACGTTCTCTCCTGGAGGAGGACGTGCTGAGGCGGAAGGCCCTACGTAACTGACCAAAGCAGAGAGATCCAGGGTGGAACCTCGGGCCTTTTTAAAGGGACAGGCTGAAACGTTCCAAGGTGCCCACGGCTGTGAGACGGCTCCCACGCCCCACTGGAAGTCAGTGGAAGTGGAGTACTTGACTCTCGTCGGTGCTTTGGAAAGCGCTGCCCATTATGCTGTAAAGGAAGGGGGGGGGTCTGCTAAGAGTTGGTTTTCTAGAATGGAATTGACAGAAGAGCTCAGCTCCCTTCAAACCTTCCATTACTCTGGGGGTACAAGTCCCGTGAGCTCCCAGAGGGGTGGGCATGTTAGTCTGTGTCTGCAAAACTTGTGGCACCTTAGCCCGGCTCTCCACAAGGGCGTTATTTCGAAATAACCCCCCTGCGGTCGAATGTGTAAGCGGCGCGTCCACACGACCAAGCCCGTTCTTTCAAAAGAAGGGGCTGCTTATTTCGAAATCTGCACTCCTCCTTTCCTCGGGGGAGGACGCTAATTTGAAATAACGACTCCCCGGAGTAATTGGAACTAATCACTCCCCCATGCTCCCTGGGGCTCTGCGTCGGGGCAGAGGGTCCATAGTAATAGAGCCTGCCTCGGAGTGATCTCAAGGCTTCCCATAGTTGGGACACGCTGTTTCGATTTTGTAAAATCGGGAGTTATTAAGTCACGTTCCGTTATTTCGAAATAATTTCCTAGTGTAGATTTGCCCCTAGGGGTGAGCCAATTTATCAGGGCACAAGCATTTGGTCGTTGCCCACAAAAGCTTGTGCCCAAATAAATCGGTTAGTCTCTAACGTGCTGCAGGACTCCTCTGTCCCTTAAAGTGCTTTGGAAAATGCCACCCCCGTGGCCCTAGGAAGACAGGCAATTCAATAGCCTGATTTACGATTCAGGGCTCAGCAGCTCCCTATGAGGTCAGTGTGAGACGAGCACCTCTGAAAATCTGGCCACATAATTGGTTGTCAAAATACGGCTTTAGGAGAGGATCGTTTTGGCCTCTGCTTCTGAAAAGTTTTACCTGTGTAGTGTTATATTTTTTTAAGTTTTAGAAAACTTGATGTGTGTAGAAATGTCCCAGATATATTAAGCAAAAAACCCACCAAAAAAAGACAATGGAAAAAGGAGGGATTCGATCCAAACCTTCCTGCTTTGGTTTTTAGAAATGTAAACACAATGGCCAAGGTTTTTAAAAGTCACCAGTGACTTCTGGTACTCAAGTGAAGACACCTGGAAAAGGGCTGATTTTCAGAGGGCGGGTGCTGGACATTTTCTGAAAATCAGGCCCCTTTCAGGTATACCCAGTTGCAAAAATCTTGGCCCAATGTGCTGGGCTAATGCATTAGACACAAAACAGGCAGCTTAGCCGTCTAGGTCAAACGGAGAGAAATATCAACAACTGATGAAACAATAAAAAAGTCCAGTTGAGTCAGAGAAATTGTATCTTTCATAATCAATGATGTTATTAGCAACACAGACAAGGGCTTTCAAATGTCACTCGAGACCTTAATGCTCCTTTTTGTATGCGGAAACGGAAGCAGGATGTAAGAGATCAGGGATTCTTCACAGGGACTCAGTGGTGCTTAGATATTGTATGTGAAGTAACAGCTTTAATTTTTGAGTTGCCTTTTATGAGGGGACATTCTAGCTGCAACATACTTGTGTTGTGTGTCAGCCAAAAATGCCTCGCAGAGAACTCTGAAAATGAAATGCAGCCTCGGTTCAGTTCTGTAGGGCTGGTTGAAGGGTTTTGTTTCTTTAAATCATTTTGTTCCCACCAGAGAATTAGGGTTTCATCAAAAATGAAATTTATCACAGGAAGATTTTGTTTTTAATATCATTTTATTTTATTTTTCAAAGGGAAATTTCCGAACACAAATATTCATTTGAGAGGACCATTTGTGTTTCGGTTTTAACAAATTGAAAATTAGCATGAGAAGGGAACATTTTTATTTGAATTGGAATGAAATGAAAATACTCTGCGGGTTTGTTTGTTTTTTAACATTCCCTGCACAAAACATCAGAACAAAACTTTTATCTGAAGATTTTCAACCAGCTCCAGTAGTTTGTGTTGTTTCCGTGTTTTAAGCACGTGGGAAATTGGCATGAAAACCAGATTCTGTTGGGGGTTGGGATGGGGATTTGCAACGTACCCGCGGACAGTCAATGGAGGAATGTCTGTCACCATTGTATCTGATCATCCCCACTCTGTAAGCCAGGACCGTGCTATTCCCATTTTACAGATGGGAAACACAGATCCAGGGAGACTAAATTACTGGTGTAAAATATGAAAGGACGTTTATGGAAGAACTCCAGAGGCCCTTTGCTATGAAGAGCGATTTAGATGTTCCGCTGCCTAAGGAATACTCTGAGTTAATGTTCATCTGCCTTCTTACACAAGAAGTCACCCAGCACCACAAAGAGGGACTCGATTATATTATGTGAACTGTGATGCCTCAAAGCCGACAACAGAAAAGAGGCCTCGTTAATCACAGATCCCCAGATAACTCACGGCCCATAAATCCTGACGAGCCATGGAGGAGAAACACCGAGTTCCTTCCGGGCTGGGTGAAAGGGTTCATTTACAGCCAGGCTCTCATTCACGCTTGTCCCTTGCAAGAGCAGCTTCACATAATGGCCCAGCTGCCTGCCAGAATCCCCGGCAAGCCAGCGAAGGTCGTTTGCAGGGACCCCGGGGGCTCACGGCAGCTGTGCAGGGAGGGCCTGCCCCCCCCCCAGAACAAGGGAGGACTCAGGGGTGTTGGGAGCAAGGTGCGGGAAGGAGGAAGGATCCGGCAGGCCCGGCAGCAGGCGGGGGGCGTGGGAGGCTGGGGTCTCCAGGGGAAGAGGGGCGTTAAGTGCACGGGATCAGGAAAGGGCTGGGAAGAGGAGCGGAGTCAGGCCATGGGGGCCGTGGCTCTGTGGCAGGCAGGGGAAGGCAGAGACTGGTTCCATGCAGCGTGGCTGTACCAACGGGCATGGGAGGCCGGGCCCTTTGCTAGGAGGGATTCAGCCAGAGAAGCAGCCTCCATCTCGCCCTCTGCCTGCCCCGGCCCAGGGACCCATGCAGGAGCTGGGGGTGGACACGCCAGGGCAGCCGTGGCTCAGTGGAGGATGACTTCTTAAGCCCTGGGGAGCCCGCCTCCGTGCAAATCTCTCTGTAGACAAGGAGCAACGACCCGTCCCCAGGAAGAGCCGGTTCCCCGAAGCTGCAATGCCAAACCCACCGGCCCAGCCGCCCTGGAGCAAATCCCAGAGATGCCCAACGCCCTGCGTCCTGTCTGCACCCGGACCGTGCACTGGCTTCCTTCAAATCCATTTCAAAACCAAGCCCCCGTCCCGCCACGGGGCCTCGCCGAGGCCTGGGCTGCGCTCTGACGTTAAAATCGACTCGGCTACGGCAGCTGCAGCTCCCGCGGCCTAACTCTCCGTGCAGACGGCGGGTCAGTAATCGCCTTCCCTGGGTCTAGCGCCTGCCCCGCGGAGAGGCGGGTTAGAACTCCTCCCCTCGGTACAGGAAGCGCTGCCGCAGAGCCTGTGCTGCCGTGGGGGCTGGCGTGTTGCATTTACCGGAACCACGAAACTGCTACAGATGGGATTGAAGCAGGGGGAGAGTTGGGCTTCGCACCCCTTGAATTAACCCAGTTTCCAGTCCCCTTTTCCTTTAACCGGGTACTACACAGTGTGTGCAGCCGGGAGCAAAACTCACGCTCGTACCTCCCGAGCAGAGTGCTCAGGTCTCAGGTCCTAGCTGCCTTGTGGGAAAAGCCCCTCGGTGCATCCCAAGCAGAAGGGCTCATGCAGCGCAGAGGGTAAGGACGCCTCCCGTTCCTGGTGCGAGTCAAAAATAACGAGGAAAAAATAAGCCAAAGTTAATGATCGTGGAGATTTTTTGTTGCGTTTTATAATGTTTTGTTGTACAAAGACAGCACGTTCCTCTTGTTACTACCTGTTGTTATCCCTCGGGTTTCTCTGTGAGACGAGAAATGCCGATCGATTACAAATTCTGACTGAATAAATATTCCTGTATCAGAAACAGCCGATTAGTCCCTGGCTTTTGCCGGGCTCAGTGTCAGCGGCATGCCGGGGAGTTCGGGTGGCTGGCTGACGTGGTTGTGTCAGCATCAACAGGTTGTGTTTGTATGTCCGTGAATGAACTTGTGCTTGTGTGGGCCATTATCTGTGTGTAATTTTCAGCCATGAATAAACAGCATACAGCGCTGATGTGTCTTGGCTGCATTTTGTGTGAGATTGTTTTGCCTTTGTTGACACGTGATCTTGTAATAGTGTTTGTCAGCACACATGTGTGAGGGCACTGGTGGGTCATACAACGTGTGTGTGCAGGCTTGTGTCCACATGTGTGTGTCACACTAGAACTTGGGACTGGGAGTATGTGCCTGCTGGTGTTATTGCTTGGCCTGTGATCTGCACTCCTGTAAGCTGGGCGCTTGTGCAGCCACTCAGGAGCGATTCAGATGCTGCCCAGCTGAGCAGCAGAGCACCCACAGCTCAGTTTTGTTGCTTCTACCAGTGGTGCACATGCCCTGGTGCACATAAAAAAATATTCCACACACGGATGGAAAAAAAATCGCCCATGGATGGAAACGATTAGAGGCAACACTGACAGTCATGAGGCTTTTCAGGCTTCGTGAACTGGGAGCACCTGGATTCTAATGGCGATTTTACCTCCAAATTTACTCTGCCAAGTTGCCTTGGCAGTCTGTGCCTCAGTGTCCCTGCTAAGGTGATGATGGTGCTCTTGGGCTAAATTAGTTAAAGGTGGCCCTCCAATGATTTTAAGTAGTGGGAACTGTGCTCTTTCCCCATGTTTAATAGAAGAAAGGGGGATTTAAGTGAGTCTTTGAAGGAGGCCCATTTGTTTTTCTTCCTCCCTCCCTCCGCTTGATTTTTAACCTTAAAAATATCAGAAGAATAAATTCTGGTCTTTGTTGTTTGGAGAGAGGCTGTCCTGGGAGCGTCAGCTGTGTCCTGGGGTCCCACCCTCAATAAAAGCCGCAGGGCGGAGGAATCTTTAACGCAGACTTTTCTCTCTGGGGCTCATCGGACAGAGTCTGAGCAGCCTCAGCAGCTGAGCAAAGATCCCTCCCCCCAGGTTTCAGGCTTGGGGGCTCCTGCCGTTTCACGAGGGAGCCGGGCCCCATAGGCCGCTGCTGTGACCCGGGTTTCTAAGGCTTTTCCAAAGGGCCCGGCTCCCAGAAGTCTTGAAGCGCTGGGGGGTGCGTGGGCTGGGCTCTCCATTTCCTGTGCCCCGACTCAAAAGGTGAAGATCCCAACGGCAAAGGTCCAAGGGGGGCTCACAGCAGCCCCACATCCAGCATCTCTTCCCCAGATGCAGAGCCCTGAGTGGGGGAGAGGGGGGACTCAGCAAGGTGGCCTTCAAGCGTGGGAACGGCTGGGTAATCTGCCCCCCATTCCGCTGGGAAACAAACCCAATTTATGGCTATTGCAGGAGGAAAAATATTAGCACTCAGGCCTGGAAAGGAGCCAGAGGCTCGCCGTGCAGTGGTGACAGGGCTGGGGAAGCGGGCCGGACAACTTCCTTTCTGCTGTTTACTGCTCCCCGAAGAGCGAGACGCGGGCCCCCGGCTCTGCCGCACATGTGCTGTAATGAGCCCCAGCGTCAGGCGACTGATGGCCCCTTAACTGACGCTGTTATTCGCTGATCAGCCCCCCCTTGCCTCAAACAAATCGCCACCAGACCCCTCCCCCCACTCTCTTGAGACCCCCCCATGTTCCACCCCCCAGCTCGGAATTCCAGGCTACAAATGAGATCTGATTTCTGTCGGCGATTCCTGGTGGCCAGTGCCCGCCTGCACCCCTACATCACGTGGTCTGCCCCTGCACCCCGCCGCTAAACGCTGTGTCCCCAGCCTCTCCCACTCATGCGCCAGATCCCTCCTACCGGACAAACCTCTCTCGTCCGGCGCCCTTGGGCCCTGCCCGGCACCGAACCAGAGAATTTGCCCGACCGCCCGCACGGCCATGGCTCGCTGGACTCCTAGAAAACGTGAGGGTCAATTAGAGCTGAACAACAGCACAGACCCTTGAGAGCCAGGCCGGGGGGCTGTAAACAAACTTGATGGGACTGAAGGAAATTTGGCCCCTGCTAAGTGGGCATTTGGCTCAGTAACACCCTGCCGGACCACGGATGTTGCTGGACCAGAGAGTGCCGGGTTGGAGAGGTTCAGTCGGTGCCACCTGCCCCCACCAGCGCAAACCCCACAGCCCGGCGTTGTCACTGTCCCAGCTCCCCTTTGATTTCACGAGGCCAGGATGCCACCTCTTCGCTGCTTTGTCCTTGGTCATGCCCCTTAAGTCTGCTCATGGCACCAACCCCCTGCGTTGCCACCGGCACCCACCCTATTGGCCAAGTCCCTGTGCCCAGCGCCGCCCCCGCACCAGAAGCAAAGGTCACAGCCTACGCCCAGCGGCACAGCGGGGAGGGGACGGCAGCAGGGTGACTGGGCCCCCCAAGAACATAGCAGACAGCCTAGACCGTTAGTGGATGGCTGGCCTGGGAGTCGAGAGACCTGGGTCTAATTCCCAGCTCAGCTACTGACTCCCCAGTGACACTGGGCACCTCACTTAGCCCACTCTGGGCCTACAAGTCTCTACGGGGGGGGGGGGGGCGGCTGCTTGGAGAATTAGACTCCATTGCTGAGGGGGCGCAGGCAGGCGGGTGATGAGGGCTAATTACCTCTGCAGCCTTAGCCAGGGCCAGGGGCAGGGGCAGGGGAAGGAGGGGCCCTGACCCAGGCAAGCCCCACGCACGTTGCTTCTGTGAAACCTTCAGCCCCAAATGTCCGGGCGCCGGGGTCAGGCCCGAAGCGCCATTTCCAACGAGCTGCCTGGAAAGGGCGAGGCGGGTTCCTGCGCCTTAAGGCGGACGCGGGCCCTTGGCCAGGCGTGAGGGCTGGACACTGGCCGCGGGGGTGTCTCGAACCCAGCGGGGCTCCCAGAGCCCGGGCCCGCGGTGAGGCGGGCGGACGAGGCGGCTTCGGGACCTCTGGCCAAGGCGCAGCGCGCCCGCACCCCCGGCTCTCGCCGCAGCGTCTGGCCCGGTCCCTGGCCCTTTGGCGCTGGCCGGGCCGCGCCCGCCCCCCGGTAGCCCAAGGCCTCGCCCCTGTGGCCGGAGGGGCGCGGGGGGCAGAGGCTGGCGCAGAGCAGCCCCCCGGCTCCCCACCCCGGGTGCAATCTGCCTGCCAGATGCGCAGCAGCGCGCGCGTTCCCAGAGCGCAAAGCCGGGCGCGCCGCGTGCCAAGTGCGAGCCCCCCGGGCCCAAGAAACCCAGGGGCGGGGGGACCAGCAGGGAGAGAGCGGCCCGCTCCCTCCTCTCACCCTCCGGCCGCCCGCTGGAAGCTGGAGAAGGGGCGGCCAGGAACTCCCCGGGCAAAACCCGCCGTACTGACGCTGTTCCGGGAGCTCAGGGCTCCACGGTGAGGGGCCCCGGCCACCTCGCTCTGCCGGTGCACAATGGGCCTAGCAGGGCCGGCTGGCATTGCCGCCCCTCCCCCCAACAGTCTCTGCATCCCCCCCAGGGCTTGCACCCCGCTTCCCTGGCCAAACCGGCCCGGGTTCCCTTTGCTCTTGCCCAGAGATGAGACGAGAGCGATTGGGACAAACGCCCAGTTTGGCCAAGGGCTGCCAGGCCAGCCGGGCAGGGCCGGAGAAAGAGGCTGTAGCATGCGGCCGAGTGCACGTCCCTTTCCATGGGGCACTGGGTGGGTCTCTTGGGGGTCCAGCCCCTCCCACCGTGCGAGAGGGAGAGGACAGAGCTCTGAGGGCGCATCCCCCACCTCTCCCCACACTCCCCCCTTTGGGCGGGCGCTGGCTCCGGGGCTGGGTTTTACCCTGGCACCTCCGGCCAGCACAGCTGCAGGACACGGGCACAGAGTGCGCCCAGGCTGCAGCGGGTGCAGTAAGGGGAGGCGAAGGTGATGGACAACATGGCGTGAGCAGATCTCTGGAGCGGAGCAGGGGAGGGAGGCGGCAGGGCCATGCAAGGCCTGCAGGGAAAATCAACAGACCCCGTGCAGAAGGGCAAAGTGCAACCTGTGTGCGCCTTGCCTGGGCGAGCTGGTCTGCGCTAACACTCGGGCAGCTCGGCCAAAGACCAGGGCTGCCTCGTGCGAGGCACGTACAGACCCGACAGGGAGACGATTAATCCCTGCCCCCGAGCACCAAACCCCGCCATTGGCGCTGTAGATCTCACAGCCAAAGCAATCCCACACAGCCCGGCCTGGGAGGGAGCAGCGTATGTCACGTTAGAAGCAGAGAGCCCCCAAGGCCTGGCAGAGAGTGGGTAAAACTCACCCCAGATGTGCGCCCTGCCCCTCGGTCAGGTTCAGGTTACTTCTGAGTAGGGAGGTGGAAATAACTGAATTTTGGGGGTCACAGGCAGGTCAAAAAATACAAATAAAAAATTAGCATCTGCCTGACCCCAAACAAATCGTTTTCTTACATCTTCAGCAAACGGAGTAAGCTGGAAAGGCATCGGACCAGGCGGAACAAAACCATTCCCTTTGCAGTCAAACTTTTCTTTAAAAAAGAAATGAAATAAAATGGAAGGAAATTTCCAAACTAAAAGGGGAACCGTTTTTTGGGGTGGGTTTGGTTTTTTGAAACAAGACATAAGAACGGCCGTACTGGGTCAGACCAAAGGTCCATCTAGCCCAGGAGCCTGTCTGCCGACAGTGGACAAGTCAGCCAAGCGGACACGGATTCGCACCGTGTTTCGGTGTCACCGACTCGGGCGCTTTGCACTGCAGAAATTGTGGGGACGGGCTGTTTCCCCTCCGTGACTCCTGCGGGAGGGGCAGCCGGCTCCATGGCGAACGCCCTCCGCTCTCTCCCTCTGCAGCGCTCCCCCGGAGCATGGGCTGAGCCACGGAGCTGGCACAGGAACACCCTGAGCAGTTGCCACCAGCCAGCCAGCGTTAGGCGACACGTAGCCACGGGGGCCTCTGTTCTCAGAAGTGGATCTCCCGGCCTTGTCAGTGATTCCGCCCACCCGGCCAGGCTGCTCAGACAGACCCAGGGTTCTCAAGCGTGCGGCACACCCGCAGCGGCAGCGGACGTCAGGCGCTCAGCACCTCGGCTCAGAAATGCTCCTGCATCCCTTGCCTTTGCCACGTGATGATCAACGCTCCGTCTGGCCCTGGCGGGAACCGGGGCTCCGGCCTGTGGGTACCTGCACGCAGCCAGCAGCAGCCCGGGGTAGGGCGTCTCCGAGGCCGTGTCAGCAGACTGGGGTTCAAGTCGTTGTGCTCAACAATGGCTGTGTGGTGCACGGGTTCAGACAGGGGCACAGAGCCTAGGCAGAGAGGAGGGAAAGGCCTTCTGGTTTTCCACACGGCTGTTTTTGCCACGCTAGTTTGAGCCCGGTCGTCCCAGGTGCTGAGACTCGCTGCGTCCCTGTGTGGCCACGAGGAAGTATGAGGGGGTGGATCGGGCCCTGAGGCCCCTGCTGGAGACCTTGTGGTCCTGCCCTGCCCCATCCCAGAGAGGCCATAGAGAAGTCCTCCAGGAGGCTAGAGTGGCTGCAAGGACTCAGCCACTAGGGGCCAAGCAGGCCCTATAAAAGGAGCTGCAGGACCAGAGTGGGCCAGTAGCTCTGGAGACCTGAAGGTGGGCAGAACGGGAGACCGGCTGGCTGAGGGGACGGCAGCACCACGGATAGTGCCGAGTGGAGGGCTCATTGGAGACTGATGGGCTAGGCTGGGACTCGGAGGTAAAGCCTGAGATAAGGGAGAGGATGCTGCTGCCAGGAGGAGAAACCCTGGGGGGACGACTCTCTGGGGAGCAGCCTGAGGGAGCAGACTCAGAGAGACACGGCAGAGGTCACCGAGACACTGGAGAGGCTTTTAAACCGAAGGGGGGGGGCAGGCTCACGCACTCGGCCGGGGGGGCACTCGCGGGAGGTGAGGGCTGCCCCCTTACAGGAAGTCACAGAGGGGGAAGGAGGGTGTGAGGGAGAGGGAGAGGGATAGCTCAGTGGTTTGAGCATTGGCCTGCTAAACCCAGGGTTGTGAGTTCAATCCTTGCAGAGGGGATTTGGGGCAAAAATTCCTCAGGGATGGTACTTGGTCCTGCTGTGAAGGCAGCGGACTGGACTCCATGACAAAGGTCCTTTCCAGTTCTAGGAGACAGGCAATCTCCATTATCTAATCTAGCAATTGGCTGTGGAGGAAGGCCAGCTCACAAACCACTCCCTGCCCCAAGGGGAGGGGGCGCTGGGAGGTTTCACCTGTCCGTGTGCTCAAAGCACTGAGCCAACAGGCATTAAGGAATCACAAGGAATCATTAGTTCAGGGGAAGGGCAAAGCTTCTCTCCGCTGGTTTTAGTGACAGACGCGCCCTTAACCCTGCCCCCCTGTCGACTACCCACCTGGAGTATTTTGTCTTTAAAGGGGTTGTCGTCCTTCTCTGCCAGGCCCAGCCCAGGAGACGCTGCCCCCCCCCCCCACTCCAGCACATCTGGGCCGGCGCCCCTCCCCCAGCCAGCTCCCAGAGAGCGATGGACTCTTGCCAGGATAATCAAAATGCAGGAACTCGCTCTGCGGCACAAAGCCTCGGCTCCCTTTGATCAGCCCCGCACCTGGCCCCCGTGGGGCAGAGAGAGGGGCAGAGCCGGCTGCCCACAGTGACTCTGCAGGACCGTCCGAATGTTGCTGGGAGTGACCAGGGATCTGCCTTTGCCCTCGAACGGCCTGCACCGAACCCCCCTCTCCACTCCCCCGCTGCCCGGCAGCATCTGAGCAAGTCACCGCCGATGGCGCGTTGATCCTCGTGGCGCCAGCCTGGGAAGGACAGCCCAGAGGTTCGGGGGCTGCCTGGCCTTGGGAGACATCGGCTGGGGTCCTGGCCTTGCTCCAAGGCCCGTGAGAATGTGGCCAGGTTACGTAGCCTCTCCGGGCCTCGGTTTCCCACCTGCATGGTGTGAGGCTGAATCTGTTAAAGAAGGCGACGCAGTCAGCTACTGTGAGACGCGAGGGGCAGCTCAGACAGATATGAATCCTCTATTTACAGTGTGGGGGAGTAAGTGATTTGCCAGAGGTCACCCAAGATGCCTGTGGCAGAGCAGGAATTTGAACGTGCGCTCCAAAACCCAAGACGTGTCTCATCCTGCAACCGTTGGCTGCGCTCCCCGCTCTGAATGGACACTGGGCGGGCAGACAGGGCAGCTATCGCGAGGGGCGAGCGAACCGCTTCCCTTGAAACACCCTCGTTTTACACCCCAGTGCAAAGGCCAGGCCGTGCACGAGTGAGCCAAGGCCAAAGTCCCAGGAAAAGCCTTTCCAGCCACATGGGTTTGCTTTGCGGCGTTCAGCACCAAACCGAACAGCAACCCCCCAGCCCACTAACTGGGCCCATTGTGTGTTGAGATTGTGGTTCAAATGCGCTCTGTGATTAACGTAACAGGCCCCACAGCCACCCACCCCAACACCCACTGCATGTGGAAGGGGGCAGGAGGCAGATCCCGGCAGGCGGTCAGGAGATGGGGCTACCAAGGCACCGGAGAGCTGGGGGCGGGATTAGGTGAGAGGGGAATTGGTGGGATCTCTAAAGCAAATCAGACCCCCCCTTAGGCCAGGCTCTGCTGGGGGGGCCGTGCGCAATGCTGGGGGGCAGGGGTGAAGCTGAAAAAGGGGGCGGGGGAGACGCAGCGGGAGCCGGGAAGCGGGAGAGGAGGAAGCGCAGAGCCAAGAGAAGAGGGGACACGCTGTGGGGTCGTGAATCTCCTCGTGCCTGCCGGGGCCGACCACGCTGACCCTTCCATCGCTCCGGGCGCTGCACGTGCCGACTGTCACCGCCCCCCGGCGCCCGCTGTCTGCGGGGGGAAGGGACTCGCCCAAGGTCCAGGCAGCCCGATTCCCGCTGCATCCGCCCAGGCGGCCTCCTGCCGCAGGAGCCGAGGGGGCAGGCCCAGGCCCCGAGCGAGCCGGCGCGGCGACGCCAGGGCAAGCAGAGGGCGCAGGAGGAGCCGGGGAGTCTCCAGGTGGCTTGTTTTTATTTAATTGCCCTCATTTAGTCTCGACTCGCTGCCTCCCCTCCAGCGCGTCCCCCCTGCCCGGCCACTCGGCGCTGGGTTTTGGTAGCAGCTTCCCCACAGGCCTCGGCTCTTCCTACTGCCCCCTCCCGAGCCCTGCGCAAGCCTCGGCTGCCCTCTCCCCCCAGGCACTGTGTCCCCGTGTGGCCCCCGTGGCCGAGGACCCAGCGCTGCCTCCGCCCGCTCGGCGGCTCGCGGGGAGGTGGATTCTCCCAGGGCGCCAGCTCCCCCCTGCTCTGCTGGGCCAGCTCCGCGCTGCCCCTCTCGTCCGCATCTCTGGTTTCCTCTTGCTCGCTGCCTTGGGCCGTCCACCCTCCCCAGCCGCTAGCCAGCCCCGGACTCCCCTCCTCCCGCTAAGCCAGACAAACCCCAGGGACCCCAGTCACCTCCGGCCCTCTCAGCCCAGCTGGGCCCTAGACAACATGCTCCACCCACTGAGCCAGCCAGCCATGCATTCCTGAGGACCCTCCTCGGTCCCACCCCAAGACCTGGGGGTAGATTCTGGGCTCTGCCTCCAGGGGACACTTCCCAAAGGGGCGTCCTTTGTGTCCTCCCAACGAGGTTCTGGCCGTCCTTACCCATACACAGAATAGGCATCTGCGTGGGGCTCCCGAAAATGTGGGGCACCGCTGGGTCTTAATGTCCACCCCCTGCTGCTTCCTACTCCTGTTCTGCGGCCCTGCCTCCTCCAGAGAGGACCCAGATGTCTGGCAGCGCCGGCCAGAGCTCCGAGCAGCACACAGGACCCGGGGCAGAGCCATTTCAGCGGGGATGAAGCCGTGTCCCAGGCATGTGCCAGCCCCAGGTCTAGCCTGCCAGCGTGAGGCGACAGGGCCTTCCTTTAAAATCTGCGTCGAAGGTGTTTCCTGGGGGCGGCGCCCACACGGACCCTCCGCTGCCCCCCCAGGCCACGAATGCGCCTGTCCATTTCCAGCAGATGCTAGAAGCCGACTGGATTCTCGTTTCCTTTGCTCGGCTCATGCCTGAGCCTTTAATCCCACCCAGCCAACAGGCCCCCCGGGTCTCGCTTGGCGCTCACGCGGTAACCCCCCATCTCCCACAACGATGGCCCCACGTGTCACCCGCCGCTCGCCAGGCCAGCGGGGCCTGCGCCGGGTGTGGTCACTGTGCCCACTGGCAGAGAGCAGCCGGGGCGGTCCCTCGGCATCTCAGCTGGGTTAGCCCCAATGCTTGCTCCAAGGAGCACGTGCCCGGGCAGAGGGTGGTCAGGGGAACCCGTGTCAGCTCTACGCCCGCCCCCGGTCGTTCAGCAGCGATTTGTTCGGCTGGGGCAACATCACAGCAAATATCCACAGTCCAGCTCCTTAAATCACGCACTGAGGTTTTCTCAGGCACCATGTCGCTTGCTTCGTCCTTCTGTACTTTCTGACCACTGTGGATGGAAATTGTTTTGTCAGCTAGGGTGTGTGTGTGTGTGTATCTGTGTCTGTCTGTGTGTGTGTGTGTGTGTATCTGTGTCTGTCTGTCTCTGTGTCTGTCTGTCTATCTGTATCTGTCTGTGTGTCTGTCTCTGTCTGTGTGTGTGTGTGTGTCTGTCTGTCTCTGTATCTGTGTGTGTGTCTGTCTGTCTCTGTATCTCTGTCTCTGTGTCTATCTGTGTGTGTGTGTCTGTCTCTGTCTGTCTCTGTGTTTGTGTGTGTGTGTGTGTGTGTCTGTGTGTGTGTGTGTGTGTGTGTGTCTCTCTCTGTCTATCTGTATCTGTCTCTGTGTGTGTGTGTCTGTCTGTGTGTGTGTGTCTGTCAGTCTCTGTATCTGTGTGTGTGTGTGTGTCTCTCTGTCTATCTGTATCTGTCTCTGTCTCTGTCTCTGTGTTTGTGTGTGTGTGTCTTTGTGTGTGTGTGTGTGTGTGTGTGTCTCTGTGTGTGTGTGTGTGTGTGTCTCTCTCTCTCTGTCTATCTGTATCTGTCTCTCTGTGTGTGTCTGTCTGTGTGTGTGTGTCTGTCAGTCTCTGTATCTGTGTGTGTGTGTCTGCGTGTGTGTCTGCGTCTGTGTGTGTGTGTGCGAGGGCAGACAGGGGAAGCAGCCGGGTCAGGTCGCGGCCCTAGCGCACAAGCGGGCCGGCTGCTCTGCGCCACTGGAGGGGGCCGGACCCGCTGGAGCGCTCGCCCCCTTTGTTCGGCGTGAAAGGAAAGGCGCTCGGGTTACAAAATTACACCCCCTTGCCAGCTCCTTCCTGGGCCTCCTTCCCCCCGGCCATCTCCTCCCCGGCTAAGGTTTCCCCTCCCACAATGGGGCAGGGGCTCAGGTTCTCTGCCCCAAGGCCGTGTCAGCACCGGCGGCTCTTTGATCCCCTCCCGGCAAAGCGGGGCCTGGCGACTGGGGAGAGTCTCGGGGGGAGATAAGATCGGCAGCTCGCCTCCGCCGGACAGGGCACCTGCGGCCAGACGGTCTCCTGTGCCACGGGGTGCCCCAGGGAGCTGCCCCCCAGCTCCGTCAGCTGCTTCCATCACAGCTCCCCCTTCTGCCCTGCCTCGGCCCACACCTGCAGGGCCTGTGCGTGGGGTAGCGGAGCCCAGCTGGGCTCATGATCCCGGGGCAGGTGCCGTGGGCGGCGTCTGCCCTCCCCCAGCGGATGGGCGCACTTGGGAGTAGGCCCCAGCCCGTCAGCCACCAGCCCCGCCAGGTCCCAGCCCGTCAGCCACCAGCCCCGCCAGGTCCCAGCCACCAGCCCCGCCAGAGGGGAAGTCCCCGCGCTGGCGGAAACGGATGGTGCAGGCCCCCTGGTTGGAGGGACGCAACGTTGCTCGTGCCTGGGCCTGCCCCCGGCGCGTGGGGGCCTCCACAGGAAGCCCTGCCCGTGTCTTTGGGACAGACACTCTGCTCACAGCCCAGCCAGGGCCTGTCCCTGCAGGGGGCTCGCTCAGCCCCCCGAGGACCCTGCACCGAGCGCGACCGGCATCTCTTGGAGCGCTCCTGGGAACTGGCCCAAAGGATCATGGGATGCGTCCCCGGGGGCCCTGAGCCCAGCAGCTGGACGTCAGGTCAGAGTCTGAAATGGGCGCAGGGCCCCGGCACGAGTGTCCAGCGTCGGGGGCTCGCGACAAAGCGACGACTCAGTGACTCTCCTGCTAACTCGGCCGGAGTGCCCCACGGCCAGCGCGTGGCCAGTTCAGCCGTGTCCTTCTCCCACGAGGCCGCAGCCGACATGAGCCCCTCCGAGGTGCCCACGGCCGGAGTGCCCCACGGCCAGCGCGTGGCCAGTTCAGCCGTGTCCTTCTCCCACGAGGCCGCAGCCGACATGAGCCCCTCCGAGGTGCCCACGGCCGGAGTGCCCCACGGCCAGCGCGTGGCCAGTTCAGCCGTGTCCTTCTCCCACGAGGCCACAGCCGACATGAGCCCCTCCGAGGTGCCCACGGCCGGAGGCGCAGGAGCTCTGCCCACGGTTGCCGGGCAGGGCGTTGGTGTGCGACTCCGCTCGCCAGAGATAACCTACCTGGCTCCTGCCCCTCGCAGGGCCGTGGCATCGAGCGGGTTAAATGGGAGCCAGCTGGAATGTGTCTCCGGCCCCCGCTGTCCCTGGGGAAACAGGTGGCTTTGTCTGTATGTGGAGAATCCTCGGGGGGGGGGGAGGCCTGTAGCCATGCCAATCCCATTCCGCCCAGTCTGTGAGATACAAACCAGCTGCCGACTCTGGGGTGGAGGTGCGGGGGCTCCTTTCGCTGCTGCCAGTTGCTTGTGCTTTCTTCGACCCACACAGGATGCTGCCCTCTAGCCTGCGCCGCCTCTCGATCACAGCACCACCTGGGGACGGGTTTGTGTACAGCGAGTCCTGCAAGGGGACAGGCCCAAGGGCTCCCAGCAACTCAGTGGCAGAGTCACAACTCAAATCCAGGCCTAGAAGCCAACACACAGGCCCTGAGAGCATGGAAACCCACCAGCTTACACAAGCATTTCACACGCGCGTGCAATCTCCCCCCTCCCAGCAGCATTCCTGTCTGCCACAGAGCTTCATGCTCACGCCACACCCTCACACGGAGCCGCAGCTTGGCCAACTAGGCCAGCAGTGACGTGTGGGTCTGAGGTGCCCCATGGGCCTGCAGGACTCCGCTGGTTCCCACTGGGAAGGACCCGCCACCAGCCCCTCTGGGCGTGTGCTTTGCTACTGTAGCTACAGCCTGCAGGGGAACCGTGCGGTCACATGCTGCAGAAATTGGCCAGGCCCTGGGATCAGACCCAGCAGCGCACAGCTGAGCTTCCACCAAACGGGGAGAAAGAGACGGGCACTCGGCTCAGCCGTTCTTTCCTGCGCCCACGCCCCCTCTGCTTCGCACAAGGCTCCGTGCTGCTCCGTGATCCGGCACAGGGGCCTTCGAGCCCATCCTCTGCACGGGTCGGGGAACCTTGGAAAACGAAACCAACTCAGACAAGTGGAGGGTTCACAGGTCCCCGTGTTCAGCTTTTGGGACGTGTTAGTCCTTGCACGTGGCCTTAGAAGGGAGCTGGCTCAGGGCCTCGATGTGCCAGGCACCCCGTCACAGACAGTCCCTGCCCAAGAGAGGTTACCGTCTAGACACGATAGACAAAAGTGGGAAGGGAAACATCGATACCGATCTCTTAGCCAGCTATAGGCAACCGAGGCTTGTGCTGGGCAGCAGGAGTGTCCGTCCTCATTCTCAGTGGCCCGCAGGATTGTCGTTACTCAGACGCTCTCCCGGGACAGGGCAGTTTTCCCCACTGCGCTTGCATCCCTAGAATGTGCAGGTTGAACCGGAGCAGCACTGTGACTGGCTGCAGAGGGAGCGCCCGGCTCTCACCGTCAGTGCTGGGTCCAATCAGCCTGCACCTCACTCCACCTGCCCTGGCTTCACGTGCATGTCACTTTAGTAACAACCGTAGGAAACAAACGACACGGCTGGAAACCAGCAGAATCTGGCAGCCCCATGCGTGGGCAGTGGTCGCAGGTCACACACAGAACCCTGATGGGCTGCATTGCAACCCGCGGGCCTCAGGCTGCCCCCTGCTGGTCGAAACCGTTGTCACAGCGTCGCAATCAACATGGGGGGAAATGGTCCATCCCCCACAGCCGCACCTACGGCGAGTCCCTGCTGGGGGCTGTCTAGTGTTTTGTCCAGGGTAGGCGTCACGGCTCCCATTGGCTAGAGCTTCCCCCCTTACAAGCCGTATTCGTCTAAGTGAAGGGGCGCTGGCGTGGGGAGTCGGCGGTCTCTGTGGCTCCGTGAGCTCTCCGGGCGGTTCTATTGCAGGGCCAGCAGGCAGGCCTGGCGCTCAGTTGTCTCCCCACCTGGATTATGCACAACCAGCCCCCGCCACCCTCCTCAGGGCAGCTCCTCTGAGTGGCTCCGGCCACTTGAGCAAACGGTCTTGTTCCCCGCGGCGGGGAGGCCGGTATGTGGCAGCAGGCGTGAGCACGTTCTCGTGGGCTGGCTCCAGGCCACATCAGCTGATCTCTGGAACGTAAACTCCCGAATGCCCCATGGCACAATCGCTGAGGACTCCTAGCCCCTAAGGGCCTGTCTGACCCCTCCCCCCGGCAAACGCCCGGGCGCTATGGGATCTGTAGGGCCTGCAGGCGCCCCTGGCATCCCTCCATCGCACGGTTTCCCACCACGCCCCGGGACGCTGACCCCCCCGAGCCGGCTCCTTCGCTGCTGTCTAAAGCTGGTTTCTCAGCTGCAATAACATGGCCTGGTGCGCAAGCCAGGGGCCGGGGAAAAGGCGCTGAGCCATGGCACCGTTCGCGCTGATTGTTCTTAGTCTCACCGCCCACGTCCCTGCCAGACTTTGCGTTGGGAACACAGGGTTTTCCTCGCACGAACAGGCGGCCTCCATGGGAAATCGGCACAGGCGTTCGCTCGCTTTCACCCCGCGCATCTGCTGGAAGGCCCTGGCCTAGGAGGCAGGTTCAGGGCCTGGCTCTTTCCACCACCCGCTCGGGGCTAGCGTCTTTGGGGCTCAGTCCCCCACCCCTGGAAAATAGAGCTAATGTCTCCGCTGTGCCTCTTCCGCTGGGCGGCCCCTGGGGGCAGGGACGGTCACTCTCTCCGCATTGTCCTCGGCACAACGGGGCCTCCCTCGGAGGTGGGGGGGGCTATTACAATCCGCATCACCCGCGCTTAGCCACATGCGCCCCGTTAGCCACAGAGCAGGGGGCACACCGCGGTCATTCGGAGCGTCGTGAGGACGGGAGCCATTCGGCATCAGGGCGGCTGCCTCCTGCGTCTGGGGGCTCGTCCTCCTCCTTGCAGTCCTGCTGGGGGTGTCTGCTCTGCCCACCAGGCCCACGGCCCCACACGCCTGTATCCCACACCCACAGGGGTCAGGTACCACTTCAGTGACCCTCCCCTCCACCACAAGCGTCCCATAGACTCCTTGTCCCCCCCGCCTGATCTGGGCTCTGCTCTACTACCCAGCCCTCCTCGTTAGCCCGTGCTTGTCCCTTGGCATGACCGTGCTGCAGAAGGCCTCTCCCAGGCCGGGGGAGCAGGACGAGAGCCTGCTACTGTGCAGGTTGCAGGGCAGGGTGTTGGCAAAACAGGAGCCTATTGTGAGTCGGGTCAAACTAGCCAACTGCTTGGAGTGGGATTGGAGACGACCTGTGCGCGTTGATTGGGTTTTCGTACAGCCCCGTGCACAATGGTTTCCAGATTCTGTATGGCAGATTCTGTTGGTTTCCATCTATGGCGTCTGCTACCCCCCGTGTTATAAAGTGACACCCACAGGAAGCCAGGGCTGGTGGGGTGAGGTGGGGGCTGCTGGCGCCCAGCATGGACTGGGAGAGCCCAGCCCAGCCCAGCTCCAGTCTAGGCACAAGCACAGTGAGAAAACCGTGTCCGGGGCTCAGTTTGCTCTTCGAGCGGCTCCTCGGTACAGATAGTTCGGAATAGGAGGCCTAACCCGAACTACCTAGCCCTTGCCGCGTGGAGCCGCGGGCACGGAGTCCGCACTAGCGGACATTTAAAAATAGCGGCGCCCGGCAACATGCAAATGAAGCCCAGGAAATTCAAATCCCGGGCTTCATTTGTAAGTTCGTATGACACTGTGACGTAGTGGGGGTACCTGGCTGGTTTCTATGCTGCTGGCTCTGGGGTAACCCCCCACTGGCTGCCGTGGGTACCACGACCCAGCAAAACAGGATGAGTCACTATGCAAACCAGTATGGCCAGACACCCCCCATGGAGAGGAACAAAGGAAGGGGGATGCTGCCCTGGCTGGGGGGCAGGGCTGGAAGAGGGTTAGTTAGTGGCTGGCTGGGAGCATGGAGGAGACAGCCTAGGGAGAGGGGCTGGAGTTTAGGGGCCCAGTCTCCCCCATCTCAAGGGGGCCTGAGGCATCCTAGCCCAGCTCTGTGACCAGATTCCATCTGTGCTGTGCTGTAACCTGGAAAGGCAATAAACTTCCTCTATTCCACCGGCTGGTGCAGTCTGTTTGTGCCATTTCAGGGTGCAGGAGACGGGGGACCCCCAACACGCCATCACAACTACATTAACCACCCTAGTTTGAACTGGGGGGGCAGGGTAGACATGCCCTCCGTCTCTCTACACACACTCTGTCTCTCTCTCTCTCTCTCTCTCTCTCTCTCTGTCACACACACACACACTTTTTATCTCTCTACACACTCTCCATCTCTCTCTCTCGCTCACACACACACACACACACACACACACACACACACACACACACACAAAGTTTCGCTCTCTTGCTCTCAAGCTCTCGCTCTCACACACACACACACACACACACACTTTCTCTCTCTGTCTCTCTCATGTCTATGACATTTCCTGCGTTCAGAGTTCAATCTGTTCCATGCGTGGATCAAATGGGGTAACTTTATCTCTGACTTCCTAACCCTGCCTCTCTCGCTGGCCGACGGGGAGCCCTGCAGTCACTGGGCCTGCCCTCACTCTGTGGCCTGCTCCCGCCGGGCGGCCACGTTATGCCCAAGGAGAGCTGAGCAGGAGCCTCTAGGAACCCAGGTATTACAGCGCAGCGCCAGGAAGAGCTCTGCTGCCCTGGCTCCTGGGGGACCACTTCAGTTCATCCCCCCGGGCCGTTCACCGCACGGCAGCGACAGACGTGTCCAGCTTAAGCCTATTACTGTCAAGACTCGGAATAATGGATCCGCCATTCCTAAATCCCAGCCTCCTCCCTCCTCCCCGGGATCGTTCTGGGCCGACCTCCGTGGGAAGCCGGGCCCCTTCCAAAGAGGCGCGAGATGATGTGTTGAGAGCAGATTAAAGACTGTCTCACTCTCACCCCCTCCCCCCGCCCGAACCCCGGCCAGGCCTCTGTGGTGACAGCCGCAGCGATAGACACAGCCGTGCTGATGACAACAGTGGGTGAGTGATAACAATGAAAACCAAGGCGACACGAGTCCCGATTGGCTACACACCAGCCAGGGCGGTAGCCGTCAGGTTGGCCTGGGAGCCTGTTGCCCCCATGTTGCCCGGGTGTAAATGACCGCTCACTGCAGAGGGCAAACGGGAAAGTGCTAATTAAACACATGATGGCGCAGCAACAGGCAACCGAGGCGGGTGAATGGGCCCCACAAGTGGCCTCCTGCAGCTCCGTGGCTGCAAGCTTGTTAGAGCCAAGCCACTCTGCTGGGCAAGGGCGGTTTTGCTCACTGCACTCGCCTCCCTAGAATGGGCGGGGGTGCAGGTTGAACTGGAGCAGCACTGTGACTGGCTGCAGACGGAGCGCCCGGCTCTCCCTGTCAGTGCTGGGTGCAATCAGCACCCGCCTCACTTCACCTGCCCTGGCATCACGTGTGTGTCAATTTAGTAATGCTGGTAGGAATAGGCCCCCTGCAATGGATGGAAACCAGCAGAAGCTGGCGACCCGGCGCGTGGGCTGCAGTGACAGAATGTCTCGTGGGCCATGCACAGAACCCGCTGGGCCGCAAGCTGCCCACCAAGGTGATCCAGTGGTACGGCAGCTGATGCGGCTCTGTGGCAGGTGGATGCGTTAGAGCGCTTGGAAACAGACACAAGGGCTCTGTGGGAGCCTGCACCGGTTTTATTAACTCCGCCAGAGGCAAAGCTGCACTGAGACGGGGCAAGGTCCCGGCTGGTTCTCCTGCACCCTCCCCAGAGATCTGTGGGGAGGAGGGAACAGATGGGGGGGTCTCAGCTCCATGGCTTGGAACCAGCAGGGATGGCCAAGCATCACTGAAGCTGCATCTAAGGCTCCGGGTGTGTCTATTGTCCACGGGCTAAAGCAGATGGGACCGGCTGCCCCCCGCCCCACCCAGAGGTCACAGTCCAGGCTCAAAGCAGCTGTGGCTGGAACCCAGAGACTCCCTTGTTTACGGCCCGCAGGATGAAGCAGCTGGAAACTCTCAGCGCTTCACCAGCCCAGCCCCAGGGCGCCCAGCCCGCAGGTCACATCAGCTCACACCCGGCCTGCAGCGCCTGACAAGCTGCTCGAGTGTGTCCAAGGAGAAATCAATTCAGACGCTTCGTCTCCCCTTCTCGATCGCAGCCCCGCCGAGCCTGGCTCAGCCCGGCAACGCTTCCCCCGCCCCCCGGCTCCCTCGAAACAGAGCTGGGTTTTTCCCCACATGGGGGGGCCTGCACAGCGTCTCCTCTGGCCCAAGGGGAGTGTTTCTGGCCTTCCCGCACAGCCCTGGCTGGGGGAGACGTACTGAGAATTCCCCACTGCCCGACGGACTACCACCGCCCCCCGGTTCTGCACAGGCGGCAGTCTGGCTGGGAGGGGCCTCGCTTGCCAGGCCTTGGGTCCACAAGGCAGGTTTGTCCCTCGAGAGCCCGTTGCACTAGAGAACTCGCCCAGCGAGCTCTGCAAAGCCACAGACCGATTTCCACGCCGACGGGGAGCTGCCTCCCGCGGCCACGCCCTGCCCCACAGAGAGCACCGGGGAATGCGGGAAATGGCACGGCAGTCGCCACCCATTGGAACTAACTGGCTAGTGTGTCACCGCTGCCCTCTACTGACCACAATCAGAACTGCTCAGCCGTGTGTCATAAGCCCCATACTACTCAGAGCTAATGGAGAGTCCCTTTCCAGTGCAGCTGTAGACAGGGCTTGTGTTCTGTAGAGCAGGAGGATCAGGGTCCTATCTAACTTGCCATCTGGATGTTCCCACCACAGTATAGTGACCGATGTCCTGTTCTAGAGGGCCATGGGTTTGATACAAAATAACCGTTAGCATTTGTGGGACATGCTGTATTTCCCACGTGGTGCACAGACATTAACAGATAAAGCACAGAAGTAGCATGAATCAGCCTTTTCCAGATAGGGAAACTGAGGCACAGAGCCACACCATGACTTGGACAACATAGGAAGTTGTGGCAGGGCCAGGATCCAAACCATGGCTGTTTAGCCGTGGATTCAGCCTGCTCAGTCCTTCCCAGCCGATGCTTTCTGGCCATGACGGTGCCGGAGTTGTTTGAGCCGTTCATTCCTCAGTCTACTTAGCTGGTGAGAAAAAAAGACAAATTAAAGGGAGACTTGATTCCAGCTCGTAGCCACTGACAAACATGAGCATGGACCCCTCGGTCCAGCAGCTTGAAGCTGAAGCCAGACGAACTCAGCGAGGAAAGACAGGCTACGTTCAACGGGGAGGGGAGTAATTTACACAGGAACAACTTACCAAAGGCTGGGGCCGAGTCTCCATCCCCGGCAGGTTTTAAATCAAGACGGGACAGTTGTCTGGGGGAGCGGCACGCGGTCCAAAGGGATTCTTCTGGGGACGCTCTCTGGCCCATGTCGATTAGACTGGACGATCACAGCTCCCTGCGGGCCTGGGAATTGATGAATGGTGCTTCTTTCCCCCGGGACGAGCTCGTCCGGGAAGAAGGGCCCCAGCTGTCTGATCAGAAAATTGCAACAAATCCAATTCCGGGTAGACGGGCGGGCAAGTCTCAGTTCAGCTGGAGGCCAGTGCTCCCTGTACACTGGCCACAGGAGAGAGTCCTGTGCTGCCCAGCTGATTAGCAGAATGCCCACAGCTAGACTTGCGGTGGTGCCCATCCGCACGTGCCTTGGTGCACATCAAAATTTATTCTGCTCATGGCTGGAAAAGATCAGAGGGAACATCGGCTGGAGGCAACCTCACCATAAAACCCCTTAAAGTGTAAGCCTGGGGCCTTCGAACCTGAAGCTTCCCGCGCCCGCGTGCCAGCCTGAGAAAGCAAAACGGTGCTTTGGGTGGGCTGCGGAGGAGGCTGGACGCTGGTCGAGCGGTGGGTTACACTGATTGCCCCTGTAAATTCTCCCCCTTGCTGGGGATCCGGAGGCAGGAAAACGTGGCTTGTTTGGCCCTAATTGACTGGAACGTGGGTCTCCCTGCCTGGGAAGTCGCCAGAGCGCTCAGAAAGAAACTGCCAAGGATATTTCCCAGTTGGCAAAGCTCCAGGAAAAGCCCTTTTCACCTTTCCGCCCCCGACAGCTCCCTCCTCTGCAAATTAATTTAAAACCAATTAAGCCACAGCAGCACCTGGTTCGCGCCAGTGCGGGGGAGCGGCGGGAGGCCGGCGGGCCCAGGGGCGTGGGGCTGGCGGGGCTCCTCGCAGCAGGGCGCGAATGTGGACGGCAGCGCCGCTGGGTGTCGTGTATGTCGTGAAGCCCCAGACGCGGAACAGGGCCCCAGGCAAACCCAGAGCACAGAGTCCGGCTCGGGCCTTTTCCTTGCCCGGGGATGTTGCCATCTGGCCCCTCTCAGACACTTGCCGGGCTTCCCTTATGCCTGGCTAAGATCCACCCATCGCCCCGGCGTCGCAGGGCAGCCCCCTTGCCGGCGGGGGCAGAGGGGGCAGATCTGGCCAGGCAGAGGGAGAAGAACCGAGATACCGAGAGACGCGAGCCACTTGCCCCAGGAAGCTGTGAGAGAACAATCAATTGAGCAGGCCCAGGCCGCCCGTCCTCCCTTTCCCTATGGTTTGGGGAACCCAGCCTGCTCCGAGCCAGCTGCCTGGGCCTGTTGGGATTCAGGGAATGTTTGTAACTATCCGCTTTCCCCCACGGAGGACGGCCCACCTGCCCCGCCCCCAGTGCCCTCGGAGGCAGGTTAGGGGCTTGGGGCTGAAGGCAGAAGAGCCCCGCTGGATCTCTGCAGCTAAACCCAAGGCCGCTGGGGTGTGGGCGTCCCAAGCTTGATGCCTCCCAGGCTGATCTGCGCTTGCGAAGGAAGCTTCCCGCAGATCAGAGCAGCGGTGGGCAAAAGGGCCTCCACGGGCCCAATCCGGCCACCAAGTGGGTGGATCCGGCCTGTGGAGGTCCTGCCGCTCCCCCGCCCCCAGGCCATAAGAACCGTACAGGGTCAGACCAAAGGTCCATCTAGCCCAGTATCCTGTCTGCCAACAGTGGCCACCACCAGGTGCCCCAGAGAGGGTGGATCGAAGACAATGATCAAGCGATTTGTCTCCTGCCATCCCTCTCCAGCCTCTGAAACAGAGGCCAGGGACACCATTTCTATCCCCTGGCTAATAGCCTTTTATGGACCTGACCTCCATGAAATTATCTAGCTTCTCTTTAAACTCTGTTATAGTCCTAGCCTTCACAGCCTCCTCTGGCAAGGAGTTCCACAGGTTGACTACACGCTGTGTGAAGAACTTTCTTTTATTAGTTTTAAACCTGCTCCCCATTAACTTCATTTGGTGTTAATTAACTTCATTGGCTGGTGGGTGACTCTAGCGCAGTGCTCCCTTGTAGGGCGGGGGCAGACTGCATGTGCTCCCCCACCCCCAGACCCTGATTGACGGGGGCGGGGGGGGCGGAGGCACGCGAAGTCTCCTCCCACTGCCAGGGGCCGGGTGCCAGAGGGAACCGCCAGCTGTTCAGAACAGCACGTGGTTCTTTCTGGGGGCGGGGGCAAAGACTTCACATGTTCCCCAGCTACAGCCCAATCCGGGTCCATGGGCAGGGGAGCCCAGTTGTGTCTTGGCCCCGCCCCTTCCACCTCAGGCCCCGCCCCTTCAAAAATTTCATGGAAAAAGTTGCTGAGAACGAATCTCTTCCGTGTCCCCTTCTCAGCAAGGAGCAACCCCCCCCCCCCCCCCCGCGCGCTTCAGGCGCCTGTTCCCAGTTGTCCAACAAAGAGCATCTGGATTCCTTGGTTGGTTTTTTTTTTTCAGTAAAACCAGGCGCTTTCCGCGACTTTCCAGGGAGTTGAAAATCCAATTTTGGGTTCAAAACATTAGGAAGGTTGCGGGAAAGTTCTTCGGCCAGCGGTGAGCAGGGCCGCCCTCAGGTCGGAAGAGATGGGCTGGAAGGGGGGCGGGAGGTGGGGAGGGAGCGATGCCGGGTCAGGACAGCAGCTGAGCCAGGGTGGAAATGGACACAGAATCCATTCCCCAGCTCATTGCGCCTGGGACTCACAGCTCCGCTCCGGCTCGGACTCCGCTGGATCCTGCACTGGAAGGTCAATCTCCCCTCCCCCTCCACATCCCTGGCCAGGCCTTTGCCCCTCCACGCCCTGCCAGCCCCCCACCTCCCTGGATTCAGCGCTTGCTCCCAAACCCCAACCCCTCCCTCGCTTTCTCTCCAGCCTGGCCTGCGAGGCCCGCCCCGCCCTCCAGTCAGACCTGGAATCCTCCTTTGCCCTGGCACAGCCAGAGCTGCTCTCCTCCGTCCTCTGAGCCCACGGTCCTCGCCAGCCTCGCTCCTTCTCCCTCGGCATCTCCCGTCTCTCTGCCCTGCTAGGACCCCAGACCCCAGGGCGGGCGGAGCCCTCGGGAGCCATCGCGCCCCATCCCCTGCCCAAAGCAGGACCCGCCGCAGCTCAACCCTCTGCATCCCACCTTCCGCCCGGCCTGATGCAGAGCCAGGCCGGAGGGGCGTTCCCCAGGCTCCCCCGGGCCAAACCAGGGGCACACCGGCCCCCGAGGCCGCCAGGCCGCAGGGAGGTTTCTCGCTCGAGGCTGCCGGGGGAGAGCGCCCAGAGGCGGCCCCGTTCTAATGCCCGCCTGGCCCGATGCCCGCCCGCCGTCTCACGTCCCTCCGCATTGCCCCCAGAACCCCCCCCCAATGAGACACGTTGGCCTCTGAAGCCCTTGCAGGGAGAAGTCCCGGCCAGCTGCCCTTGCGGGCTGAGCGCGCCCCGATCTCCAGGGACCTGAGCAGCACGGCGGCCCCCACGGACGGCTCAGAGTCCCCCCGTGAGGGGCTCCAGAGGGCCGCCCCGGCCTCCGCTAGGCCCCTCGCCCCTCTGCCACGGTCCCTGGGGAGGGAGCCGGGCTGGGGGCCCGCCAGAGAAGAGGCGGCTCCGGGTTCCTTCGTGTCCTGTGCTCGCTGCACCACCGGGCCCGCCTGGTGCTGTCACGGGGGGGGGGGCAGCGGAGCGGGCCGAGGGACACGGGGCTCGCTGGGGTCGAGGGTGGCTGCCGCTCGGGGGAGGAGGCAGGAGACTGAGGCCTCACGCTGGTGCTGGGATGGGGCTGTCACTGCGCCGCTCTGCCAGGGCTGCAGCCCAGGGGGTGGCAGGAGGCGGAGGGAGGCTGTGCCGGGGGGGGCACAAGTGGGGGTAGGGTCTGCAAGCCTCTAGGAAGAATCCCTCCCCCACACTTGCCCTGCAAACTGTCAGGGGCCTAGACCGGCCACGTCCCTGGCACCCGGCCCCTTTCCCCGGGCCGTGCCTGGGGAGGAGCAGCTGGCGCCTCTCAGCTCCTGCCGCCGCAACGCCTCCCCTCCCCTCCCTTCCCGCGGCTGCCAGGAGCCCCCTGGGCCCGCCGGCTCCCGCACGGCCTGGCGAGATGCCGGGCAGAGAAGGGGGGTCGCGGTTGGTGGGGCCGGAGCAGCGAGCAAACCTGCAACTTCTCCAAATGAGCAAACGGCCCCTCCCGAGGCAAAACACCAGCCTCCCCCGAGTCCGCTAGCAAGCAGGGAGCAAACTGTGAGTGTTTTCGACCAGTCCCCAGCGCCTCTGAATCTGCAGCCAGCAAAGGTAGCGAGTCCTGAGCGGTAGCAGCGAATCCCATGTACGCGACAGAAACTGCAACGGTCGCAAAACCGGAGAGTTGCACTTTCTGTCTATACCCCGGGCAGTGGCTGCTGCGCTCACTCCACGGCACCGGGCCAGCCGGAGCAAGCTGCTTGTCCCTTCCGCTGGTGCCGCGCCCCTACCCTGCCCCAGGAGTGGGGCCTCCCGCCCCTCCCCAGCCAACGAGCACCCCTGGGCCCGAGCCGAACCAGAGCCTGAGCATCCGACCGGCTCACGAGTCCAGGTCCGGCAGCCGAGCCCAGGGGACCTGAGTCCTGAGGTGTTTCCGTAGCCCCTAGACCTGGAAGGGGACTCGAGGGGTCATCAGAGCCAGTCCCCAGCCCTCCCGGCAGGACCCAGCACCGCCCGGCCCACCCCTGGCAGGAGTGTGTCCAGCCTGCTCTTCCCTAGCTCCAGGGACGGAGATTCCGCAACCCCCAGGCGACTTATCCCAGTGTCCCGCCCCCCCCCGACAGGCAGGAGGTTTTTCCTACCGTCCAGCCTCCCCCTCCCTTGCTGCAGCTGAGGCCTGGTTCCCGATGGGTGCGGAGTGCGGGGGCAGCGCGTGGGAGCTGGAGCGCTGGGCACAAGGCCGCGGGGGCGCCTGCTCGCATGAGGCTCGTCAGCAAGACGAGGCCTTCCCAGGCCCCTGAGAATCTCAGGCTCCCCCGCTGTCCGATTGCCCCTGCACGAGCCTCGCCCGGCCGGGAGCAGATGCCCATTCTCCAGCGAAGGCCAGTCCCAGCGTGTTCCGGGAAGCTCCTTCCACTGGCCGATGGGGCTCCCCAGTGTAAACCTGCGGAAGGCGTCTCCAACAGAAAACAGGTCCCCTGGCCCGCGCCCGCGGCGGCTCCAGCAGGAAACAGCTGTTGGGAAGCCAAGTGGTTTTATGATGCCAGAGTAACCCCCCCGCCCAACACCCTGGAGGGGGCAGGGAACATGCAACGTGCCGGGAGCTGGCAGCCCTGCCTCCCCACAGAGACCTGGCTGAAGTTAGTCCCCCCACCGTCCTTTCCGATTGTCCATGGGCGTGTTCTGTGGGACCCTCTGTGGGGCCTTCCGAACTCGCTCTCCGCCTCTCTCCACCACCCCGGCACTGCAGCCCGTGAGCCCGTCACAGCTGCTGTTGACGGTTTGGTGCCATCACCCTAGGGGGAAACTGAGGCACGGCAGGTTTTCTGTCCCTCATACGCCAGTCTTCGTGGGACATTGAAAACTGTCTTGACATGACAAGACGGCACCTTTCCTGGTTCTGCTCGAAGCGAAGGGCCAAGGGATCTGGGTCTTGCACAGTTGTCCTGCAGAGAGCCAGCCTAGAGCGAGGTGGGCGGCGTTGGGGGAGTGGATCTTTGATGTGAAAGGAAGCACAGAATCAAGGATGGACCAGACTGTGCCATAGACTCCCTGGATGTGTCTAGACTGGCCAGTTTTTCCGGAAAATCAGCTGCTTTTCCGGAAAAACTTGCCACTCTAGACGTAGCCCCTGTGGGCAGTAACAACATGCCTAGAGCCCTTGCGAGATATTACCCACCACCTGACCGGGAGGCTGACAGTGACTGAAATGCTCAGGGAGATTAGCAAGGCCTTTGAAATAAAACGCTCAGTAATAACGGGGGATGTCACCTCTCCCCTTATCGACTGGTCCAGGCCACCTCAGGGATGCAGAGCTAAAGTTTCCTGACACGTCCAATGCTGCTTCTTGGAGCAGCTGGTTCTGGAACTCACAAGAGGAGGGGTAATTCTTGAAATAGTCAGGAGCGTAAGATCTGGCCCCAGAGGAGACGCTAGCTGGACCCCTGGAACCAGTGACCATAATGTAGTGACATTTAACATCCCCGTGGTGGGAAAACCCTACACCAGCCCACCAGTGTGGCAATTAATTTCCAAAAGGGGAACCGCACACACGGAGGTTCAACAGCACTGGAACGGCACAGCCCAACATGAAAGCCCTGCAAGCTGCATGGAAACGTTTCAAACGTATCGTAATAGGGACTCAACTTTCATGTGAACCGCAAATTAAAAACCACAGTACAAGAATCAGAACGTGTCACCCTGGCGTAACAAGCAAGGAAGCAGTGAGCGCAAAAGGCATTGTTTAAACAGTGGAAGTTCAAGCCTAGTGAGGAAAATAGAAAGGCGCATAAACGCTGGCAAATGGAGTATAAAACTATAATGAGGGAGGCCAAAAAAAGAATTTGAAGACCAGCTAGCCACAAATTCAAAAAGTAATAGCAAAGAATGTGCATGGACATCAGCCGCAGGAAGTGCTAAACACCCAGTGGGGCCCCAGGACGAGCGAGATGCCCAAGGAGCCCTCAAGGGTGATAAGGCCATTGAGAGAAACTAAATGAATTCTTTGCATCAGTCTGCACAGCTGGAAATATGAGGGAGATTCCCAAACCTGAGTCTCAGAGGGGTAGCTGTGTTCGCCTGTATCTGTAAAAACAACGTGTTATTGAGGCATACGCTTTTGCGGGCTTTGATGGGTTTTACCCATCAAAGCTTATGCCCTAGTAAATCCAATGCCCTAATAAAACTGTTGTCTCTGGTGCCCCAGGACTCCTTGTTTTTCCCAAACCTGAGACATTCCTTTTAGGAGACAAATCTGAGGAACTTCCCAATTGTGGTGTCATTAGAGGAGGTTTTGGAAACAGTAATAAGTCACCATGGCCAGACAGAATTCACCCAACTCTGAAGGAACCCAAACATGAAATTGCAGAACCGCTACACGTGTCCTTTAAACCAGCGTCTGTACAAAATGGCTGGAGCAATGCTAATGTGTCACCAATTTTTTGAAGGGGCTCCAGAGGGGATCCTGGCAATTAGAGGCCCATAAGTTTAACTTCAGTGCTAGGCAAACTGGTTGAAACGTCAACAAAGACAGAGATTCAACAAAGAACAGAATTGTCGGAAGTGGGTTGTGCCCATGAAAGCTCATGATACCATCTATGTGCTTGGTCAGGCTTTAAGGTGCTACTGGACTATTTGTTGTTTTTAAGTGTTTCTAGTTACAGACTAACTTAGCTCCCCCTCTGATGCTAAAGAATTGTCCAACACAGAGATGAACATAATTTGTTGGGGAGGATAAGTCACCATGGTTTCTGTAATGGGAAATCCTGCCTCACAAGTCTACTAGAGTTCTTTGAGGGGGTTAACAAGTACGTGGACAAGGGGGATCCAGTAGATATAGTACTTAGATTTCCAGAAAGCCTTTGACTAGGTCCCTCACCAAAGGCTCTTAAGCAAAGTCAGCTGTCGTGAGATAAGAGGGACGGTCCTCTCATGGGTTGATAACTGGTTAAAAGACAGGACACAAAGAGTAGGAATAAATGGTCAGTTTTCAGAATGGAGAGCAGTAACTAGTGGTGTCCTGCAGGGATTGGACAGGGACCAATCCTAGTCAGCATAGTCATACATGACCTGGAGAAAGAGGTAAACAGTGAGGAGGCAAAATTTGCAGATGATACTGTGATGTAGTCCGGGTACCTTGCTGGTTGCTAGGCTTGGGTTGTGGGTGACCTCCACTGGCTGCTGGCTGCAGCATGGCCCAGCAGGGCAGGGGATGAGTCATTATCCAAGGGGGCTTTGAACCTGTCTGACGAGTTATCTCCCAGGGAGTGGAACAATGGGAAGAAGGGGAGTGGAGCCCTGGCTGGGGGCAGGGCTGGAAGGGAGTGAGTTAGTTTTCTGGCTGGTTTCATGGAGGAAGCAGCCTAGGCAACGGGCTGGGAGTTAGGGTCCCAGGCTCCCCCATCTCAAGGGGGGCTGAGGCATCCTAGGCCTGCCCTGTAACCAGATGACATCTGTGCTGTGCTGTATCCTGGAGAGGCATTAAACTCCCTCCATTCTACTGGCTGGTGGAGTCTGTTCGTGCCATTACGGGGGTGCAGGAGATGGGAAAACCCCAACGCGCCGTCACAGATACAAAACCCAATGCACAGAGCGATGAAATGACTTGCCCAAGGTTACAACGGAAGTCCAGAGCAGATTGTGAGGCACTTCAAAAGGATCTCACTAAACTAAATGATCGGCAACAAAATGGCAGATGAATCTTAATGTTGACAAATGCAAAGTGCTGCACATTGGAAAACCTCATCCCACCTATGCGTATAAAATGATGGGGACTAAATTAGCTGTTCCCACTCAGGAGCGAGATCTCAGCGTCATTGTGAATAATTCTCAAAAAACATCCACTCAATGGGCAGCAGCAGTGAACAAAGCAAACAGCATGTTGGGACTCGTAAAGAAGGGAATAGAGAACAAGACAAAGAATATCCTATTGTCTCTGTCTAAATGCATGATACGCCCACATCTCAAACACTGCCTGCATATGGAGCTGCCTCATCTCAGAGAAGATGCCTTGGCATTGGAAAAGGTTCAGAAAAGGGCAACAAAAATGATTAGTGGTTTGGAACAGCTGCCAGATGAGCAGAGATTAACAAGGCTGAGACTTTCAGCTTGGAAAAGAGACGCCTAAGGGGGGATATGACAGAGAGTTATAAAGTCATGGCGGGTGTGGAGAAAGTGAATAAAGAAGAGTTATTTATTCTTCCCATAACACAAGAACGAGGGGTTACCAAATGAAATAGGCAGCAGGTTTAAAACAAAGGAAGTTTTTCTTCACACAACGCTCAGTCAACCTGTGGAACTCCTCGCCAGAGGAGGTTATGAAGGCCGAATCTTTAACAGGGTTCAAAAAAGAGCTGGATAGGTTCATGGAGGATCAGTCCATCAATGGCGATTAGCCAGGCTGGGCAGGGAGGGTGTCTCTAGCCTCTGTTTGTAGAGGCTGGGAAGGGGTGACAGGGGAGGGACCACTTGATTCCTTGTTGTGTTTCCTCCCCCCTGGGGCACCTGACATTGGCCACTGTCAGAGACAGGACCCTGGGCCAGACGGACCTTTGGTCTGACCCAGCCTGGCCATTTTCATTGCAGTTTTCCAGCGAGAATGTTTTAGATGTTTTTCCAATTTGGCCTGGCACAAGTGTCCGCTGCAGCTCGAGTCCATCCCAGAATCCTCCCTTCCCAGGTCCCGTCCCTCCAGTGGAGCCAAAGGGGAGGCTGTAGGATGCAGCCCGGGAGCGATTTGTTTTCACAACAGTCTTTTGCGGGGCTCTGTGCTGGATCAATAGGCGTCTCGTCGGGAGGTGAAAGGTGGCTACATTAGATACATTTAGGCCTCACAGTCGCTGGAGCCGGCGAGCCGATGCAAGCAAGAAATCATTGCAAACTGCCCAGGGCAGCCTGCGGGAGGGGAACGCTGTGTACGAGAACCTAGAAAGCCTCTTTCCCAGACACCGCGGCGGGGGAGCTCTGAGCCAGCCGGGGTGAAATGGAAGTAGGCCGTGTGCACCCATGCGGGAGCGCTGAAGAGAGGACGGCCTGGGTGGGGGCAGAGATTCAGGGATGGGTGTTGAGTGCACATCCCACCATGACAGACCGGGCTGCGTGAGGATTGTTGCCAACCAGGGAGCAACACACGGCTGTGGGCCTGGTGGGGTGTGAAAGCCTCATTGGGGTGAGGCATTGCAGAGACTCACAGCCAGAGACCGGCCCTGCCTCCCAAGAGCTGGCATCTATGGTCCCAGATTACAGATGGCGACTCAGCGTGCAGAGAGACTAAATGACTTGCCCAAGGTTACAAGGGAAGACAGTTGCAGAGCTGGAAATTGAACCTGGGCCCTGGACGAGTGCTGAAGCCTTTTTCTTCCCCGGTAAAGAGGCGTCGGTGCCCACGGCTGAGTGCCAGTATATGGACGTGGGGAGGGAGGAGATTTGTAAATGGAATAGTAGCTAGAATTGTTTTAATTGAATAGTCATAGCAACCTAACACAATCCAGCTGCGTGAAGGCGGCTCTGTAGGGTTCTACTGCCAGGAACTCCTGGACGGAGCTGGGCGGGACCTGGAATCTTGATTCCTAAATCTCCCCACGCCCAAAAATGTGTTTGGGGTCAGTACATGTGACCTTTTCCAAAACATAATCTACTCTGCATTTTAGAGCGTGTGCCTGTCCGTCTTTTTATTCCAGCACCACTTCTGAATGGGAAGAGCCAGGCCCACCATCTGGTGCTCAGCTTCTGCTTACCAGAACGCAAAGCTCAGGGCTTGGTTGTGCCAGGCCAATGGGATGGGCCTGCAATGGGCTTGGTTCTCACAAAGCCCTACAGAAGAGACTGACTCACTAGGCAGGTGAAAGGGGCTGGTTGGAGCTCTTCCCCCCCCCCCCCCCCCCACTGTCTGGCACTGACCCAGTCCTGAAACTCCCACCTCCCAGGAGCCCTTTAGGGAGGTTGGTAGGGGCTGCAGCTCACCCCCCCCCCCCAATTCATATGGGAACATTGCTGGCTGTTCCCCTTCACCAGGGAATGAGGGGAAGTGCCCAGTTTGCTGCATCTTTGCTCTGGCTGGGGAGAGAGGGGGGCAGAGGAACCTGGACCTGCCC
The DNA here is from genome assembly GCF_049634645.1 of Pelodiscus sinensis. Taxonomy (NCBI): domain Eukaryota; kingdom Metazoa; phylum Chordata; order Testudines; family Trionychidae; genus Pelodiscus; species Pelodiscus sinensis. The sequence continues at coordinate 14,806,984 of NC_134739.1, forward strand.
CAGCTGGGGGACATTCGTTCCCCCCTTGGCTGTGCCCCCTGGAGCTGCAGCAGCCATGGCGAGACGCTTCTCACCTGGCCCCCAGCTGCTGGGCTAGTCCTCTCTCCCTGGGGCACCCTGCATCCTGACCCGCCCCCCCCCCCCCCCCCCACCCAGCAAGGATTCACATGAAGCCTGGACAATTTCATCTTATTTTCCAAAATAAACAACCCTTGAATTAAGGACCCGAGCCCGGCCGGGTAAACCTGCAAGTGCTGAGGTACCAGAAACACGGTCGGTGGGTTCACAGATTAGTATGGCTCAGTAGAGCGAGCCGCGTGCCCGAGCTCAGCGCTCCGCGGTGCTACCGCGCACGCCTTATTAACGCCGTGGAGGCGGCCGTAAAAGGCAGGGATGGTTCATTGACAAACATTGTCAAACCACGTGGGGTGTTTTGTGTCATTGACATGTCACCGGTTTTCATTTTTGACTGGAACGTTCTAAGTAAAAAAATTGTTTTGTCTTGTTTTGTTTCGGGGCGAGTCCCAGAGCTTGGGGGAACCTCGGAAACGTGTTTTTAAATAGTCCCCCCCTTTTTGCACCGGGAGCAGATTTCCGAAGCCGTGAAGGAGCGAGGAGACCCCCCCGCCCCCACGATTTCAAATGCCCAAGTTCAGGTCTGGGCTGGAGCCTGTTTTATTTTGTTTTTTCCCTGAGAAAATGTTAAAACTCGCGGCTGGGAACCAGCCATTTTCCTTCGGAAGGTTTTGTTGAAACCAAACCTTGGCTTTGCCACCCGGCCGGCCCACGCCCATTGGAGCCCCCAGTGATCGTCCTGGAAGCCGGAGAGCGTGTCCCAAAGCGGAGCCTGGAACGGACACAGTCTCCAGCGTGGGAAGGGGGGACGCTGCGCGGAGAAGAGGCGGCGCTCGGGGAACCGAGGCCACGGAGGAAGCTTTGAACCGAATCGATTCTTCTTCCATATCATGTTCCCCGTTGGCCTCCCCCCGCCCGTCTGGGGCAGCTGGACTTTGATCCTCGCGCGGAGCAGCCCCCCGACTACCCCCCCCCACTTGTTTGTGTGACATCACAATTCGTCGCGGTGGAAACAGCTACGATGTCAGAAAGGGAGAGTTATCCAGGCCAGCATAAGGAGCAGCTGACGCCCCCCCCCCACCCCCCCAAAGCAGCGCGGCTGCCCAGCGCCTCGCCAAGAGCCCGGGAATGAACCCAGCGCGGAGCGCAGAGAGGCAGAGCCGGGGTGGGCAGCGGGGGCGGGAGCTGCTCCTGCGCCCAGACGCTCCGCCAACGCTCAACGCCCCTCCGGACACCGGCCCCAAAACCCCCCGCCTGGCTCCTCTAACCCGCTTCCCGGAACCGGACGCCCACACCAGAGGCTCTGCCCCGCTGCACGATCGGCCTCCCGCCGCCACCCTGCAGGCGACGCGCCCGCACAGGCAACAGGAACCCCCCCCCCGCCCCCAGCGCAAACCAGCCCCGAGACCCCCCCAAAGCAGGGGTTCGCCCCGCGCCGGAGCCCCGTCTGCTGCAGTGTCCTGCCGGCGCCTCTGCCCCCCCCCCCCGCAGGGTGCCCAGAGCTGGGGGGGGGCCCTGTGGAGAGCGGGGCGCAAAGGACGTGCCGGGGGGGGCCCTGTGGAGAGCGGGGCGCAGAGGACGTGCCGGGGGGGGGCCCTGTGGAGAGCGGGGCGCAGAGGACGTGCCGGGGGGGGGCCCTGCGGAGAGCGGGGCGCAAAGGACGTGCCGGGGGGGGGCCCTGCGGAGAGCGGGGCGCAGAGGACGTGCCGGGGGGGGCCCTGTGGAGAGCGGGGCGCAGAGGACGTGCCGGGGGGGGCCCTGCGGAGAGCGGGGCGCAGAGGACGTGCCGGGGGGGGCCCTGTGGAGAGCGGGGCGCAGAGGACGTGCCGGGGGGGGCCCTGCGGAGAGCGGGGCGCAAAGGACGTGCCGGGGGGGGCCCTGTGGAGAGCGGGGCGCAGAGGACGTGCCGGGGGGGGCCCTGTGGAGAGCGGGGCGCAGAGGACGTGCCGGGGGGGGGGGCCCTGTGGAGAGCGGGGCGCAAAGGACGTGCCGGGGGGGGGCCCTGTGGAGAGCGGGGCGCAGAGGACGTGCCGGGGGGGGGGCCCTGTGGAGAGCGGGGCGCAAAGGACGTGCCGGGGGGGGGCCCTGCGGAGAGCGGGGCGCAGAGGACGTGCCGGGGGGGGGGCTAACCGGGGCATCGCCAGGCCGGTGTATAGGCATACTCGCTTCAGGGCCGCTCAGCCCCGGCGCTCCAGCCCTCGCCACCCCCGGGGCCGCAGGTCTCGTCCCCCGCCCGCGGCTCCCAGCCCTGCACCGCGCCGCCCTCTGCACGCCCGGGCGGGCTCCGCGGGTGCCGCTGGATTCGGGCGAACGGGCCCCGTGGCGAGTCCGCAGCAGGAGGCGCATCAGCGCGTGCCAGGGCCGCAGCCTCAGTGCGGTTGCATGTTTATGCAAATCTATGCAAATAGCTTCTCTGCCACCGACGGCCATGGGTGCAGAGGTGAAGGCGGGGCTGCCCAGCGCCAGGCCCCCTTCAAGGCCGCTCTGCCACGGTAACAAAATGCACCAGTGGCCCCACCCCACCCCCATGGCAGCCCAGGGGTGGAACTACGAAACCGTCTCCACGAGGACTGGCATGTGGACTCCTTTGGCGGTTGGGCGCCCACCCGGGGGCCGGCCCCATGGAAACCCAAACGCAGCGCGGCCGCAAGCAAGCAGGCCACGGGCCGCGGGCTGAGTAGCCCTGCTCCAGAGAGTCCCCCCGGCCCCCCAGGCGGCACTCCTCAGCAGCCCAGCACTGATGGGCAGCCACCTCTGGGGAGAGTCCCCCTGGCCCCCCAGGCGGCACTCCTCAGCAGCCCACCACTGATGCGCAGCCACCTCTGGGGAGAGTCCCCCCGGCCCCCCAGGCGGCACTCCTCAGCAGCCCACCACTGATGCGCAGCCACCTCTGGGGAGAGTCCCCCCGGCCCCCCAGGCGGCACTCCTCAGCAGCCCAGCACTGATGCGCAGCCACCTCTGGGGAGAGGCCCCCCGCCCCCCAGGCGGCACTCCTCAGCAGCCCACCACTGATGCGCAGCCACCTCTGGGGAGAGTCCCCCCGGCCCCCCAGGCGGCACTCCTCAGCAGCCCACCACTGATGCGCAGCCACCTCTGGGGAGAGGCCCCCCGCCCCCCAGGCGGCACTCCTCAGCAGCCCACCACTGATGCGCAGCCACCTCTGGGCAGAGTCCCCCCGGCCCCCCAGGCGGCACTCCTCAGCAGCCCACCACTGATGCGCAGCCACCTCTGGGGAGAGTCCCCCCGGCCCCCCAGGCGGCACTCCTCAGCAGCCCAGCACTGATGGGCAGCCACCTCTGGGCAGAGGCCCCCCGGCCCCCCAGGCGGCACTCCTCAGCAGCCCACCACTGATGGGCAGCCACCTCTGGGCAGAGTCCCCCCGGCCCCCCAGGCGGCACTCCTCAGCAGCCCAGCACTGATGCGCAGCCACCTCTGGGGAGAGTCCTCCCGGCCCCCCCAGGCGGCACTCCTCAGCAGCCCAGCACTGATGGGCAGCCACCTCTGGGGAGAGTCCCCCCGGCCCCCCAGGCGGCACTCCTCAGCAGCCCACCACTGATGGGCAGCCACCTCTGGGGAGAGGCCCCCCGGCCCCCCAGGCGGCACTCCTCAGCAGCCCACCACTGATGGGCAGCCACCTCTGGGGAGAGGCCCCCCGGCCCCCCAGGCGGCACTCCTCAGCAGCCCACCACTGATGCGCAGCCACCTCTGGGGAGAGGCCTGGCAGCTGCTGAGCAGTCGAGTGCCAGGAAAGCCGGCCAAGGGAGCAACGGGGCTTTGCTGCCAGCCGCCTCTTCCAAAGATTTCTCTCTCCTCCTACTCGCTCTCCTCACCCTCTGCTATCGCCGGGGAGTTTGGCCGGGGCCGGATCCGAGAAGGTCCTGACCATCTCTGGTCCCAGCCACTGACCTGTGTCTTCGCGGGGGCTGGATGGGTCCTTCCCAGCTCGGGGAGGCCTCCCCCCACTAGCTTCCCGCACGAGGCTTTGCATTGGTGCCTCTTAGCCCTGGGGGAAGCCGCGGGCCGTGCGCCCTGGAGCTGGCCGACGGGTTCTAGCTCCAGAGAGACGTTCCCATGCAGCTGTGAGTGCGCTAGGGCGCTAACACCAGCTGCAGGGCGGCCACGGCGGAAGGGTGAGTCCCCCGCAGCACAGGCCTGGCCGGGGTGGGACGTACCCGGGGCAGCCTGTCGCGGCTCTGCTATAGCGCACGAGGTCACACGGAGCCAGCACGGGTCGTCTCCCGGAGCCAGGTTTACGCCGCCGCGGCAAGGCCCGAGTGCAAACCCTGCTCATGCTGGGGCTTTGCTCCACTGCAGCCATCTCCCCCCCCCCCCCAAGAGGCCAGTGCAGACAGGACTCAGCACAGAAAACGGTTCATAGCATCCTAGAGCCCCAGGGGGGCAGAGCCCTCCAGAGTCACCGCGTCCAGCCCCCTGCCCAAAGCAGGACCAGCCCCGACTCAATCAGCCCAGCCGGGCCTTAAACACTAGAGGGACGGAGGTTCCCCCCCCCGCCAATCACAGATGGAGCTGGGGGAGATGGGGAACGCAAATCCCAGATTACAGGCTCCAGAGACGTTCGGGGCCCTTTTCCCTAAAGGCTTTGGGAAGTTGGGGCAAAAAGCCCATTTCTCTCCCTCGCTCCCAGGGTCTCTCTTGGACGTGGAGGAAGCGATTGCACTAGACCAGCTGTACACAGACATGTACATTTTGGCTCATAAGGAAATCACAGGGGGGCGGGGGGGGCTGTTTGCCTTATTTCAGCCAACACAGACAGAGAGACTGGGGTTCAGCCAGAGGGAGACGCGTCAGGGGCAGGCAGGGGCCGCGGAGCAAAAAGGGAAGGGGAGGCCAACCAGAAAACCAGGCTCTTCAAAGGGCTGGTGCAAGCAGGCAGGGACCCACAACCTGTCACTAGCGGGGGTGGAAGACAGCCAGACGCAGGGGAAGGACAGCCAGACAGCAGGCGGGGAGCTCGGGGTGGGGCCGGGCTGTTGGACAGTGGTCAAGGTTGGCGACAGAGAAGGAGCCGTGATCCTACGGGAGGAATGCATGAAAGGCCCGGCATCTGGATCCACTTTTGCGTAAGGGGCTCCAGATTGCGCCGCGAGGAAGAAGAAAGCCGCTAGCGCAGGGGAAAGATCACTCGGCCGCCCTCCTCCATCCGTCACAGGGACAGGCGGGACATGAATGTGCAAATCCACAAGAGCTTCAAAGGGGCCTTCCTTTGCCACGCATCATCCCCCCCACCCCACCCTCCACTTGCTTCCCTTGCCCGCCGGCGTCCAGCGGGGTTACCCCGGCTCAGCCCCGGGGCCTCGGGAAAGAGACCGAGTGGGGCCTGGAGACAGCAGGGTGGGAGGTGGGTTTGGAAGGGGGCAGAGGTCAGTGCAGGCTGCCAGTGCTGAGGGAGAGTCCGGGGGCCTTAGCGTGTGCAGGGAGGAGGCTTGTGGCCCCTCATTTTGGGTAGCCATCAGTCCCTAAAGGGGGCCCATTGGCAAACCGGTTACCGGGGGCTACAATCAATATGCAGGAGGAACGTCCGGCCCTGCTTGCAGGAGGAGCACGGCCCGGCAGCTGTGCCTAGGGAGCGCCTGTCTCCTCTCTCCGGGCTTGCGGGCGCTTGTTGGGCTGGGCCCGAGAGAGGAAGTTGGGCCGCGCTGCCATCTGCCAGTGAGACCGTCGCGTTTCCATCCGCTCCTGCGGGGAGCGCAGCGCTGGGCCCGCAGCGGAGCCCTGGCAATGCAGCCCCAAGGCAAGGGCAGCCGTGCCGACTGCCACGTCCCAGCAAGTGCGCCCAGGGAGATGGGACCAAGCCGAGATGCCAATTTAGCGCCTGGCTGAGCGGGTTAAGCTGAAGCTCCTGGGGGCGGGTCGGCTCAGAAGGAGCCACAGAGCCAAGTTCTGGATCCAGACGTCACTGGGGCCATGGCACACCCAGAGAAGGCCGATGTCCAATCAAAAACCCAGCTCCAGCGAGCCAGGGCTGGTACGTTTCTGGCTTTCTTGCAAGGAAGGCACAGAGAGGTGAAGGGACTTGCCCAGGGTCACACAGCAAGTCAGTGGCAGAGCTAGGACTCAGTAGTTGGAGTCAATGTATTTTGGTGCCCCACCCACAGCAGGAGGTTAACGGGAGAACATTCATGTCGACTTCCCTTACTCCTGAGAAGCAGGAGCACCAGTGCCAATGGGGACACCCTCAGCGTTGGATTTAGCAGGTCTTAACTAGAGCTGCTAAATCAAACGCCAGACGATCAATCTCCAGAGGGCTGATCCACAGGTGAGTATAGATGTGGCCTTAGACGGTAAGCGCTCGGTGCTGTATGTACAGCTCCAAGCACAGCAGGGGCCCGGCCCGTGACTGGGACTACGGGGCGTTACATTAATGCAGCTAAATAATAATAATGAGTGAACACTTGAGAGCACCACAACCATCCCCCGCCTGGGGTGAACCAAACGCCCCTTCCAGTAGGAGCCAGGGCGTGGGACGGCAGCCCACGGGCGTCCAGAGGGAACACGAACTCACCTGGCATTGACATCCTGCCCCCCCTTCTGCAGGGCACTTCCCCAAGGGCCCGGGGCCCGAATTCCCCAGGGCGTCCGGGCCACGCTGGGGTTCTGAGCCGGCCTGCCCCACCACTGCACCCCCGGGGCTGGGAACTTACTGCTTGAAGGACCCCGCGGGCCCAGCAGCCCTGGTCTGCTTTTTGTTTGATTGATCCTTGGCTGGAGTCCTAAATAGTTCCAGCCTCCCCCGGGGGGCCTGCGTTTTGGCACCGGCAGCTCGTTTTTTGCCGGGAAGTGGAAGCCCAGGGAGTCAGGTTGCAGCCTCGACACATTCCCAGGGCTTTGGAAGCAGCGTTTCCCACCAAGGAGGCAGGCTGGGACCGCAGCGCTCTCAAGCCAGCTTCCCCTAAACAGAAACACATGGGGGGGCTTCCACTTGCCGGGGGGGGGAATCAACCGGTGTGAGGAGAAGGCCTGGATCAGGGCCGGATTAGGCAGGGCCGGTGTGGAGCAGCTAACCTGAACCATGAGCTGTTCGGTGGCTCTTGGAAGGGGAAAAAAGACTTTTCCGAGCACGAGGAGCGAGCAGAGAGGAAATGAAAAACCTTCGTAAAACCGCACGCTGCCGTGGGCTCGGCCAAAGGAGGACGGGGACAGATTCCAAGCTCCCTGGAGCTGATGGCGGGGGGGTGCCCTGCGTGGAGAATTCAGTGCGCCCCATTCTGGACCCCACTTCTCTGCACAGGCCCCGCAGCGGGCAAGACCCATCAGGAGCATCATGCGACCAGGGCTGACAGAACAGATTCCCCGCTGCCATCCTCACAAGCCCAGGTGTTGAGGCTGCACTGGTGCAGGAGGGGCAAGACCCCAAGCCCTTCGGGCTAAGAATTGCCTCCCAGAAACAGCTCCCATAAACTAGAGCAACTGGGGGCTGCTGTCAGTTACACCAAGGAGCACTTTGGCCCTTCCTGGCTCTACTTTCGGTGCATTCCCCTTCTCTCTGGGGGCTCGGCAGGGAATCGGGCCCAAGGATGGCCCGGCAGGAGGAAACATGGAGAAGACTCTCCCAAACCAGTTGCTGCGGTTCCCGGGCCTTTTAGCTGAATGCCGCGTTCTCGTGGAAAATCCCACAATCGTGCTTAGAACCTGCATTAAACACCCCACGGGCCTGTCGGGAGTCCCAGCATTGCTGGGCATTCCAGCAGAATTAATAACCATTTGCCCAGCACGTTACAACGCTTCTGAGCTGGCGCACGCGGGCCCCACTGTCAATTGTCAGCGGCCGACGCTCGTTCCTCGCACAGATCGCGCCGGGTGTCAGCCGCGCGTCCTGTGTTCATCCTGGCTCAACACTCCTCCCGGACCACAGCCTGCAGCCGCGCAGCAAATCTACCGCCGCTTTGCTCGGCCACTGGCAAAGTTCAGAGAATCACAGAACTCTGGGGCGGGCAGAGACCTCAGGGGAAATCGAGACCAGCCCCCTGCCCAAAGCAGGACCAATCCCAACCCAGCCCTCCAGCTGGGACTTAAACACCCCAAGGGGAAGCGGTTCTGGGTGGATCTGGGCGCCGATAAAGCAGCCTCGCGTCACTGAGGAAGGCTGATGTGCTGTGTGTGGCTGGTGAGAAAACGGCTCGTGGCCAAGATGGTGTGGCGTAGTGGGGGTACCTTGCTGGTTGCTAGGCTTGGGATGTGAGGGACCCCCACTGGCTGCTGTCTGCAGCACGGCCCAGCAGGGCAGGGGATGAGTCATTGTGCAAGGGGGCTTTGAACCTGTCTGACCAGTGATCTCCCAGGGAGTGGAACAATGGGAAGAAGGGGAGTGGAGCCCTGGCTGGGGGCAGGGCTGGGAGTGAGGGAGTTAGGTTTCTGGCTGGTATCATGGAGGAAGCGGCCTAGGCAACGGGCTGGGATTTAGGGTCCCAGGCTCCCCCATCTCAAGAGGGGCTGAGGCATCCTAGGCCTGCCCTGGAACCAGATCACATCTGTGCTGTGCTGTATCCTGGAGAGGCAATAAACTCCCTCTGTTCTACTGGCTGGTGGAGTCTGTTTGTGCCATTCCGGGGGCACAGGAGATGGGAAAACCCCAGCGCGCCGTCACAGATGGTTCATACACGACTAGTAATGGGAGAGGCCCCGCCCCCAAAATCTTCGTGACCTGGCTCATTAGTGGTTCCCCCATCACAGGCCAGGGCCACAAAGGGCAGGTGGCTCCTACACATACTCTTGTGTTACCCACCTTCTCTGTAACTTGGGCTCTCACCGTCTCTGGTGGCGGGGCGAAGTGGTGTTTGTAGAGCACCCTGCACATCCTGAACAAACGCCCACTTGAGCTGCCCGAAGAGTGAGGAAGGGTGATTTTGGAATTAAGGCACAGTCAGGAACAGTTTTTCCTCTAATAGTTTTCATCCATGTGTGGAATAAATTTTGTTCAGTGCACTGAAACATGGACAGATGTGCACCACTTATAGAAAGCCATGCTGCTGGCTGTGGGTGCTCTGCTAATCAGCTGGGTGGCATTGGAATCTCTCCTGGGCAGATGCGCATGCACGCAACTGTGGTCAGGAGCCCTATGTTCAAATCACAGATTTGCTGCAGGGGCCATGGGCCAGTTACGGCCCCTCCCCGGGCTCCGATTTCCCCCATTTGCAGCGGTGCAATTTGCTTCACTTGCAAAGGGCTGAAAGCTCTTTGGGGAGGAAACGGCAGGTGCAGCGTCTACGCACGTTGTCGCCATCGCGGGCGCCAAACAGTTGAGCGCTGGATTTGCAGGAGTGAAAGTCGGCAAAGACATCAGCAGAGGCTCTCAGAGTCAGCTGGGAGAGTCAGTGTTCCACGGGGAACCGTGTGGCTCTGTCTCTGGGCCGGCTTTGACCACCTCAGACCCAGGATCCAGTGGGGGTCACGTGGGTTAATTGGCACGGTTTGTTACTATAGCGCATTCCCATCCATTGCTGGATTGTTCTGTTCTCTGGGGCTTTCTCGCTTCTACTTTACATTGCGAGCGATGGGCGCTCCAGCCCGCTCCTCGCCTGCAGACACAGTAAGCTGACGGGCACCTGCTTCCTTCAGCTGCTTGCGGATGACGTTTTATTTCCCCTCTTCTCTGCATTGTCACCGTAACTAAGTAGATTGCGACGCATTGCTCCCATTCCTTACCCACATGAAACCCACTGGGGCGAATTTCGGCCTCCACTGAAGTCAGTGGGAATTGTCTTCTTGGATCTAGTGCCCCACGGGAAATTCAGGGCATAGGCTCCATCATATGCTAAGTGCTCCCAGAAATGATCCCCCCAGCTCCTAGACCAGCTGCTGCAGCGCCAGTCCCCCCCCCCCCCACTGGTGTTTCTGTCCCTCGCTTGCGTTAAGCCTGCTCCCTCCCCAGTGGGGATTCATCCAATAGAACGTGGGAGACAAACCCGGATCTCGTGGGAACTGCAATAATCCAGGGGCATCACTTCTTGGAGGGGCTTGTAAGCAAGGGCAGGTTCCCTCTTGGACAGATGTACCCTATAAATAACAAAATAAGACGCATGAAAGCTGTAGAAATATGGCGAGCAAATCCAATTAAGTTCAAAAACATTTGCTGGGTTGGAAAAGGTCTTTCCCCAACCGGCACGGCAGTTGGCTCTATTAAAACAGCTCGGGGGGGAGTTTGGTTTCCATGTCTCTGAGCGCTGCGCTTAGCCGAGTGGGAAAAAAGACGGCTGTGCGTCGGCATCGCTTTCTCACTGGGAAAAGGAAATGTTCAAATCGGAGCCAAGAAAGGATTTGCAGAAGGGAAACAATAGAGGTTGTCTTAAAAAAAATGATTGATTCTTCTCCCACCGCGCTCTGATTTGACTGGGGGGCTCAGGTTCCCCGGGGAGCTCCAGCCAAGTGTGGGTTTCATATAAATGGGCAATTTGCTGGTTTAATTCTCTAAAACCTCAGAAGCCACAATGTGGCTCAGTTCTACAAACAGTTTCTTTCCTGTCTCGGGTCAAAGGTGGGAACTGGCAGGAGCTGGCGTTAGCCCGTCCCGGGGGCTCGGAGAGACAAACGGGGAGATGGAGGATTCAGAAACTGTGTCCTGCATTTTCCAAAGCAACGAGTGATTGGGGGGGGCCTGGCGAGGGGGGACAAAGGGGGAAATTGCCCCAGGGCCCAGCGATAGCCCTGCTGGAGCGCCGCATCCTCCTGGCAGCTTTGAGGCCTGGCCGGGGGCCCCCCACCGCCCAGGTGGCGCTGAGGGCTGGTTGCCCCTGCCCCTGCCCCTGCCCCTGCCCCTGCCCCTGCCCCTGCCCCTTCCAGGAGCGTGGAGCCGGGCCCCCCTCCCCCCTTGCCCAGGGACCTGGCGCGGCTGTGGGCTGCCCTGGGAGGGGGCCTCGGTGTAGGTGGGGCTGCTTGAGGCGCCTTAATTTGCTCCCTGCGGGGGTTCTTTAATCAAGCAGAAAAAGGCTTCGTGAAATCCATGGGGCGGGAGCCCGAAGCGCGTCGAATACCTGGGCTGGCGAGGGGGCCGCATGAGCCGCCTCCTTCCTCTCCGGGGCCGCAGGAGCGTGGTTGCCACGCCGCTGTCCCGGGAGAGGCAGCTTTGCTCCCTGCGCTCGCGTGCCTGGAACGTGGGCGGGGTTGGGCTGACGGACGCGGAGCCGCGCTGGGATTGGCTGCCGAGGGGGCGCCCGGCCCTGCCCATGCAGTGTGCCATCGGCACAGCCCTCACGTGGCGCCCTGTGGCACGCGGGCGAGAGCAGAGGGAAAGCGCCACACGGACGGAAGCCACGTGGGCCACAAAGCCTCCCGCGAGCCGCACACAGAGCCTGGCTGGGCCTTGTGGCTTTGCCACCCTCTCCTCAAGTCCCAGACGCCCCAGACAGGCAGCTTCTACCCGGACTGCTCCTTGCCAGGCCCGGGAAGCGCTGTTTCCGGTCGCGACTGTTTGTCCCGCAGCCTTTTGGCTCCAGAAATGCAGCTTCTGGCGCGTCTCTTAGGAGCCTTCCTCGGGCGTCACCAAGGAGTTGTCCCTGCCTCCCGTTGAGTCTTCTCTTCCCTGTCCAGCTCTGCGCGCCGCCCGGCAGCGGACCAGCCTGCCGCCACAAGGAACCGGGCTGGACGGGCCGCGGCGGGTTGAAGAACCGTCCCGTTCCCGTTCCCTTGCGCGGCTCGTCTCTCTGCGACTCAGACGGGGAGAGGGGTGGCCGGAAAACCCTTCTGTTCTTTTGACCAAACACTGGAGAGCCACCGTGGCCAAGACAGTCCGGCGCGTGTGTCAGCGTCAGCGAGGGCTTCAGTCGAGGCGCAGAAGGACAACGGTTCTGAAGCGTGAACATAAATCACCTCCGTGGATTCACAAGCAGGTCGGGCGACAGGACTCCCTCGGGCGACCGTCACTAGCTGTCTGCTCTCGCCTCGGGACAGGCGGCCCAGGCTGGCAACACCCGCTGGGTACGCGGGACCTGGGCTGCTTGGCCTCCCGCAGGGAACTGGCTCTTGGCCTATCTAGGACCCCCCATCCCAGGCTTTCCAAGAGGGACCCATCTGGATTATTCCCCACTGAGCCAAAGGCCCGGTGGCTTTGCCCGCACCGCCCCGGGCAGCACAGAGCCGAGTGCACCGGCCCGGCCCCAAATCCGCCGGGGCCCAGTTCGGCAAACCCCGGCCTGGTCCCAAGCAGAGCGGGCGCCACCGCCATGAGAGACGCACGAAAAAAGGCCAAGAGGCGGCTCCGCGTGGGGAGTCTGGCCGGCCGAGCGCTCTGCCCACGGAGCCGAGGCGCCGTCCCCCAGGTCTCGTGCCCTGGCCAGCCCCCTTCTCTCGCAGCAGGGAGGCTCAGTCCGGCCGAGGGGGGAACCAGAGGGAGGATCCCCTGGGAGCCCGTGGACACGCAGGTCTGGAACGCTGCACGCCCGTTGCCCGCTCATGCCTCTCCAGAGGCCCGAGGTCGGGTGAGAGTCTCTCAGCAACTGGAGCTGCCTTAGCACCACGTCCACCCGCAGGGATGGGGGGGGGGGGAACCTGCTTTCAGCCCCCCACCCCTGTGGCCCCGGGGCCCAGAGCTGAGTGGACTTTGGGGCGAAAGGCCAAACAAAGCAGGGAGGGGGGAGGGCGGGTGTCAGGGAATGGGCTACGCAGACAGATCCACTGCGCGTCACAGGGAGGGACCAGCCCCAACCCTGGTGGCAAGCGGGTTGGGAGGGAAGGGGGGGTCTTGCTCAAAGGCAAGAACTACGCAGGTCACAGGAGCCTTCCCGGGAGCGGTGCCAAGTCAGAGTCCCCCCCCGGGGTTGGGGCAGAACGGAGCCACTTTGCAGCTTTCGGGCCCCCAGAGCGCGTGGGGGGATATTTCCGGGGGGCTCGCCCGGGTCTGCACCGTGGCCTTACGTCACTGCTCACTGCTGGGAGCACACACCGGCCCTGAGCCTGATGCTTCGCCTCGCCTGCTTCCCCAGCCAGCCCCCGGGGGCGTGCGTCGGAAGGGAGCGGCCATGCGCCAGGCTGCTCAGGGCCCTGACTCCCAGAGGCCTGGCGTTCCCCAGTTCTCTTCCCAGCATGGCCGCTTGCCCCGGGAGGCTGGGCGCGGCGCTTAGCTTGCTGGGCCTGCCTTCCCCATCTGCACAGGCTGAGATGGCAGCAGCCACTGGGCACAAGGGGCCCTTGAGGCTTCGTTCACTTGCAAAGCACATGGGAGACCCCCGAGTGGCAGGGGCTACAGTGTGAAACACGGTGCCGTTGTACACGGGTCTCAGCGGCTCCTCGCCTGCGCCACGGTCAGTGCGCAGCTCTCGGGGCTCTGCTAGCGATGCCTGAGGGGACACGTTTCCTGCGGAGGATTTCAAAACATCTCCCAGAGCGGCCAGGCGCCTACACGCCCACAATCCGGCATCTCCCCGGCTGCGCTTCGTGCCTTACAGCCGCAAAGAAACACACGGGCCCCCGGACACGGCACGTGGCTCAGCATCCGGGCGCCTGTCAAACGTCAGATCTAACCCTGCCTGGCCGTGCGGGGCAGAGGGGGCTGTCTGGAGTCTGGCGTTCGGACCAGGACTCCACTTCATTCTCACGTTTAAGTCCCACGCAGACGGTCTAAATCGCGCTATCGGTTGGCTTGCACATTGTCAGCCCACTAAGGAAGGTGCCAACGGTTCTTGATGTCTGTGTAGCATCCGGTGTTAGTCCTCTTCCTTTCCTTCCCAATGTCCTCTTCCCCCTGCCCCCCATTTCCTTCCTCTCTCCCCGCTCCCCTTATTTATTCTTGGTTCTGGACATCCAACATCTGAAGAAGTGGGCTGTGCCCACGAAAGCTCATGACCCCCTGTCCGTGTTTTGTTGGCAGTCGATAAAGTGCTACCAGACCATTGGTTGGTTTTTAAGTTCTTTATTCCCTGGTCACTTCCCCATTTCCTCACCCTGTGCCATTGTCCCCTCCCCCCCCCCTTTGGCTGTCGCCTCCTGCTCCATATTTGTCTAGTGCCCACCCCGCGGCCACCCCGCCCATCTGGATGAAGGCTCACAGGTGTTGCAGGTGCATCAATAGACAGAGAATGACAGACACACCAAGAAATTAATCCCCATTCAACAAGCGTGCGGCGAGTTCTTTTCTAGGCACCCGCTACCGGCCCCGCTCTCCCTGGCCACAGCAACAAAGTCACACGCCCGGAACAGCAACCGGAAAATCCATCCTGCTCCCTCTGGGGTGTGAGCACCAGGCACCTGGCCAGAGCCGCCCGCCTCCGGCACCGAACTGCAAACTGCTGTGTCCCACCGGCCACCGAGAACCACGGCCGGTGCTCGGCCAGGGCGAAGCTGCCCCCACGCTGGACCGGCCCAACCTGATACGGGGACGTGGGGGCTGGAAAGGACTTGCTAGCCTGCAGCAAGCCGGGCTCCCTTCTTCCGTGAGCTTGTGCACCGCCGGCCCTCTGCCTGCACTCCCTGGCTCTGCTCTGTGCGCCCTGGCGGGGGGAGGGGGGCGGGCAGAGAAACACCAGCAATGGAGGAGACTCAGACCCCCCCCCAAATAAACAGTGCTCCCGTGAAATAGAACTGCCCTCCACATCATCCCCGTCCCTTTGGGGAGGCCAGCCCACTGGCCCTGCCCCTTCCGCCCAAATGCTGCCCCCCATCCCCATCCCCCCCCCCCAGGCCACTCCAGCAGCCAGCAGACCTGAGTTCCAGGCCACTGGCTTGCAGCTGAGCCCCCACTGGCTTCAGGGCCCGAGGGGAGAGCAGGCAGGGCCTCCAGGCAGAACGTGTTCCTGAAACAAGACCAGCAAGAGGCAAGGACCCAGACTAGACGGCCCGACAGGCTAAGCCCCAGAGCCCTGAAGTAAGGGCTAGAAGATCCCCCCGGCCGGGCTCGGGTCCTTAATTCATTCTGGGGTTTTGGAAAATAAGATGAAATTGTCCAGGGAGAGGGGGTCGGGATGCAGGCTGCCCCGGGGAGAGAGGACACCCGCAGCCCTCTGTCACCGCAGCAGCTGGGGGCCAGGTGAGAAGCGTCTCTCCATGGACGCTGCCGCTCCAGCGGGCACAGTGGGGGATGGGTGCATGTCCTTGGCTGGGGCAGGTCCAGTTTCGCTTGCCCCCTGCGCTGCCCAGCCAGAGTGAGGATGCAGCCAGCTGGGCACTGTCCCCTCCCACCCTGATAGAGGGGAACAGCCGACAATGTTCCCGTACAAATTGGGGGGGGGTTCAGCCCCCACTGCCCTCCTTAAAGGGAGTCTGAGGGGGTGAGAGGCCTGGGGATGGGGCAGTCCCAGCTGGGGGACACCCCCAGGCAGCCCCTTTCACCTGTCTGGTGATGGTCTCTTTTCTGTATTATCCCACTCCAGGCACATCCCCGTGTCCTGGCACAGCCGAGCCCCGTCCTTGCTTGGCGTTAGAAGAGGAAGCTGAGTACCGAATGGGGTGGTCCCAGCTCTCACCCTTTAGAAGTGCTTGAACAGACAGACAGACAGACAAGCTCTCTCAGATATCCCGTAGATTGTACAGGGCAAAGCCCTTGCTTAGGGGTTTAATTCTTCTCTCAGAAACATCTGCTACTGTCTGCTCTGGGAAAGAGACAAATGCATTAGCCGGGGCATTGTCTGGCTGTATCTCCTATAATCCCAAGCCCTTGAAAGCACAGTCGAGGGTCCCCCCCCTCCGTCTCCCGCCTCTAACTGCTAGCGTGGGATTTACCCACAAAAGTTCAGGCTCTAATATATTTGTTCGTCTCTGCAGGGCCGGGAGCTGCTGGTTGTTTGTCAAGTTGCAGAGTAACAGACTTGCTCTCACAGGGTTTAGCTCCATGGCAGCGTAGGGCCCCACACACTGGGGGTCTCTGACAGTGCACTCGCGGGCTGCAGGCGAACCGGCCCGGGGGATCCCGCTGTCACACACGCGAAGTTCAGCCGTGTGCCCTGGAACACCGGCACGCCAAGGGCTTCTCCAGTCCGGGGCTGCTGGGCTGTGCGAGGCCTCCTGGTTCTTCAGCATCCTGCGAGGTCCCTGCTGCACAGGGTGGTGGAGAGGCAGCTCCGGCATGCGGGGTGCCTGGCATCTGTCCATTTCACCCTGGCTTCCTTCTAAGACAAGTAGCGACCCAGGCTGGAGACAGAACGCAGATCCCCACAGCCGCCTTTACGAGCCAGGCAGAGGCCGCTGGCTGCCAAGACAGCGAGTTCACAGTGACATGATTCACTCCCCTGCCCTCCCAGATCAAGGCAAAACACGGCCATTAAACCTAGGAATGGCCCTGTTTCAATTCGGGACCCCCCTTCGCCTGAGCTAAAGTGGCCAGGAGAAAGGGAGCCCGTCTCTGTTTTCACTCGGGCCTCCCTAAATGGACTGGCTGCCTCCCGAGAGCGGGTGTTTATGAGGATGTAAAAGCCTGGGGAAGGGGATGGTTTTCCGGCCCCTGCAGGAGCAGCGGAGAGGGAAGTGGAGAGGAGCGTGCCCGGGAGAGCGTCCTGGTGTGGATGGGGCGGCTGCGAGTGGCCCGGTAGCTCCCTGCCAGTTCCCCACTCGCCGCCTGGGGCTCCCTGCCAAGCAGAGGTGAAGCAGCCGCTTCCCGGAGCACAGCAAAGGGAACCCTGTAGACTCCCTGTGACTTGGGTGAGCCTCTTGGCCACTCGCTCGGGGCGCGTCTACACTGCCCAGTTAACCCAGGTCCGTGCCACGTGGGCGTGGGGGCTCTGGGTTTCCACGCCCCCTCTCGAGCAGCCACGCACCCGCCACTTCCACCCTGCGCTGCCCCGACCTTCTGGCGTGGGCGTGGGTCTCTGCCGCGTCCGCACAGCAAAACAGGGCTTGGGTCGAAGGACCCAGGCTCTGACCTGCCCCCAGCAGGCTCCTAGGATGGATTCCTTAGTGATCCCTGGCCTGAGTTGGGAGTGGGGTGGGAGCCAACGTGAGTGAGAGCCCAGACTGAGGCTGTGGCCACACAACCGGGTTGTGTCAACAAAACAGGTCGACGCCGAAAAGTGAACCAAACAAAACTTGCCAGAGGGTGTTCATACCTGCTCCTTTTGTTAACAGATTACGTCCACACTGGGGGCACCATCATAGACAGTGGGAGCAATGCACTGGGAATATGTATTCTATGGTGAAGTGTTGCAGGAAGACTGAGCTAATTGCATCGTGGGATTCCCTCTGAGTTCTCCCATAGCCGCCTCAGCTGCTGGGAGCAGCATCATGAGTAGCTCTGTGAGCGTTCCCTGCTGAGGAATGTCTAAGCAGCATAGCAATCTGTTCCCCTCCCCCAGCAGCAACCAGCAGCCTGCCATTGTGTTCCCAGTGCAGAGGCGTAGGAGGGAGCAGTCCAATAATTTGCTCTTTGTTTGCTCCCTAAAGGGAGTAACACACTCAGCTCTCAGATACTTCCTGGTGCTTTGAAAGAGGAGGCGCACATGCCTGCAGGGCAGCAGAGATCTCAAAACACTGAGCAGAGCAACCGAGGCAGGTACTGTGGGTAACTGGCTGAAGCCAGTTCTGTCAACAAAACAAACTGCAAAGTCCACGTTGGCTCTTTGTGCACAATAAAGGGAGGGGAAAAGAAAAAAAGTGTCTTGTATGGGTAGCAGTTTTTTGTTGCCAAAACTGAGTGTTTTCCCTGACACATGTCACATGGCAGTGTGTACGCTCCCTCTGTTTTTTTTGTTAAAAGTCAGTTGTGGTGACAAAATTGAGTAATGTAGACATGCCCTAAGTGTGCAGCGTCGACATATTTTAGAAACCAGTCCGAGCAGCAGCGTGTCTGTAGCTAGGCCTGGCGTGTTTGTATGTTACGTAACACACATGGGCCCATGTGTTTCTTCCTATGGCTTGCGTGTGTTGGGCAAAGAGCAGGATATGACCAAAGGGCAGCCTCCGTACTCAACCCCTGACCCCCAGCCCAGAGCAATGATTTAAATGAAGAAAAACAAAGTTTATCTGAGTGAAGTACCCGAGCAAAGCCAGGTGACTCCTTCCACCCTACACAAAAACAAGGGAAGGGACAACACCTGCAGCACTATTCTCATGACCCCCCCTCGCCTCCCGCCGCAAAACCTCAGGCCCCAGGAGGAATTGCTTACTGGGCTCAGAAGTGATTGTTCTTCTCTGGCCTGACCCATATCTCCCGGGCACATCAGAAATAATCGCCCAGAGCGGATCCACAGCCGTGCGAAGTGGAGTTCAAATGGGGTTCGGTGCAACCCAGTTCCAACGTGTGGGTCTCACCGCCCACCCTGTCTGACCTCCCAGCCATGCCCCCTCTCCAATCCCTCGCTGCCCTAGCCCCATGCTCCCCCAACATCCAGCCCCCCACCCGCCAGCTCTGAGCAGCAAGGCTTTCTGGGTGTATCATCGTCTACTATTTGTATTGCTGTAACGGGCAGGAGCCCCGATCTCAGACCAGCGCCCCACTGTGCCAGGCGCTGTACAAACTCCGAACATCCGCCCCAGCGAGCTTCACATCTACGGCCAGGCCAAGAGATAAGGGATGGAGAGAGAAAGGGAGACAGCGACACCAGGAAATACGAGTAATGCCTGGCTCTTAGGTAGAACGTCAGAGCGGCTAGGCAGGGCCAGGCCAATGGTCCATCCACCCCGGTGTCCTCTCTGCCCACGGTGGCCAGTACCGGGTGCCCCAGAGGGAGTGACCATCACATGATTCCTCCCGTCGCCCATTCCCAGCCTCTGGCAAACAGACTCGAGACACCCTCCGTGCCCAGCCTGGGCTATAGCGACTGATGGGCCTGTCCTCCATGATGGTACACCGGGGCGGACAATCAGCTCTAAAAAGGGGACCACTTCAGAGATGTTTGAAATGGTCTTGGGCCACCCCAGAAGGGGCGGGGCCAGGAGACTTCTTGTACTCCCCCCCCCACCCTGATTGGCCCGGGGTGGGGGAGCGCGAGAAGTCTTTCCCCTCCCTCCCCCACTGCACCCCCTAGAGAGACACGCCAGCTGTTTTAAAACAGCTGGGGTTCCTTCTAGGCGCCTAGAGGGAGGAGACCTGCTGGGAGTTTTAAAACAGCCGGCGAAGGTCTCTAGCCACCACATGCTCTTGCGGGGCGAGAAGACTTCGCGCTCCCCCGTCCCCAGGCCCTGATTGGTCCACCGAGAGCCCTTTGCCCCACCCCTAACGTATACACATGCAGAATAGGAAGGGACTGTCTAGGAAGGAGCATTGCAGAAAGGGATCTAGAGGTCACAGTCACCCACAAGTTAAATATGAACGGACAGTGCAATACTGTAGCAAATACAGCAAAGATTCCGAGATGCATTCGCAAGACGGTTGTGAGCAAGACACGAGCAGTGATTCTTCCGCTCTGCTCCGCCCTGATGAGGCCTCAGTAGGAGTATTGCGTCCAGTGCTGGCCACCACATTTCAGGAAAGATGTGGACAAACTGGAAAAAGTCCAGTGAAGAGCAACAAAAATGATTAAAGGCCTAGAGAACACGACCCTGGAGGGAAGAGTGAAAGACTAATCTGGAAAAGAGAAGATAGAGAGGATATAACAGTTTTCAAGTATCTAAAAGGGTGTTACAAGGAAGAGGGTGACAATTTATTCTCCTTGGCCTCTGAGGACAGGACAAGAAGCAATGGGCTTAAATTACAGCAAGGGAGGTTTAAGGTGGACATTAGGAAAAAGTTCCTAACTGTCAGGGTGAGATAAATTGCCTAGGGGGGTTGTGGAATCTCCATCACTGGAGATATTTAAGAGCAGGTTAGACAGACACCTGTCAGGGATGAGCTAGACAGTACCTGGTCTTGCTGTGAGCACAAGGCATTAGACTTAATAACCTTCCAGTTCTATGATTCTATGAACGTGTCTAATTTTTTGTTGAACCCTTCTATGGTTTTGTCCTTCACAACATACTATGGCAGGGAGTTCCACAGGTGGACGTTGCACTGTGTGATGAATTACTTCCCTTTTTTTGTTTTTTACACCTGCTGCCTATGCATTTCATTGGGTGATTCCTAGTTCGTGTGTGATGAGGAGTAAATTACACTTCCTTATTTACTTTCTCCACCCCAGTAGATCTCAGGGCACTTTACAAAGTAGGTCAGAATCATTACCTAATTTTAAAGATGAGGAACCTGAGGTGCAGTGGGGTGAAGTGACTTTCCTGAAGTCCAAGCTAGGATTAAAGCCCAGGTCTCCTGAGTCTCAGGCCGGCTGCGTCCACTAAGCCACATCAATCTGGTGACTTGTTCACTTCTATGCTTTCGCTGACCCGCAGGGTCAAATGAAAATGGCCACGAACAAAGGGCTGAGAAAACAAGCAGAGGGGATTACCCGAGTGCAACACCTCGCACGTGAGCCTGGGGCCTCTACCTCCGAACAACACGCAGCTATAACCAGCCACAAACAGATTTGCTCAGGGATGGAAGAGCGTGGGAAGGAAGCCTGCATGGGACTGAGCAAACTACCTCTCAGAGGCAGCCCTTGGAGATCTGCAGGTGGAAGATGATTTGCGAAGGGTCGGGTGAAAGTTTTCAATTGAAACTTCTTGGGAGGGGAAAATTGGGGGGTTAACTCAATGGCAGCCTGGACGGGGAACAAATGGGCTGATTGGTTTCTTAATTTGGCTGGGAAAACATCTCCAAGCCCGTTTCTACCCTTCCTTTTTGGGCACTGTCCAGCCACGTGTTCTTTTGCCATTTTTAATTTTTCAACAAAAAGTCGAAATTCACCTGGGGAGAGGGGTTGGGCGGGGACCCCTTTTCTGACCCACGTAGGAGCTTATGCCCACTCTGGGGCCAGCTTGGGGGAGGGGGACACCCAGGCCTGCCCCTGGCAGCGGAGAGTGAAAAGAGGCAGAGAAATGCAGGGGCCTGATGGGGAAGACGGAGTTTGATGAAAAGGGGGAGCAGCAAACTCCCCCCCCTTCTCCGCTTATCTCAGGAGCAGCTGGGAGGGTCAAGCTGACTTTCTGGGGGCCACCTTCCCACTAAGAGAAACAAACCCACCCACATGGGCTTGGTCAGACACCAACCTCCCGCCTGGACTGGCCCAGCCAGGGCGCTGGAGAGGGAGCATCCGCCCTCAGCACGTCCAGGCTGTTGAATTCAGACAGATGGACGGTTTCTGCTGCGCTTTGCCGACAACCCTGGCCCGGCCCACGCTGACAGGGCCTGCTAGGTATGGGGAAGAGAGAGCTGGAGACACATTCTGACAGCCCAGCGCCAGCTTCCAGCCCCAGGGGGAAGGGAAGGAGCAGGGAGCGGGGTGAGATTTCTCATTGCAGCTGTAGCCGCTCACGTCTCAGCTGCTGCCCAGCCCCGCATGGTGCTCAGCGCCGCCGTTGGAGGGCGGTCACGCTCTGCGTACGTCTACGCTGTCATCCGACGGGCAGGCAGCTCGGACCCAGCCAGCACGGCTAGCAGAGGCAGTGAGGACCCAGCTGGGATGGGAGATTCTCAAATGTGGATTAACCCAGACACCCAGGCTCAGCCTCCCAGGGGGAGAGACAAAGGGAGGAGGGTGGAGACCAGCACCTGGCTGGGGGGCAGGGCTGGGAGAGAGTTTTTTAGTTTCTGGCTGGTATCATGGAGGAAGCAGCCTAGGCAAGGGGCTGGGATTTAGGGGCCCGGTCTCCCGCATCTCAAGGGGGGCTGAGGCATCCTAGGCCTGCCCTGTAACCAGATTCCATCTGTGCTGGGCTGTATCCTGGAGGAGCAATAAACTCCCTCTGTTCTACTGGCTGGTGGAGTCTGTCCGTGCCAATACAGGGTGCAGGAAGAGGGGGAACCCAACGTGCCGCCACCCCCCCACCCCCCAAAATGCATCCCCTGTTTGACTGGCAAATCCAGCTTAATTTGCTGCATTCACATCATGAGCCATGTGGGGCGGGGCGGAGAGGGGGGACATAAAAATGCAGGTGTCTGCAAATGTTGCATCCTGGTGCTATCGGATTGTATCAGTGCGTGCTTCCCTTGCATCGTTATTGGGGCTGGCTGAGCGGTGGGATTTCCAGTTCACCGAGAATTCTGTTGTTCCACCATGTGGGTTTGTTCTGAATTCGCAACAGTGGAAGCCTGGCCGCTCCCGCCAACAGAACTCGGTCCAGCAAAAGAGGTTTCTTCACCCACCATGTCTCAGTGATGAATGTCAATTTCACTCAGCAGCTGCTGTGGGTCTTAGCTGACCCCTGCATCCTGCACCTATGGACCATGTGAACTCATCCTAGGTCCAGACTTCCACACTTCCCACTCCATGGCAGGGAGCTTGGGAAATTTGTGCAGCCACTCGGGAGAGATTCCAGGGGTGCCCAGATGATTAGCAGGGTGCCCAGCGCTCGGTTTGTTTGTTTCCATTAGTGGTGCACATTCGCTCATGCCTCGGCGCACATACAACATTCATTCCACACATGAGTGGGAAAAAATTGCACGTGGGTGAAAAAGCTTAGAGGGAACTTTTCTGGAAACCAGGAAAATGCCCCCTGGAGCCCTGCCTTTCATTCGCAGGAAGCCTGCTGCATCCACGATGGCTCTAAGAAACATGATTCGGCATCCTCCTACCAAACTGTTTCATCAGAAAATTTCTGATCCGTGCTCCTCCTTGCAGAGCTGTGACTCCGCTGAGGGGTACATTGCTAGGAGAACACGGAGCCTTTCCTTGCCAGTATGCGGGTTCCAAGCTGGCCTCGGAACCCAAAGTTACTACCCTGCACGCACGCTGCTTTGCAAGAGGGCACGGAGGAATTTACACACAAATGATGGAGCAAGCCTGCCTAGTGAATTCTGCAGCCTACGGATGAGATTCAAAGCAGGATAACGGGGCGAGCAGAGGCAGGAGATGGCTCAAGTGACGAAGTCTGGAAGCACAGCCAAAAGGCAGGGCAGAGAGAGAAAAGCCTTGAGAAAATAAAGTATAAAATTCCCCCCACGCACGCACACTGAGCACAAAGAGGGTCAAATCCCCAAACCTTTCCTACTCCCTTCCGCTGGGAAGCCAGAGGCTTGAAAGGAAATAAACACGCTGGCGGCGGTGAAGCAGTCCTCGCCGGCCCAGGGAAAGGGCAGACGGGCTGTGGTCCAAACTCACAAACCTGGGATTTTCATGAAAGCCCCATGGCACTGATTTGTTTTTCCCATAATTATTTTTTCCCAGAGAGTCTAGTTGCTCTCTGTGTTGTTCTTATGAAACGATACCTGGCCTCGGAGGAAGGGAGGTGGAATTAGAGACATTATCCCCTCGGTGTGTGGGGTGGAAATAAGTTCCTTCAGATCGGAGCTGGGAAGCCTCCAGAAACGGGTGGGGAGGGGAGCAGGGGGCGGGGCTTTCCCTAAAGTCCCTGCCCCTGACACATGAGAAGTTGGATCCGCAGCACCTTGGAGCAGAAGCAGGAAGTCTTTATAGAGCAGGGTCACCAGCCAGGAGATCGGGATCTCCCGGTCGATCTGGGAGCCTCTGACAGGGGATCCTGACTGGTTTGGCCAAGAGGCTATAAGTGCCAGGACTTCAGCTGCCCCCCCCCCCAGCTGCTCATCTCCTGCCCTTTGCCTTGGAGCTGCCTCCCCCCACTCCAGGGAGCCTCCTGCTCTCTGTGCAGGGCAGGGGAGGGCGAAGGGGGGGGCTGATGTCAGGGTGCCCCCCTCCCACCCTGCATCCTGTCTCCACAGAGCAGAGAGGGGGCACAACAGGGCTTGGGAGGGAGTTTGCTGGCTGCTTTGGGGAGTGGTGCAGGGCCAGGCTGGGGTGAGTCTGCCTCAGCCCCCCTGCACCCCCACCCAGGAGCCCCCTGAGGTCAGCAGGGCTCAGCTGGAGCCCACATCCCAAACCCCTACCCCAGTCATGAACCCCTCCTGCCCCCCAAGCCCCGCCCTAGCCCCGAGCTTCCCGGCATCCAAACACCCTCCCAGAGTCTGCACCTAGAACCCGTTCTGACACCCCAACGGCCTGCCCCAAGCTCAGCTCAGAGCCCCTCTCGCGCTCCAGATCCCTTCACCCACGACCAGAGCCTGCACCCAACCCTCGGCCCCAGCCTGGTGGGAGGGAGTGGGGATGGGGGAGGGAGGATGGAGTGAGCAGGGGCGGGGCCTCGGAGGAGGGGCAGGAAGGGGGCGGGGCGAGGGGATTTGGGTTCGTGGTAGATTTTGGATTGCACTTAAGTTCAAAAAGTGATCTCGTGCTTCAAAAGATGGGAGACCCCTGTGATAGCGTTTTCTGGGGCCAAGATTAGCAGGTATCAGAGAAGCCAATTTGTGGAGGAACCCAAAGGGAGAAATAACTGAAATATTCTTCAGCACAGCAATCCATTCCCTTCACTAGATGAATACCTTAAATGTACCTCCGGCCAAAGCGTTTTGTCAGGTACCAGAACAACAATGCAGCTGTCTCTGGAGTGGAACATGGGACCTGTGTAACAGAGCATAACCACCCCCCGTGATAGCCACTCCCTGTTTACATTGGGATCCCGGCCAAGTTCTCACGTGGGTAACTACCCCGTCTACCCCCATCGTTCTCCCTGCAGCGTCCTTCCTCCCTTCCTTCTCTTCCTTCCTTCCTCTCTTCCGCTACAGCCACCGTCCATGGCTACGTCTAGACTGGCATGATTTTCCGCAAATGCTTTTAACGGAAAAGTTTTCCATTAAAAGCATTTTCGGAAGAGCATATAGATTGGCACGGACGCTTTTCCGCAAAAGCACTTTTTGCAGAAAAGCGTCCGTGGCCAATCTAGACGGCCAGTGTAGACAGCTGGCAAGTTTTTCTGGAAAAGCGGCTGATTTTCTGGAAAAACTGGCCAGTCTAGACACAGCCCATGTGTAACGCCATGTTTCTGAGACAGGTTTTGGCCACTGAGGCAAAATCCACCACAAAGGGGGGGCCTCCCTGGCAGCATCGCACATTTTCAGTAATTCACCCTAAAGAAATCCAGCCACAGTTCACGGATCTCCATCGGCTCCTAGAGCCATGGAGAAAGCCACCCACCCACCCACCCAGCCAGACAGCGGCTGCCTGCTGCCCTCTAGAGTCCCAAACCGGGAAGGCCCATCGCCCTCCGAACTCCCTGGCTTGAGTCAGTACCCACTGCAGTGCACTTCTGAGAGCCATGAGTTACGCCGGCAACGTCAGGGGAGCGTCCCGCTAACGCGACGTCAGCGCTGGGACTGACACGGAGCATCTGGGTCAGGGAACGTTTTGCCTCCAGAGTTATCACAGAATCCTAGAACACTAGAACTGGAAGGGGCCTCGAGGGGTCATCAAGTCCCGTCCCCTGCCCTCGCGGCAGGACCAAATACTGTCTAGCCCATCCCTGACCGGCGTCTGTCCAACCTGCTCTTCAATACCTCCAGGGATGGAGATTCCACAACCCCCCAGGCAACTTATCCCAGTGTTTAACCCCCCTGACTGGTAGGAAGTTTCTCCTAATGTCCAGCCTAAACCTCCCTGGCTGCAGTTTAAGCCCATTGCTTCTTGTTCTGTCCTCAGAGGTCGAGAAGAATAATTTTTCTCCCTCCTCCTTTTAGATACTTGAAAACTGCTCTCACGTCCCCTCTCTGTCTTTTCTTTTCTTTTCTAAACTAAACAAACCCAATTCCTTCAGCCTTCCCTCACAGCTTCATGTTTTCTAGACCCTCCAAAAGAGTCACCTGTATTTTAGTGAGGGGCTCCCCAGATGCATCTCCCCCTCCCTCCCCTCGTCTGGGTGTGTGCCCTGTAAAAACAAGAGAGGGTGCAGGGAGGAACCTATGAACTGGTTTTGTCCTTTCAAATCCCAACATGCTCTCTCAACCTTCGCCAGGAAGGGAGGCCTAACCGCATGGCACAGACACGCAACTGAAGTGCCGTGGGGGTGGAAATTCGTACGTTTCATTCACTGATGTTACACACTCACGTGTACCCCACAATGTTCCTTGAGAACAGAGCGCGGCCCTCAGGCTGACGGGATGGGAGAGGGCGGAAACCGTCCTGGGATGTTCCGCCCAAGGGCGTTGCTTTTGTACCTAATTCCCTGGCCCTGGGCATGTCACAGGCAACAAAACGGCTTTTCAGAGATTTGGGGTTTTTAAATGAGCCACGTGGCTACAAAGCAGCCCCAGGTGGGAGGACCCAGGGCGGAGCTGAACGCCATTGGGGACAGGACGATCAGCCCCCAACCTCCCTTTAACCTGGTGACGGAACTTAGACCAGGATTTTTTGAGTGTGCCCTCTGGGGGAATCGAAGGCCCGTGGCAAGCTAGGAACCCCAGACGTGATGCCGATCCCACGGGCGGGTGACACACAGATCAGGCCCCTAAGTCGATAGTGGCCTCGTCAACTGGATGCAAGACTCACCTGGGAAGCAGCGACTCTGAAAACGGTTGGGGGCAGGGTGGATAAGCAGCAGCGGGGTGGCCCAAAAGGCTGGTGCAGTCCCTGGATGTGTGAACAGGGGACTCTCCAGGAGGGGTTATTTCACCGCAGTCCGTGGCCCTGCTGTGGCGGTTGCTGGGTTCAGCTTGGGGCCACAGTCCAGGAAGGCTGTTGGGCAAACGGCAGAGGATTCAGAGAGGAGCCGTGGGAATGACGGAAGGGCTAGAAAAGTGCCCTGAGCGTCACAGACTCAAGGAACTAACCTCTTTCGCTCAGCACAGAGAGAGTCGGGGGGAAGGGGGACTCAATTCCAGTCGATCAGGATCTCCACGAGGAACCCGTCTTTGGAAACGGGCTCTTCAGGCAAGCAGACAAAGGTCTGACACGAACCCACGGCTGGAAGCTGAAACAAGACAGATTGAACCTGGGAGTCAGGGGTAAGGCTTTCACAGGGAGGGTAATTAGCCATTGGACCCCTGCAACCGCAGCTGGGGGAGGGGGATCCCTGGCGATGATTAAATCCAGATTATTTATTTTTTTACTGAAGGATCTGCTCTTGGAATGATTTGGGGAAGTTCCGTGGCCTCTGTCACACAGATCGCTTGGCATCTAGAAAATTACACACACGTGCACGTAGGGGGACACACACTCCACACACCCACACGACAATCAGCCAAGGAGACCCACTCTGGCTTTATATACGACACAGAATGTGGTGCCCAATGGGACTTTGCAACCTACTTCCTGATTTACCGCTTGCCTGCTGGGTCCCCGGCACGAGCCAGCTCACCTCTGTGTCCCTATCACTAAGCACCACCGGGATACCGGCCCTGCCGGCTTCGTAAAGGGCTTTGGTATTTCCAGAGGGGTGGTATGAACCCAGCTGTATTCCATCAGCCTCATGTATTTCCTAGGAATGTTACTGGCTGTTTGTGTCTTCATCGTGCACTCCTGGCATTAATTATTTCGTCAGTCACATTTCAGGGACTGGCAGGAATTGTCTCCATTATACTCAGGTGGTAAGTGATGTGCCCAAGGCTACGCAGAAGGCTGCTGTTGCATCTGGGCTTAGAACTCGGACATTCTAGCGCTCTGCTCTCGGTGTGATTCCTGGACTGGGCTGACTAGAAAGCGCATTCACAAAGTCACAGACATGAGCGAGGGAGAAATTGATCAACCCCTCCCCCCCACAGTGGCTAGGGCTGGAGTCTCCCCTGCCCCAGAGTGTGCACGCTTGGGCCTCCACCACTGGCCAGGTGACTAGTTCAAAGTCTGAGGGATCCTTCCTACCCCATAGATTCAGCAGAATATTCCCGTCTTTCCCCTCATTGGCATTACACTACATTAGCCTTGCTCAGGGACAGTGTGGCCCAGTGGGCAGGACTCAGGGATCTGGGTTTACAGGTTGAACCTCTCTAGACCAGCACCCTCGGGACCTGACCGGTGCCGAACTAGAGAATTTGCTGGACCAGGGGAGGTCGATATAGTCTAGCAGCATCACCGACCCTTCCACTACTCACTGTATTTTGGGTATTGAGGGTAAATTAGAGAAGGCATTGAGGGTAAATTAGAGCTAAACAACAGCACGGAGCACTCAGAACTAGGCCTTATGGGACTGCGGGGCACTTGGCCACCCCCATGCTAAGTGAGCACGCGGCTCACTCAACTGACGCCGGACCACGGAGGCTGCCGGACCAGAAAGTGCGGGGCTAGAGCGATTCAACCGGCCGTCTTGTCTCAGTTGCTGGCCTGCTGGGTGACGCCCTCTTCCCCTTGCCAGGGCTTCCCCAGTGAAAAACGGGGCTGAGCCGTGCCGACCGGCTTGACAGAGCCCTCAGGAATCAACAGAGGAAGAAAGGGATTGGGACAAGCTAGTTCAGCCCCGTTACTGCGTCCCTTTCAGCCACCGTCCTCAGAGGTTCTTCTCCCTCCGCAGCTCTGAGGGCTCAGGGTCCGGCCCTTCAAATCCCGTGGCCAAGTGTGGCGTAGTGCGGGGGTCTGCTCTGTAACCCAGGGTCCCCTGTGCTGGGCTGTGCGATTCCCACTGACTCACCCGCGTGTGGATTAACCCAAACCCCGGGGCTCAGCCTGAGGAGATAACAGGGGATTCCCAGGGGGAGAGACAAAGGGAGAGAGACAGAGACCAAGACCAGGTTTCGGGGTAAGGGGCAGTGGCTGGCTGGGAAAATGAAGGGAAGAGCCTGAGCTGAGGGGCTAGGGACCCCTAACCCAAGGGGTCTGAGGCATCCTGGCCCTGACTCCTGTAGCCACATCACGTCTGTGCTGCCCTGTATCCTGGAGAAGCAATAAACTCTCCCTTTCCTCTGGCTGGCGGAGGCTCATCTTGCTGCGGACGGGTGCAGGATCGGGGGTACCACACCAAGCTTGATCTATTTAGCTTTGCATAAACCGGCCCTTCCAACCTCACAGCCATTCTGTCTCTCACTGAACTCCCCCGGGCTTCTCTTCACGTCTCTGGTCGGGAGTCCCCCTGCGCCGGCCAGATGCAACGGCTCGAGAGGTGCCCATATCGCAGGGGACGACTTGTGAGCAGACGCCTGCACGTGATCGGCCGACCACACCCCTGCTGGCCTTTTCCGCTGCACGGTGCACAGGCCCTGGGTGGTTTTCCTCTCAATAGCCCTTGGCTTGGCCTTCCCATCTTCCAATGCAGAAGCCACCAAATCTGAGCAGAGCAGTAGGGCAGACAGGCAGGTCGGCCTTCCACGTGTGTTAATTAGCTAGACACAAAGTTCTCTGGAACCAGCTGTGTCCGCAGGGTTTCCTCATATTGACGTGTGGAGGGGAAAGACAACACACCACCCAGTTCATTGCTGCATCGCGTCTGATTTGCTCTCCACGTTTCCCCCAAGAAATGTTCAGCATCCGTGTTTTCCAGGCTCCTCCCTCGCCTGGCAAGCCCCCACTCCAGTCTCCCACAACCAACCCGAAATACAGGGCAGTGCTGAACACACCAGCAGGCCCCTCACCTCAGAGACTAACACACGTGTTGGGTCATGAGTGTCCGTGGGTAAAACCCACCTCATCAAATGCGGGCTCCACTCCAGCCCCTCTGAGGAAGTGGGTTTTCCCCACGGACGCTCACGACTCAATAAACTTGTGAGTCTCTAGTCTAAGGTGCCACAGGACGGCTCGTTTTTCAAGCTGCTGTCTTACCACGGCTCCCCCATGAAAATGCTGCTTTCCCCAGATAAAAGAGACCCACGAGAGGGCAGCATAGACCCAGAAAAGGGAACCCATCGCTGGACAATTTTACAATCATCAACACAGAAGAAAAAATCCACCACTCCACAACGGACACCTCTCGGTCATCCAGCTGCCACCCTTCCCTTGGTCGCACACACGCTCCATTACCCTGAACCTGCACCGTCACGCGGAGCCTTCCCCACGACCCGTCCCCAAGGGTGCAGCTTTTCAGGAGCAGAGACCTATTTCCAGCAGAGACTAGGAAACGCGGGCGTTTTCCTGTAGCCCACCCAACCGAGTGCTCTCCTGCAGGCGTGGCCCCCAGGAGCTGCCCTGCCACAGCCCGGCTCGCGCTCCAGCACTCGGGGATGGCCGAAAGAGCCATGTTTGCTGCCAGGGTAAGCCACATTTGGCTCAGAGCCATAGGTTAGCAACCTGACAGTAGCACCTTGTGCTAGGTGCTGTCCGGAGTGGGGACCGGTCTCTGCGTGAAAGAGCTAACCGCCGAAAGAGGCAAGGCCGAGAGGGCTACAGAAACACAGACTGGGGAAGCGACTTCCTCGTGGTGACTCGGAAGGACAGCGGAAGAGCAGAGCTTCAAAATCCCAGGCCAGCCCTCTACCCTCTGGCCCGCCTGCCTCTCCTAAGCGTTTCCATGTCCAGCCTCTACGCGCCTGCCCGTCTTCGCAGTGACGCCGCGGAGGGCGTGGGGTGTCCAGGCTCCACGGGGTCCCCTGGACACATCCCTTTCTCCAGATGAGGAAGGGGACTTGCCCCCAGAACTGTCCGCACCAGAGGAATCCAGCAGAAAGCCTCCGGACTCCCCTCTAGATGGCTCTGCAAAGCCGGATTAGACAAACGTGTGAAAAGCGACAGGCCCCTCCTGCAAACCCAGGGGCTCCAGGATGGAACATCGCACCCGTCTTCCTGCTTGGCAGGGGGCGCTCGCAACGTCCTCCCCCCCCTCCCGGAATCCCGCCGGGGACAGAGCAGCTGGAGCGATTGGCTAACACGGAACAGCTACAGGGATTCTGTTGCCTCTGTGACCAGTGGCCAGCGCTCCAAGGGGCTCGCTGGCCAAGCTGACCCCACAGCATGTTAGTCACCCAGCACCAATTGCCTGCTCAGGGCTGCACGGAGACCAAATGGACTGAAACCAGATTCCAGCCTCCAGCATGGGCCTCAGTGCTTAACGAGCCCCCCGCCATGAAACTCTCTCTCCCACAAGGGAGATGTGCTGCCATGCTGCTCCCCTGGCATCCCCCAGCGTGGAGCCCGGAGGAGGGCACGGCCAGGGGTACAAATGGTGGATTGGGACCCGGCAAAGGAACAATCAAGTTCACGGGGCCTGTGCTATTCTGGACTGCTGAGTGGCTCGGCAGGAAACTGCAGCAACGCAGTGGCTTAGAACCGCCACTCGGCCGTGCACCAGGTTATGCCCCTTCCTGTCCCCAGCCTCCTCCCAAATCCAGGAAGCTCAAAGACAGAAAAAAGCCACTTTTGCCTTCTCCCTCCTCCTCTTCCTGAGCGGCCCTGGCATTAACCCAGAATGGAGGCCACAGCTTCTTGGCCAAGGAACCTCACGCCTAGCGCCAATAGACACACCGCACATCCGGGATAGGGCTGAACCCCCCAGCCAGGCACTCTCTGGTCCAGCAAGAGCCGTGGTCCGGCGTGATGTCAGTGAGCCAGATGCTCACTCAGCATGGGCAAGTCCCCCGCGGCCCCATAAAGTCTGTTTGCAGCCCCAGCCCTGGTTCAAATGTTCTGTAAATATTTAGCTCTAATTTACCCCTCGGTGCCTTCCAAGAGCCCAGCAAGCAGCAGGAGTGTTGGCAATGCTGCTAGACAATCCTGACCTCCAGCGGTCCAGCCTCCGTCAGGGCCCGAGGGCGCTGGATAGAGAGGTTTGGGGTGGGACAGGGAGATCGCTGCGGGGAGACTGCATGGGCAGAGTGGCATTCTGAAGAGAGATCTGAAGAGTGAGAGGGTGGGAGGGTGGCATCTAACGGCGGTGGTGCAGTTCAGTGGCTAGAGCCTGGGGCTGGGATTCAGGAGAGCTGCATTCTCCTTTCAGCTTTTCCACTGATCGGCCGAGTGACCCTGGGCAAGTCGCTTCCCTTCTTGGTGGCTGAGTTTGGAAATTCTCTGCAATTCTCTGTATGAATCGTTGTCGCTAGAGACAAGCAGCCCACGAGGACTCCAAACCGCCCACGCAGGACGGCAGGGGGCCACCAACGCTCTGCCCAATCGGGTTTTAAATCTCACACTTGCAGCATTTCTCTTGGGTGAATATTCTGCGATTTAACCGCGGCTACAAAGATTTCCCTCAAGGTTCATCCTGGCTTGGATCCCACCGCGCCCGGTTATTTCTGCTAGGATCATACAACACAATTTCTCTCTCCCCTTTGGGTTTAGAGCTCTTGGCCTAAAAGAAAACCCCTGGCACGTCTGCAAACTCAGCACCGCAACCCGGAGCTTTCAGGGCAGGTTGTTGGGGTGCTGAGGCTGGTGCTTCCGGCCCATTTCACAGAGGCTGGCTGCAGACTAGACCAAATGAAGGCAGGGCTGGATCTGGCCTGGGGGCCGTAGGTGGAAAACCCCACAGATTGGATATCCCCACATAAGCAGCAGGAAGAGCATCCTCAATGCACAACTAGCAGCATCTGCTAAACGTTGTGCCAGATCTTTGTCTGTATGGTCTCCCCTGGTCCCCAAGGGCCTGAGCCCTACCGTGGGAGAGCCCGTCTTTCTGCCTGCGTCCCACAGCCACACGGGAGCTGAGCCCCACTGGTACAAAGAGAGGGCTGCAGGCCGAGCGTTCTCCGTGAGCACCTCCCCACACACACACCTTCCAAATTCGCTTCTTTTCCGGCTCCTTAGTTAGTTCCCTTCATGGTGCCCTCATCTCTCCCCCTGGTTCTTGAGAAGGAGGGAGACTAGCGAGGATGCAGCGCAGGAGAAAGATGACTGGTGGGATTTTTGTGGGAGACAAGGAACCCTAAGAGCTAGCACACTGCAGAGGGACTCAGGAGATCTGAGTTCTATTCCTCGCCCTGCCACTGCTGTGACATTGGGCAAGTCTCCCCCCCCCCCCCACCATCTTCTCTGTGCCTCAGTTTCCCCATCTGTGAAATGAGCATAACGACACCTCCTTTAAAAGTCTCAGAGGGGGAGCTGTGTTAGTCTGTAACTTTAAAAACAATGCGCAGTCCTGTAGCACCTCACAGATTAACCAATAAAGAGGATTGTGGCCAAAACCCACTTCCTCAGCTGAGCAGAGTCACCTCCTTTGTAAACCACGTCATTCTATTGATTGAAACAGCTGCTCCTTTTCTCTCTCTTTGCTCTAGCTGGAAGCAATTGATGGGGACTGTTTATTTGACTGGGGAAGTTCTATATTTTTAAAGAGCGTCAGAGCCTAGGGTAGCAGGTTTACTTTTGGGATAATATAAATGAAGTGGCCTTTAGGGGAATTAAGTCATGTTTCTTCAGTTTTTGCCAGTTGTGAATTTCAGACACAGAAGGCAGAAGAGGTCAGACAGAACTAAAATGATCACGCGTCGGCCATGTTATAGAAAAGGGGCTGGAGGTAGGGAAAAATACTACAAGAAACATGGGAAGAGGAGGGGTCAAAGTTACGATGGTGCATCGGGATGGGAGATTCACTAGGCTGTTTTCATGTGGTGTTTTCCAAGCCACTCAGCAATCAGCAGGGGTTACAACTGAAATTCAAAATAAAGTCCTGTGAGCTTCAAAGGTTTCTCCAGTGATCTGGCCAACTGAACAGAAACACCAGGAAGCTAACTACTGGTTTTCAAGGTTTGTGGACACTGGAAGCCATGGCAAACCAAGCTCTCCTAGCTGCTATCTTACTGGATGAACAACTGACAAGCTAAATAAGTTGAAATTCAGTGGCGCAGGAACATTTTTAAGAGTGGGGGTTCTGCCCTCCCCCCCAGCTGAGGCTGGGAGCACAGCCCTGCCATGTGGGGCCCACAGCCAGGACCTGGGGCACAGTGCTAGCAGCCAACCCCACAGTGCTTGGGGCCCAAACAGCCGTCTGGTGGACAGGGCCAGGAGCTGGGTCTCCAGCCGCAGGGCTGACAGCAGAGCCTGCAGTGCATGGGGCAGTAGTCAGAACCCCAGGCAATAGGCCAGGAGCCCAGGGGTTCTGTAGCACCCCCCTCTCCTAGTTCCCATGCCTAGGAGCTGAATGGATGCCTGCTTTGAACCTGATCCTACACGCACACTGAAGACAAATGGCAAAACTCCCTTTGACTTTAATAGTGCAGCAGCAGGGCTTTCATGGGCAAGCTCTTCCCTGGTGGTCGTACTAGCAGTACTGGCAGTGCCTGAAATCAAGGCCTGGTTGCGCTAGGCGCTGTACATACACAGGAGACACCAGCCCTGAGGAATTTATAAATAAGAGACACAAAGGGTGGGAGGGAAAACAGAGAGATGTAAATCCGCAAGGTCACACACTGCAGGGAACAGATCTCTTGCTTCCCAGCCCAGTGGCTAATGAACTGCCTCTCTAGCCTCACAGAAGCATGCAGGCTCCATTCATGGACTAGCCGCCTGCTGACCGGCGCTGAATGTATTTCATGCTTCTCTTTTCCACTCTCTTCCCTCCCCGGCTCTATCCACCCTTGTGCACGGACAAGGAGCAATCGCATCCCGTTCTACACTCCCAGGCACTTACACTTCTATGCATGGGGGGCAGGGGCGTAAAATACCCCCGAGATCAGACTGACGGAGGTTCAGGTCCGCAATGAAGCGGAGCCGGCCACTGCTCAGAGCAGAGGAGACTCACGAACCAGCGATTTGAGCGGAAGGGGGTTTCGCTCTTTGAGCAGCGTTTCCATTTCCTCTCGGGCCACCGCGAGAACCTCCCTGGACTGAGCCGAGCAGCCTCTAACCAACTCGCCTCCCCGAGGGCAGTTTCCTGCCCTGCAAAAACGCGAAGTGTCACAATCCCCCTTCGAAAATGGACCGAGAACCAAAAGAATCTGCAGGGCACATCGAGCCCCATGAGCCAAGCGGCTACGCGGGGAACCGGCTTTTGCTGCCAGGGGACTCTAAGCAAGAAGCCCGGAGGAAAATGCCCAAGTGCCACCCCCCGACCAGCCCCCTCCCGGCAGGCTCCAAGGCCGGGAATCCGCATTTGCAGCGGGGTCCCCGGCCGGTGCTCGCGGGGAGCGCTGGGCTCAGAGGTTCCTGGAGGGCCCCGCCAGCCCTGTCCCCCCGACTTGCTGCTCTGCGGCCCTTGCAGCGGCGGGACTGGGGACTTGTGCCCCAGGGCCCGGCTGGATCCCCCGGGCTAGTCCGGAGTCTTTTCCACCCCCGGAGGCCCTGCCTGGCGCGCGCAGGGCGGGGCTGCGCCCCGGTACCCGCCGGCAGGAGACTTTCCCGAAGTCTGCAGCCAAGCGACCGTCACTGGGCGGCAGGTGCGTGGCGCGGGAGGGGCCGCTCGGCGCGGGAGCCGCCACCCAGCGGCTGGGCTGGGCTGGGGCGGCCGGAGGAGCCAGGAGTCGGCTTATAAGCGGAGCAGCTCCCCCTCCCCGCCGCCCTTCCAGCGCAGGCACCGGCTGGAGATGCAGTTGTGGCGGCTGCTGGTCCCCGGGAGCATCGCCCTGCTGGTGAGCGAGTGGGGGGGGGGGGGGGGGGATGCTCCCGGGGGGGGGGGGATGCTCTCGGGGGGGAAGCTCCCGGGGCCGGCTGGGGAAAGGGGGAAGCTCTTGAACGAGGCAGCTGCAAGAAGCCTCCCTCCCCCCAAAACGTGGCGATTGTAGGGCTGGCGCGGGGGGGTCTGGCTGAGGCAGCTCCCCTCGCCCCCCAAAGTGCGGGCACTACACGGGCTGGGTGGGAGGCTTTCACCCCGCTGAACCCCCTGCCCGCGGGGTCCCAGGCAGCTGGGGCTGAAGTCACCTCGGTCACCGGATGGTCCCGGGGGGCAGCTGAGCCGCCCAACCTGCGTCCCCCCCGCCCGCCCCTTCCCCAGCCCGGGGCCCTACTGAGGACTGGCCGCGGCTTGGTACCGGCCCCGATCCCTGGCAGCTGCAGCCGGGGGGGGCCCCGAGGGGAGGGGGTGACGGGGCTAGAGTCACCTGAGCGGGGGGGGGTCACCGGGGCAAGGTACGAGCCCAGCATTGAGGCAAGTGGCACCGAGCGGGGATCAGTCCGCACGTGCACTGAGCATCAACCCCCCCCCCCCGCCCCCCAGCGCCCGGCCCGGCAGCGGACAGCGGCGGAAGGTGCCGGGGCTGGCGCCCTTGTGGGGAGCGAGCTAGAGCAGAAGGGGGGGAGGGGTCCAGAGGAGGGTCACGGCCCAGGACTGGGGGCGGGGAAGCCCAGAGGAGAGGGGATGGGCTCGGCCCAGGACTGGGGGCGGGGAAGCCCAGAGGAGAGGGGATGGGCTCGGCCCAGGACTGGGGACGGGGAAGCCCAGAAGAGAGGGGATGGGCTCGGCCCAGGACTGGGGGCGGGGAAGCCCAGAGGAGAGGGGATGGGCTCGGCCCAGGACTGGGGGCGGGGAAGCCCAGAGGAGGGGGGATGGGCTCGGCCCAGGACTGGGGGCGGGGAAGCCCAGAGGAGAGGGGATGGGCTCGGCCCAGGACTGGGAACGGGGAAGCCCAGAAGAGAGGGGATGGGCTCGGCCCAGGACTGGGGGCGGGGAAGCCCAGAGGAGAGGGGATGGGCTCGGCGCAGGACTGGGGGCGGGGAAGCCCAGAGGAGAGGGGATGGGCTCTGCCCAGGACTGGGGGCGGGGAAGCCCAGAGGAGAGGGGATGGGCTCGGCGCAAGAGCAGCGAGAAGACGCGTCTCTGATTTTCTCTGCTTTTCGCTTCAGGTGATCTGCGGCCAAGAGCAAGGGGAGGATGCGGGGGAGGGTCGAGCCAGCTCCCCGCTCCCGCAGAACAGGGAGCCCCTCTCCCCGCCGTCCCTGCTGCAGAATGTGACTCGCCAGGACCTGGCCTCTGGTTCACAAGAGCTCTGGGAAGCCCTGGGCAGCCTGCAGCAGCTGGGCCAGGCCCCGCGCCCTCGGGGACGCAGGGAGCCTGGGGCCAGCACTGGCAAGCTCAAGAAAATTTTTGGCTGGGGGGACTTTTATTCCAACATCAAGACAGTGTCGCTGAACCTCCTGGTCACCGGCAAGGTGGTGGATCATGGGAACGGCACGGTCAGTGTCTTCTTCCGGCACAACTCCACCGGGCAGGGCGCCATCTCGGTGAGTCTCGTCCCTCCCACCAAGACTGTGGAGTTTGACCTGGAGCAGCAGATCTTCATTGAGGCCAAAGAATCCAAGATCTTCAACTGCCGCGTGGACCACGAGAAAGTGGATCACGCCAAGAAAACCACACTCTGTACCTACGACCCCTCCAAACCTTGCTCCTATGAGCACACCCACAGCCAGGTCTTGTGGGTCTGCTCCAAGCCCTTCAAAGTCATTTGCATCTACATCACCTTCTACAGCATAGACTACAGGCTAGTGCAGAAGGTATGTCCCGACTATAACTACCACAGCGATGTACCTTATTACCCCTCGGGCTGAGGAACCTCTTGGGTCTCAGGGACAGCCCAGAGACCGGTGTCCTGGGGAAATGGTTTGGTAAGCCAAAGCAGAGCGCCGGGGTCTCGAGAGACCACAGTTCTGATGCTGGACAGAAAAGGGAGGAGTACTGATTTTTCCAGAAAGCCTAAGCACTGAAGAAAGGAATTCTAGACTCAGGGTCTGAGCATTTCTAACCCTGACCCAGAGCTGTGGTCTTTAGAGATGGGCCTATGAAGAAGGCACCGGACACGAAGTACAGAAACCATCAGGCTTTGGGTTTCTCACCACAACAGTACTTGCCTGGACTTAAGTCTCAGGGCCAAGAAATCCAGGCTTGGATCAAGGAGTCTAGAGACAGGTGCTTAAAACCAAACTGACCTGGCGCAGTAAGAGGTTGAGTTGAAGACCAGGTTACTAAAAGGCATCTAGTTCAGGGACTCATACTAGTGTATTGAAAGTGGCTGTTCGACGTCAGTAGGTAACCATCTACCTAGAGTTCTACCAAAAGTATGAGCTAGAGTGGACTACCAGGGACTTACCTGCACTCTCTGTTTTGGGAGTGCAGGTGTCTCCAGAGACTGAGCTAAAAGGTCAGAAGTAGAAATATTTGAGGGGTCCTTTGTCACAGGCAGGCAGCGTCAGATTGGGGATGTCAACTTCCAAGACAAAGTGGCTTCTCTCCTCTTCGTAGGGTTTTCAGACCCTGTTAGCCGCTCCTGAGAGTTGGAGATTTTACAGAATCTCAGCCCCATGGATTTACGGATAACAAAACCCCGGCCAACTGTCAAAAATGCTGACATAGAATATACGATTCACAAATTTCCCTTCATCAGCTCCGTGACTCACCTCACTTCTGCACTCTCAGGCATGTCAGTACCCTGCATTCTTCTTGCTCTCCTGCATTTGTCTACCTCCAGCAGATCGTATACATCCATCGCTCCACAGGTTCTCAGCCTTAAATACTATGTACAGTAGTTTCTATATTTTTTGTGAAGACACGTGTGTGTGTGTGTGTGTGTGTGTGTGTGTGTGTGTGTGTGTGTGTGGTGCGGTGCGTGTGAAGTCAAGAAAATGAATCTTTTCCTTGCAATGGAGAATAAAGTGCCCCCCACACTAAGGAGGCACAGTAAGTGTTTTCATTGAGAACTTATCTTGTTATGAATGTGAAACGCAAAATGCATGATCCAGTCTAACATGCTCTCTCCCCAGTCACTGCCCCTATTTCTGATTCGGTTCAGGTTCTTGCCCTGTGCTCCCTTTTCTACGATCTGAGCACAGGGTACATTTTTATTAGCCTGGCAGGACTTGAACTTAGAACTTTTAGCATTTGAAATAAAGCCCAGGATGTGGCTGATACTCTGTAGTGGGGGTGTGAACTCGGAGTGACTAAATGGGGATGTAGAGTCTTTCTTCTCTGCCTTCCCCGAGCCATTAGAACCGCACAAACTCCATGCTGACGCACAGCGTGGCTCTCACGGCAGACCCAGCAAGCTTTCCACACTGTCCCCTCCCTCCTCCACACTATGCCAAGGTCTCACATTGCTAAGGATGGATCACGTCAGCACAGCCCTTGCCACGTACATGGCCAAGCAGATTCTGTGTTGAAATGGAAGGAGTGTTAAAGGAGGTTTTATGATTTTCTTTTAAAATCATGTTTCGTTGATGGTTGCTCATTCACAATGGATCTTCCGGTTACTAATGCGAGTCAGGGAGGCTCTGTCATACATATCTGAACTTCCACGTACAGAGCTACTCAGAGAAGCCAGCCAGAGTACATCACTCACAAAAAATGCTTTAGTTGAATAAAATGAGAGAATTTTTACTCTTCACAAACCAGAGCACAAAATACCTTGAAAGCTCAGCTGTAAATAAAAACAACAAAAAACCCAGTCATAATATTGGATATTCTGAAAGGACTACTTTCATCTCACGCGGAACAAACTAAGGTACATTCCCAGAAGGTTTCATGCTTCCTTTGAAAAGAAGCAAAGAAAAATAGGTTAACCCCTTCCTCCCCCCCTCCCATCACCACCAGAGAGAAAACACTCAAAGGTTGCTCACTTGGGAGATATTTCTGAATATTGTAACTTTCAGAGCATCAAAACCAGATGCAGTATTTTAGAAAGCACTAAGGCAGTTGGTAGTTACTAGGACACAAGCACTGACCATTATTCCAGGTTAGAATAATCTCCTCTCAGCTAACCAAGCAACACAAGAGGATCAAAAGAGAAATTCACTAAACTAAAAGGCAAACAAAAGAAGGTAACACACACATAAGCTAGACACCCAGTTCCATCAGCTATGTAGCTCCCCCTCTGTTCCCACTAGATCCAAATAAGTTGCTTTGTAACAATGTAGTCAATTTCACCATACGTTCATGGAAGAGTCCAAGAACACGCGGTTTCCTTAAATGTACTGAGCTCTACTTTGTAATTAATTTGGTTTGCTCTGTGGCTTGCTCTTCTAGCTGTGCTGTGGAGTGGAGACTGGTTATTGATCCTGTTCCCAGACTAGATGAGTCTAAGACGCATGATGGAATCTGTGCTCCAAAGGCACAGGGAAAGCAAGTTTAAGTTATTTCCCCATGAGTTTGTACACTTAAAATTCAGTATTATTACTGCAGATGCTAACAAAAAGTCATATCCATGAACAACTATGGAAAACAGCAAGTGTCATGCATCCATGAAAGGGGGAGTTCATTAAAATAATTATAGCAATATTTATGGAATATTTTTGCAGCAGATTGTCCATCTGTGTGCATAACAGATACCTACCATGTGGAGTAACTCAATGGGAGCAGAAATTGATATCAATGGCTACATCTATACCACAGCCCAGGTCAAGGCTCTGAGGGTAGGTCTACAATGGTGAAGAAAATCAATGCAAGATATGCAGCTCCAGCTATATGAATTGCATAGCTGGAGTCGACATACTTTGCACCGATTTTCTGGGGGTGGCCCCACAGTGGGAGGTTGACGGGAGGGCATCGACTTCCCTTACTGCTTGTGACAGCAAGGAGTACCACAGTTGTCAGGGGTACCCTCAGCATTTGATTTAGTGGGTCTTTACTAGACCCGCTAAATCAAACCTTGGAAGATCGATTACCAGAGCATTTATTGTCTGGTAATTGGAGACAAGGCCTGAAATTGATTCACCGGTGGTGAGTTTAATGGGTCTAGGGAAGACCTGCCAAATCCACCACAGATTGCTCTCTCATTGACCCTGTTTCTCTATCTGGACAAGAAGCGTAAAGGAAGGCCATGAGAGAGTTTCTCCCGCTAACTCCCATGGTAACTCAACTTAAGGTACGTTGACTCCTGCTATGTTATTTATGTAATTGCAGTTGTGCAACTTAAGTCGACTTTCGGCTGTTGTGCAGATGTAGCCTCAGTCTTGGGGGG
This sequence comes from Pelodiscus sinensis, assembly GCF_049634645.1. Lineage (NCBI taxonomy): Eukaryota > Metazoa > Chordata > Testudines > Trionychidae > Pelodiscus > Pelodiscus sinensis. The sequence goes on from NC_134739.1 coordinate 14,847,476, forward strand.
AGAAAGAGCAACTATTTATCCAGATGTAGATCCACACAGTACATGACAGCGATTTCCTCCATCTCCAGTATGGAATCCCCCCAGTTGGCCAACAGAGTCTAATTGTTTCAATGAGCCTCAGAGATGGGTCCAGCTAACCTTTGCTTTGACCTGTTCGGAAACCCAGCCTACCAGAATGAACTGCCCCATCCCCATGTCAAAGTCAGCCACCCTTTTGCTCGGCCTTAATGTAAATCACTTTTTCAACTTCTGACGCTGTCAGAATTCCAGGGCAGAAAAGGCCAGCTGGTCATTGCACCAAGGATCAGAAGGATCATAAGTCAGAAAGTACTGAAAAACACATTTTAATTACAGAACAGCGGCATGACACTTTTCACAGAGAAAAAGTATCACACAGAATCACTGGAATTTAAGATGGAGATCATCTACAGCATCAGGCTATTTTCTCTATTTCCCCTGCCATTGAAGGCTTCTTCTGTGCACTGTAAATTCTCTGCTTCTCTCCTGTCCATTTTTGGTGCTATTTTACACTTGAATAGCTAGTACCCCTTCCCCATCCTTGTGTTCAGCCTTAGCGTCTCCTGTGCATAGTTTCTCATCTCATTACATCCCAGGTACCTGCCTAAAACAAACCCTAAATCTAGCTCTTTTATGGGGGCATTTGACCTCACTCATACTTGTAGATCTAACTCTCACCCTTTGGTCAAGGACTTTTTTTCCCCTCTCAAGTCACCACACTCAGCTCTGCCATTACTATTTTTGGATAAGTGAAACAGAATGTTTGACTGATTCTGCAACCCTCAGTCATATTTAGTACCTTGCTCTGAGTGGTCTAATTTAGTGTCTCAATTACCAGTCCCGGGAGAGCTCACCAACACAGTTTAGGAAGGCAGCAATCTGGTCCCTAGTATCAAAAAGGTTGAGAAATGCTGGTCTAATTGATTACAATGGGTCACAAAGGCCCATCTCAATGTAAGGATGGCAGATTCTGAAGCTTAATGAAAACATGACATCCATGGAGAGTAAACACCAGAGAGTATTATACCTATAGGTTATCAAGACTCTTCAATAATAATGTTCTAAAAATATTCCAGCCAGATGCCAAGATTTTTAATGAGAAGGAATTATTAATTTGTAAGTTAAGGACACAGTTAATGTGTTACAGCTTCTGTTTATAATCCTAAAGTTGGTGTGTTGCCAATTCTTGTAACGTTATCATGAGTTATGCTGTATTTGGGGGGTTTGCTTTGGTTTTTTGCACAATCCTGGCTACTAGTTATTTTATTACCCAAGAATCTTAGCTTTCAAGGTTCTAGCCCTGGATAGTTGAAAAACAGAAGATAACTTGAAAACGTGACTTCTAAATGGTCAAACACCAAAAAGCAAATAAAAAAGCCCCACATTTTAAAACATTCCTCCATTTTTTGGGGAGCCTGAAACTAATGATTTTTCAACACTTGTGATTCACAATACTGAAATTGGGTCAGTAACATTTGGGGAGGGGAAATGACTCCCCATCAGCTGAGACTTTCCATAGACTGTGTCGTCATAAAGAGATTTGTTTTGTTTTTTGGAAAGTTTGATGAAATATCCTTCAGGTAAAGCTGAATGATCAGAACAGGGAGAAAAACAAAAAACTCTTTTTCACCTTTAAAAACATAATTCAATGCTCTTCTTTCCATGCACTGAAACGCAGAATACTGAGACACCTTCAAACTACACAGAGTGCAGAACCTCAGCAAGTAGTTTTGCGAGTTGCATTTTAAAATATTGAAAGATTTCTAAGAAGTTAAAAGTAAACTCAATGAACTTAATTAGATTTCGCTAGAGAGAAAACATCAACATCTCAGTTGTAGCCCTTGTGATGGGGGGCGGACACAATACCCTTTGGGACTGCTTCCCCCGTGCTGATAAAGCTACTGCCACTCACCACCTGGTCTCCCCCTGCCATGGCCCAGCAGGACAGGGTCACGAGAAGCCCAAGAGCAAGGTGGTAAGTGTCACTGGTTTTATCAGCACACTGGAGAGCAGCCCCAAGAGGTCTTCTGTGACTCTCTCTCCCCTCCCTTCCCCCCTCCCCCGTCACAACTACCACTTCCATTTTGACCAGGCAGCTGCTGGACAGCCGCTATTACATCGTAAGTTCTTTGCAACAGGAACGGTTTCTCGCTTTCTGTTTGTACAGGGTGTGACATATTGCAGTCCTGGTTCAAAATGTGGTTCCTAAGAGCTACTGCACTACAAACTGGTTTATATTCTCAGAATATCAGATGGTTAAAAGCTTTGAAGGACTAGAGTCCATGAGAGCTGTAGGAAATCTATAACTCGATGCGGTCATTGAGATGGTTAGCTTGAATTTTGAGGTCATCCATACACGTCTAAGTTGTGTTAAAATAAAGCTATAAATGTATATTTTGTGTCAGTTGTTTCTCTGGTGAATTATTCTACCCATTTTGCATAAAGCAGCGGTGGCCAAGTTACAGCAGCCCCGCTGGAGCCAAGAGCCCAGCCGGACGGGGACGGGGCTGGTGTTGACCTCCCTGGGTCTGGCCAACTCCGTCATTCGGGACCAGTCAGGCCGTGAGTGCTGGACCAGGGCGCTCCAACATGTATTACATTAATGCTTTACGACCCCAGTCATTAGTATGGCCCCGTTGGGTTAGGCACTAGTCCAGACACACTTACAGACAAAACTGACCAAGAGTAGTAGGGGAAACGGACATGACTTGCCCCACGTCACACTGCAGGTTGGTGGCAGGACTGAGAATAAAACCCATGTCACCTGACTTCCAGTCCAAGGCTCCAGCCACTACGCCGCCCGCTGTTCCTCTAACTCTGGGGCGAAATTTCCTACTTTCGGTGAAGTGACAAAATGGTGCAAGTTTTAGACTCTCCCCTGTCACTCAATGCCATCCTTCCTCTCCTCCTCTGCATCGTCTCTAATAAGGCCATATGCTTCCTTTTCATATACCGCATCTGCTGCACACTTAGGGTACGTCTAGACGACAGGCTTTTGTCGACAGAAGTTTTGTCGATAGATACTATCGACAAAGCTTCTGTCGACAAAGAGCATCTAGACTACATCCAGTTCTGTCGACAAAGCAAGCCGCTTTGTCGACATGAGAGTGTAGACGCAAAGGACAGTTGTAGATGCAATAACTCTGTCGACAAAAGGCGCCATTCCTCGTAAAACGAGGTTTACAGCCGTCGACAAAACTGCTGAGTTCTGTCAACGTTATGTCAACAGAACTCAGCGGCAGTGTAGACGCAGGTATAGTTTTGTCAACAAAAGTCCACTTTTGTCGACAAAACCCTGTAGTCTAGACACACCCTTAGGCATAACCAGGACAGCACGTCACTAAGTCAGTGCCGTCTAATAGCTCAAGCAGTACAGCTCCTGGGCCCTATTCCTCATCATGCTACAGGCTTGCTAGGCAAGCTTGGACCAAGTCATTCTGTTTGTGTGTTTCTGTGCCCACCTCCCCCACCCCTACCTATATGGAGATATTAGTCTACTGCTTTCCAGGGACGTGGTGAAGTTATCCTCGGAGGAAGGAGGGGAGATGCAAGGACAAATTATTAAAACGCTGCGGCTGCTATTACATGCGTCAGACCCTAAACATGTTTGTGCATTGAAATACAGCGTTTGAGCTAGAAGAACGGCGCTGGGTTTGTTTGCCAATTCTACTGAGCCACGCTCCCCAAGGACAGCTGCTTCCACCAGACAGCTTAGCACCAGCTGCTGGCTCAGGCATGCACAAGCTTTCTCTCATCTTCCCTTGCTTTAAACAGAGGCCAGCAGCAGCAGCAGGCCTCGGATCGCTCTCCCTCCAATTAGCGGCCAAGCGCACTGCGCACAGAGAGGGAAAACAGAATGTTGCCTGACGAAAACCATCACCCCAGCGCTGGGCTTTTTTCCTGCACAAAACACGTGCCCAGAGTTGGATAGGGTCTGCCCCCTCACAGACTCATAGAGCTAGAAGAGACCTCACAAGATCATCAAGTCCAGCTGCCTGCCTAAGGCAGAGCCTCCCCCCTCTGCCCTGGAAGACGGAACGCTGCAAGCCAAGTCCGTTTCCGTGGCGGAGAGGACAGGCGTTGACAGTTGAGGAAACAGCCTGTTTGCTCTTTAACGCACTGGTGGCACGATGGCCCCCAGCCAAACGCTGGAGGGACGGGGCATTCTAGTCCCATGGGGCGCTCAACTCGTACATGTTGTTCTGCAAAATGAGGCTGGGAACCTCCTGCTGGGAGGAAAGAATTCACGTTGTGCGATGGATTCCGAGATCTCACAGAGCATCCCATCTGCCAATGGAGTCTCCTCTTCCGGATAACTTGCGTCTGAAGAGGTTGGGGGAAGAGAGGCTCAGAACCCCCCCCCCCCCCCCCCCGGTTCTTCCTTTAGGTCCCCAGCAGCCCGGCAGGTGAAATAACTGCTTGAGCCCGGGGTTGGTAGCACGAGGGCGGCGTAGGATTCCCTTGTTTTCTTACATCGGTATTGATAGAAATGTGCTGCAAACTGGCAGGGACGGGGGGTAAGTCACCTCTACTGTGATTCTCGGCGCAGACACACCCCTCTTTGTGCCCTTTCAGAGGCAGCAGCCTGCTCCTACATTGTGACACTGTCCAGCAGAGCTTCATATCCGATGTGGGCTGGGCAGACCAAGACCATTCAGAATGGGCCCCCCGTGGACCTGCACTCAGCATCAGTGTTAACTGGTCTCTGCAGCCTCTTCCTCCTCCAGTACAAACAGGCTCACCAAGGGGTCCCAGTGCCTGCCTGAAAGCACTGTAGGTGTTCACACACACGAAGGAGGCGCAGGACTAGTCGACTAGCTGATCGATGCTTATCAGATACTCAACAGGCTAGTTGACTAGACGCTCCCCCCCTTCGCCGCCTCTATCAGAAAGAGGCAGCGGGGAGGGGGAGGGAAGAAGAGGGGGTACTTCAAAACGGCAGCGCTGCTTGAAGACTGGGGCCAGACCCCGGGTTCCACCACTTTGAAAAGCCGCGTGCAGCCTGGGGCCAGCTGGGGTGTTTCCAGGCTGCACGCGAGGTTTCGAAGCAGCAGCTCCACGTGGAGCTCAGGATCAGCTGGGGACCCCGGGCTCCATGTGACGCTGCCGCTTTGAAATGCTGCGGGGAGCCCAGTGTCAGGCTGCATGCAGCATCTCGAAGCGGCAGCCCACACGGAGCCCGGGCTCCATGCGGTGCTTTTGCCTTTGAAGTGTAGCACCCTTCAAAGGCGGAGGCGCCCTATTGACTAATGGAATAGTTGATGCAAAAACCATCGATTAGTCAGTTACCCTATACTTAACATCCTTCACACACACACACACACCAACAGACACACCCACACACCCTGAACCTCCCCCCGCCAGCACTCAGTTGCTAAAGGCCACTTCTTCCGAACCAGCTCATCTTCAGAAGTGCCTCCTCCCATCACAAACTAAATGATCTCTTCCCTCCCCCCCCCCTTGAGCACCGCTTCTTTGACCAACCCTTGCTACTGCGTCTTCTGCCGACCTTTTTGACATCCGTTCTGTTTCCAGCTGAGCCAGCCCTGAGTGCACAGTATTGGGTCTGAACTGCATGGTCTGTGTCTGAAGTAGATCACAAAGCCCCCCAGGACAAGGGCCACGTCTTCAAAGGTCTGTACGAAGTGTCAAGAATGCTGTCAGTGCTCGACAGATCCCAACAGCAGCGTCAGAAGAGTCGCTTCAGCAGCAGAAGCATCAGAAGCAAATACAAGAAGTGTGAGACTATGTGGGGGAGGAAACAGGGAAGGAGAATTCAAGAGAAGAAGCTGTCAAGTAGGAGTCAAGAAGGCAGCGATGAAATCTTTCGAATCCCACAAGGCACTAACCTCTCCACAGAGGATTACCAGCCCAGAACGGTTTCCTAGCATGCACCTGCTTGCACTAAAAAAAAACCCCAACAACCCAACATGCTAAATAATTCAGTTTGACGTGTATGCTCTTGAGCCGTGCAATTCTCCCAGCTCCTGAAGCCCTTGGATGAGAGACTGGCTAAGGAAGTAACATTTTTCAGTGAGGCAAAGGGGGTGGGAGAGTCTGTGCCAGCAGATTGGTTTGTCACCAATTGAGAAACGCCTACTTTTATCTGTTTCTCTCAGTGGGAAATATTCCCATAAATAACAAAAAAAATTCTTCTCTTTAGTTTGCCTCTGCTCAGTGAGGCCCATAGCAGCCAACATAATCCCATGGCCTAGATGCATCTGACAGCCACAGACAGTTTCTCTCCCCCTGGCATCCGAGGAACACCACACTCCCAAGCAACGGGAATGACACCAACAGAAGCCTTCTGCTGCCGGCCTGGTTGTGCCTCCACAGCGGGGAGCACACGGGTGTGGATTTCCCACATTCCAGAGAGCCATAATATGTCAACCTGAACTTCAGCGTAGACCCAGACTTAGGCTACTCAAAGCATCGTGCCTTCAAGGTCATATGCTTGGAACTTCTGCACGTTCCTTTATCATCTTCCTTTAGGCCGGTGGCGAGAGTCCTGTGGCAGCTTATAGACTAACTGAAGTGTAGGAGCATAAGCTTTCGTGGGCAAAGACCCACTTCGTCAGATGCACTTTAGCCCAGCGGTGCTCCATTTCTCCACTCCCCATTGCCAATCATTCGGGAAGAGAAAAACCCTCCTCTATCCCATCCTTGGGCTGGGTCTCCTCTGGCAGTGGCAGTGCTGCTCACAGAGCACAGCAGTGAAACCGCTCGTGTGTGTTCACACAGTCACTGCCAATGCAGCTTCCAGACAATGCTTCTCCCTATGGGCCACCTGGAAATCCATGGGGTGATCTTAGATCATCTGCATTCGTTCCTCCTTTGGACTATGCACTGAGGCAGTGGTGCCAAAGGGACCCCAAGGGAGGGACTCCACTCTCTACCAAGGCTTATTCCCTCCCAAAACTCACAGCACGATTGACAGTTTTGCTTCAGAACAGGGACAAACTGGTGACCAGAGGGCAAAAGCACGAGTACCTCTGCACATGAGAATTGCACTGGGTTAAATCACTGCAAATCACATTGGCCAGGGCTATACTAGAAGCTCTTTACCAGTAGAGGAATACTGCCATGCGATCCTGGCAAAACACTCCCCTTGTGGACAGCTGTGCTGGCAAAGCGGTGGTCGGCACCAGTGGAGCAAAACCATCTTCCCCTCCCCCCGGAGGAGTGAAACACGTTCTGTCATTCAAAACTGTTTTGTCATTACAACTGTCTGCACTAGAGGTTTTGGGCACAGCTATGTCGGTTAGGGATCATACGTCTTCACGCCTCTGGCCAACACAGCTAGAACAGAACTCCAGAGAGCAGATATGCTCATAGAATCATAGAATAATAGGACTGGAAGGGACCTCGAGAGGTCATCGAGTCCAGCCCCCCGCCCTCAAGGCAGGATCAAGCTCCGTCTACACCATCCCTGACAGATGTCTATCTAACCTGTTCTTAAATATCTCCAGAGAGGGAGATTCCACCACCTCCCTTGGCTAACAAATCCAAATCCCATAAAACCACCTTTACGGTGTGGGTGAAGCTGCATTTCTGACCTGCGGGACTTGAGAGCTAAGTATGAGCATACAGTCAGGAGCAGTCTCTTTTAGGTGGACCTTTTATCATGTCTCGTTAGCACAGATGGACTCATCCAAAAAACAACCAATCTCTATACAAACTGCACCCATTGAGGAATAATTTTTCATACACCACTGCAATGCACCTCCCTCTGAGGTGTAACACTTCAGCATTAGAGAAACAAGACACAATGTTTTAGTATCTGAAACAAAAAATTATGCATCCAACTGAAATGATAGGAAGGAAGTTAGATGATTACATCACATCTGCCTGTACTGGAATGTAGCCAGGGCAGGTAGTATTAACCTATCTATGGGACATATTTTTGTTCAGATACCACAGCGACGGGCATGGCATGAATCGAGAGATATCAGAGGGAAATCAGGCCCTTTGTTCTAGCTCTTATCTGAAAGACAGTGAGCATAAAGTCCCCAAAGGAATCTGTTCAATACAGCCCATAGATGCTGGACTGAGGACTGAATACAGAAGTGAAGACGACAAGGTAAAACAGCCTGGGAGCTGGTCACACCTGGAGACCAGCCCAGCAGTTTGCTAGCGGTTTATGAGTTTTTCAGAAAGGCTACCAGAGAGAGAAAGGGAAAAGAAAAAACAGGTGTTGGTATTCGCCACTTCAAGTCTCAGACTCCAGCCCACTGAGACAATGGTCTAATGTGGAGATGCTCCCATGACATCTCCAGCAAATCTGTCAGACAGCAATCTGCATCAGTCTCCACTATGGAAGCGTCTCACCGAACGTGTCCTAGCATGGAATAAATGTCAGTGTACATGCCCCACGCAGGCCTAGCTGCTCTCCTAGTTGTCACCACACGGCAGTGTCACTTACCTTGCATATTCCTTTAAGGATCTCTGCAGCCCTCTGGACGTCTCTCTTTGGAGGAAAGCTATCTGCTTCTACCTTTGGAGCCTTCTGCTTCCAGGCTCTGTTACAGCAAACTTGGTATCTTAATTAGAGGACTTGTTGAACTCAGACAGATGGGATCAATTTAATTAGGGTACTTTAACTACCTATTCGAATAGGACTTTACCAACACTGGACACAAGCGGATGTTCTCTGAGCAGCTATCAGCAATGCCACACCCTTGTCAATAATAAGCAGTAAACATATCAGGACTTCTGTCCATCAGCCCTGCTTCCTGTTACATACAAGTTGTTCTCTACGTTGTTCTCCATTGCTTGCTACACACCGGAAACCATCAGGATACACATCCCATGCAGCCTGCAGAAGAACCTGACTTAGTCAGGTTGCCCACATTCTAATCCTGGCCATGCTAAGGAATCGAACTCGGGCAAATCATTTCAACCGCTCCAGCTTATCACCATTTCACTGATGAGGAGGAGAACCCACTTCCCAACAGCGATGACATCAGTGTTTGCAAAGGGCCGTGCAAGTGAAAAGCCCTAATTAAGTGCCATGTGTCGTTAGTGCGGGGAGGAGGGTACCAACTATAGACCAAAATGCCTGGCTGTAAAGGGTCATTTGTGGGGTAAGCCCATGTGAACAAGCAGCAATCAAAGCGGTACCCATTTCAAACTGTGTTTTTAAATCAAGGGGTTCTGGGATTGGAGCTGCCTTTTCTGGCTGGAGCTTTGCTCACAGCCTGGCATGGCAGATCCCTATTGATTAACAGGAACTGCTCTCAAAAGAGAAGTTCAGAATCTCCTCCCAGTGCTCAGTCTGCAGGCCCCTGTAAGAAGAGTGACTTAGCTGAAGTTTTGTGCTGGGAGTGAAGGGCCTGCTACACTCAGAATTACTGCTGGGGCCCAGGGCTGTTCTCCCATGCTTCTATTTTAAAATGTCTATTTCATGCCAGGAATGAGGCATAGGAAAAGCTGGAGGGACACTGAAAGCCTCTGGCCCAGTGTTCCCGCTATTTTTTCTACCCATGTGTGGAATAAATTTTGTTACGTGCACTGCAATGAGACGTGGACCACCAGTAGAAACACATGCTGCTGGCTGTTGGTGCTCTGCTAATTAGCTGGGGCGGCATTTGACTCTTCCCTGGATGGCCATCCAAGTGCACAGCTTACAGGGAACACTGATGTCACCATGGTTCATGCAAAACTGAGATTGCAAAGGGATCATTGACTAGCAGCTACAACGACATATCAAGGACAGAGAACACCCAATTATTTCAAGTAAGCCACTGAGATGCCAAGAGGCAACAAGGCATTGAAACAGTATCAAATACCACTAACATGCAAATCTAGAAAATAGTACACCTAGAACATAGTCTCCTGAGTTATCCTACTCCCCTATTGCTTTCTGATTGAGCATCTCTCTCTCTCTCTCTCTCTCTCTCAATTTTACCTCCCCCTCCAACACACACCCCTATCCACAGATCACATGGTGCAAATATCTTTTTTGCTTCTTTTTCTGTTTGCAATGAGCTGAGGGGGCTACACAGAGTAGCAGTTGCCATGCCTAACACTACAGAAAAAACAGAGAAATGTGCCAGCCAGAACAGCTGCCGTTTTTTAACTCTCAGAACTCTTTCATCTCCTTGATGTTATCCACCGCCAACTCCTGCTCTGCTGACACCCTAGAATACGTCATTCGGCATCATCTGAATGGCCACTCTAGCCCCCCCCGTGCAGAACAGAGCTGAGTTGTAGGTAAGTGGCATTCGCTATATAGCATGGTTTTGCAAAACTAATTTGAACCCAAAGGGTATATGGCATTTTCAAAAACAAAAATATAATAAAAATGCCACTTAGCTTTGCTCCAAACAGACTGGCTCCATGACACAGCAGGACACCAGTGATAAATTATGACATCACCAAATGATGGGAACTAGGGAGTTGGATGGAATGGTTTCCGAGGGTGCTGAAAGGAATAAAAAGGTTGGTTTAGAAACACGCTGCATGCTAAATGCCCCCCTTTTAGCGTTACTGTTTGAGGCTTCAGCACCTAGGAACGCATTTAGCTCATTAAAGAAAATTTTGCCGTTCAGCTTTGTTTATAGGCCTTAGATAAGAAGCTGCTGCTGCCTAATTCAGATTTTACCATCTGCCACAGAGACCAACTCTGTGGGTGTGTTGTTTGTTTTATTCAGCAGGGTAGGTGTAGTGACATTACCTAAGCCAGAACAATGTACGAGATGGGGGGACCATGAAGAAAAATAAACTTCAGAAATGGAAATGACTATAGTTAGCTTCGAAGGGGTGGTCATGTTAGTCTGTTTCAGCAAAAACAATGAGATGCTCCATGACACCTTAAAGGCTAACACATTTATTTGGGCACAAGCTTTTGTGGACTGGAATCCACTCCCACGAAGATTTAATGCGTCTGACAAAATAGGTTCCAGCCCACGAAAGCTTATGCCCAAATAAATTTGAGTCATTTAAGGTGTCACAAGGCTCCTCATTATAATCAACAATACTTACAGCACTTTTCATCTGCAGATTTCTAAGGCCTTTAGAGAATAATAATCCCATTTTGTTTATGGAGATAGGAAGCACAAGGTGTCAAAATAATTTGCCTAAATTCACACAATGAGATCATAAAATCACAAAATACTAGGACTGGAAGGGACCTCGAGAAATGATCAAGTCCAGTCCCCTGCCCTCATGGCAGGACTAAGCACTGTCTAGATCAACCCTGAGACACATTTATCCAACCTGCTCTTAAATATCTCCACAGATGGAGATTCCACAACCTCTCTGGGCAATTTATTCCAGTGTTTGACCACCCTGACAGTTAGGAACTTTTTCCTAATGTCCAACCTAAACCTCCCTTGCTGCAGTTTAAGCCCATTGCTTCTTGTCCTATCCCCAGAGGCCAAGATGAACAAGTTTTCTCCCTCCTCCTTATGACACCATTTTAGATACCTGAAAACTGCTCTCATGTCCCCCTCAGTCTTCTCTTTTCTAAACTAAACAAACCCAATTCTTTCAGCCTTCCCTCATAGGTCATGTTCTCTAGACCTTTAATCATTCTTGTTGCTCTTCTCTGGACCCTCTCCAATGTCTCCACATCCTTCTTGAAATGCAGAGCCCAGAACTGGACACAATACTCCAACTGAGGCCTAACCAGTGCAGAGTAGAGCGGAAGGTGCTCACAACACACCTGTTAATACATCCCTGAATCATGTTTGCTTTTTTTGCAACAGCATCACACTGCTGACTCATATTCAGCTTGTGGTCCACTATGACCCCTAGATCCCTTTCTGCTGTACTCCTTCCTAGACAGTCACTTCCCATTCTGTATGTGTGAAACTGATTGTTCCTTCCTAAGTGAAGGGAATAATGTAAAGCTGTAATAGATGTCCGTCTAACCTGCTCTTAAATATCTCCAGTGATGGTGATTCCACAACCTCCCTAGGCAACTTATTCCGGTGTTTAATCACCCTGGGTATGTCTACACTAGAAAGTTAGTTCGAACTAACGGACGTTAGTTCGAACTAACTTTCCTATGCGCTACACTAGCGCTCCGCTAGTTCGAATTTGAATCGAACTAGCGGAGCGCTTAGTTCGAACTAGGAAAACCTCATTTTACGAGGACTAACGCCTAGTTCGAACTAGCTAGTTCGAACTAAGGGCTGTGTAGCCCTTTAGTTCGAACTAGTGGGAGGCTAGCCCTCCCCAGGTTTCCCTGGTGGCCACTCTGGCCAACACCAGGGAAACTCTATGCCCCCCTCCCGGCCCCGGACCCCTTAAAGGGGCACGGGCTGGCTACGGTGCCCGTGCCAGGTGCAAGCCTGCCAGCACCCAGCTAGCAGACCCTGCACCTGGCACGGCACAGAGCCACCCACCCGATGCCTCCCAGCCCACCCCCTCTTGCCGGGACCAGGCTGGCGGCTCCCGGGAGCTTGCCCTGGACCGCAAGAGGCGGGCACCTTCCTGGGCTAGTGCGGACATCGTGGACCTCGTCCACGATCTCCGCACTAGGCACAGGAAAGTGGCCGTCTAGGGCAGGAGAGCTGCCAGCCTGGCCACCCAGGAGCAGGTGTGCATGAAAATCAAGGGGGTCCACTGAGACCCCCGACACTGAGCCCTGAGCTTACAATGGCCGTCCTGGGTCAGACCAAAGGTCCATCTAGCCCAGTAGCCTCTCTGCCAACAGCGGCCAACCCTAGGGACCCTGGAGGGGATGGACCGAAGACAATGACCAAGCCATTTGTCTCGTGCCATCCCTCTCCAGCCTTCCACAAACTTTGGGCAGGGACACCACTCCTACCCTCTGGCTAATAGGACTCCATGGACCCAACCTCCATCACTTGATCTCACTTCCCTTTAAACTCTGTTCTAGTTCTAGCCTTCACAGCCTCCTGCAGCAAGGAGTTCCACAGGTTAACTATTTGCTTTGGGAAGAAGAACAACTTTCTCTTACTAGTTTCAAGCCTGCTACCCATTCCTTTCCTTTGGTGTCCTCTAGTCCTTCTTTATGGGAACTCATGAAGAACTTTTCTGAATGCACCCTCTCCACCCAACCCCTGCTTTTAGAGACCTCTATCCTGTCCCCCCTCCGTCTCCTCTTTTCTAAGCTGAACAGTCCCAGTCTCTGTAGCCTCTCTTCATCTGGGACCTGTTCCCAACCCCTGATCATGTTAGTTGCCCTCCCCTCTCCCAGCCTTTCTCTTCCCCTCTCCCACCTCCTTTTCCCAGTCTCCCCCAGTTTTTTTCAATAAAGACAGAGTCAATGTTGGAAGAAACATTAGCTTTATTTTGTACATCAATAAGAAGGGGGGCTAGGGAAGGGCAAGTGGAAGAAGGTGAGGGAGGAATGGGGCACGAGCCCCCGATGGGGAGGACTGGGCTGGCTCTGCGGGCTTCTGGGGGTGGAAGCTCTCCTGCAGCCCCCCAATTACTCCCTCTCCCCAGATGGCAGCCTGCGGCAAGTGCAGCCGGGCTGATGGCCGAGTGGTGTGATGTGCCCAGTGTGGGCACTCAGGGCACTCCAAGCCAGAACTTCTTTGCAAGCGGGGCACCCCTTAGAATTGTGTGTCCGGGGTGGGGGTCGGGACCCTTTAAGCGCAGCCCTCGGCTAGCCTGAGACAGTATCTCCACGCTCTAAGTCCTCCTTTTATGCCCTGCCGGCACTGCTTCCGGCCATCATTAAGCCCTGTTCAGAGTCCACTCAATGTGGACTTACTAGTTCGAACTAGCAAAACGCTAGTTCGAACTAGTTTTTAGTTCTAGATGCGTTAGTTCGAACTAGCTTAGTTCGAATTAACTAATTCGAACTAAGTTAGTTCGAACTAGCGCTGTAGTGTAGACGTACCCCTAGACAGGTAGGAAGTTTTTCCTAATGTCCAACCTAAAACTCCCTTCCTGCAATTTAAGCCCATTGCTTCTTGTCCTATCATTAGAGGTCAAGGAGAACAATTTCCCCCCCTCCTCCTTGTAACACTCTTAAGTACTTGAAAACCACTATCATGTCCCCTCTGAGTCCTCTCTTTTTTTAAACTCAACAAGACCAATTCCTTCAGCCTTCCCTCAGAGCTCATGTTCTCTAGACCTTTAATCATTCTTGTTGCTCTTCTCTGGACCTTCTCCAATTTCTCCACATCTTTCTTGAAATGTGATGCCCAGAACTGGACACAAGACTCCAATTGAGGCTAATCAGCAGAGTAGAGCGGAAGAATGACTTCTCAGGTCTTGCTCACAACAATCCTGTTAATGCAGCCCAGAATTGTACTTGCTTGTTTTGCAACAGCGTCACACTGTTGACTCCTATTTAGCTCGTGGTTCACTCTAACCCCTAGATGCTTTTCTGAAATGCTCCTTCCTAGGCAGTCATAGTAGAAGCGGGAATAGAAATCAGATCTCCCAACATCCAGTTTCCTGTTGCCTCTGCCATTTAGAATGCAGACAAGTTGCCAACTTTAGAAGTTGTGCTAACACACTAGCTACTAGAGAGGTGCACATCTCATTGCTGGGGTCATTTGTAATCTTTGTCTATGGCTCATACTCTACAGCTTTACATTATTTCCAAAAACCACTGCTGATGGTCTCACTTTAAAGAGTCATGCTTTGTTCAGACTCATCTTGCAAAATTAGGCAGGAAAGTCTGCCAAGTTCCATGAGCCTAATATATTTCATAGATGTTAGAGGCAGAAAATACAGATTCAGTTAATGGTTTTCAAACTCTGGCCCATGAAGTACGGCCAAGTGCCTGCAATGTTACATCTGTAGCAGTGGTGAAGTATCTGTTAACTTCCATGAGTGATTTAGCCTGCTAGTTGTAACTCAATGCAGGACTCTTTTAAAGAAGTTAATGAACTCGACATCCTATTTGGCTGGTTGTACCTGTCATGTGTTTCTTTGGCATTAAACAATGAGCAAATTTAGTAATGACATCAAGGCTAGAAGACAAGCAGGGAAAGGGCAGGGGGGAATGAGTAGGTAGGACCAGAGAATAGAATCATAGAACATTAGAACTGGAAGGGACCTCGAGAGGTCATCGAGTCCAGTCCCCTGCCCTCATGGCAGGACCCAGTAATATGGCTTTGGTAGATTAATTCACTGGGGCCTCCAGGCAATGAAAGGAGGGCCAGTCCTAATAAATGCACAGTCCCATTCAGAAAGGAGAAAAACAAACAAGTAAAAAATGGCGTGTGTGTATGGGGGGGGGGGGAGGTTGTGGCATGGGGAAGGAAACGAAATATCCTAAACCCAAGAAGATGCCATTGTCTTAGTAGAAACAATGAGGAGCCCTAGGGCACCATAACAACTAGCAAATTTAGACTCCTCATTGTTTTTGCTGAAACAGACTAACAAGGCTAGCTCTCTGACACATGGTTCTTAGTAGAGTTCATATTCACGCTGTCTTCTTACAGCTACCCTGTTGGTACTTCTTCAGACAACCACACACTATAGCTATCACAGGAAAGATGGGAGGTAAGGGAGTAGGCTGAGCTGCAAAGTGTGAACTCCACCGTCTGAAAATCACTGTTCGGAAGGTCACGATGTCCATCCCCAAGTCAGCTTTATCTGTTTCCTATGGCACACTGAAATGCTCTGTCCAGTTTTGAATTACTTTAAAGTTACAGGATACTCACCATTTCTGAGAGACTGTTCCAGAGCCTTAGTAACAGGAAACGTTTCCTCACAGTCAGACGAGGTTTTCATTTGTTCACTTTCATTCCATGAGTCCTCGTTTTACACCCTGCCTGTCTGAACACTGGATTCATCTCCTCCTTGCTCTGAGCAAATAGTTGAACAATTACATTCCCAACGCCCTTGCCAAATGGCAATAATTTTAGCTATTCTCTGAATTCCTTCCACATGAATGCTTTTATGGTAGTTGAGGTGCATATTGTATTCTTAGCTTTGATCTCATCAGTGCTGGTGCAGAGGGACCACCATGGGCATAGCCTCTGCCCACGTAACCCAAAATTACCTTTATTTTGGCTTCCTCACTATATTGCAACCAGCTATCCAATTTACGGCTCACCATCTCCCTTAGCTTTCTACTTTCCAATTATCTTCTTATCAAAGAATCTCTGAGCCTTAGATTATTGCTGTCCAGATTCATTCTGCTGTATTACTCTTGATTGAATGACAATTCCCTATGTCTCTTCCCATGCTTTTATATTCGACTACTTTTATTACTGTTGTTCTTCCAGTGAACTTACCAAGTCCTGGGGACTGAAATCCGAGGTACCAGATAACACAGCAAACTTTTTCAAACCACTTTCTGCCAAATGAACCTCAACTCTGACCTGAAGGGACAACTGCTATCAGAAAAGTCATTCTCATTTGCTTATTGCGTGTCTATATTTTTAACCTCTTAAGACCCCGTTATTTCTCCAACTCCATGATTTTTTCCACTATCTCCTCACTATATTGCAGTTTCATAGAGGTTAGGAAAGGACAGGAAGGAACCTTAAGAGGTCATCGTGTACAGTCCCCGGCACTCCTGGCAGGACCAAGCAGCATCTACACCCTCTTTGACAGGTGTCTGTCTAACCTGCTCTTAAAAATCTGCAATAATGGAGATTCCACAACCTCCCTCGGCGATTTATTCCGGTGCTTAACCACCCTGACAGGCAGGAAGTTTTTCCTAATGCCCAACCTAAGCCTCCCTTGCTGCAGTTTAAGTCCGTTGTGTCTTAACTTCTGATGATAGGACAAGAAGAATAATTCTTCTCTCTCATCCTTGTAACAACCTGTTAGGTACTTAAAAGCTGTTTGCACGCCCCCCCTCTCAGTCTTCTCTTTTCCAGACTAAACAAACCTAATTATTTCAATCTTCCCTTATAGGTCATAATTTTTATTGCTCTTCTCTGGACTTTTTCCAATTTGTCCACATCTTTCCTGAAATGTGGTGTCCCAGAATTGGATACTATACTCCAGTTGAGGCCTATTGAACACGGAATAGAGTGGAAGAATTCTCATTTCTTTCTTACAACACTCGTGCTAATATGTCCCAGAATGACATTTGCGGTTTTTTGCAACAGTGTTACACTGTTGACTCATATTTAGCTTGTTCATAGGCAGTCATTTCCCATTTTGTATGTGTGCAACAGATTGTTCCTTCCTAAGTGGAGCACTTTGCATTTGTCTTTATTCACCCTACTTACCTTGAACCATTTCTCCAGACCATTTTGAATTATGACCCTATCCTCCAAAGCACTTAACCTCTCCTAGTTTGGCATCATCTGCAAACTTTAAGAACATCAGAATGGCCATACTGGGTCAGACCAAAGGTCCATTAAGCCCAGTGTCCTATTTTCCAACAGTGGCCAATGCCAGATGCCCCAGAAGGCATGAACAGAACAGGGAATCTTCAAGCAATTTCTCTCCTGTCACCCCTTCTCAGCTTTTGACAAAGGCTAAGGACACCCTTCCTACCCATCCTGGCTAATAGCCTTTGATGGATCTATCCTTCATGAATTTACCTAGTTTTTTCTTGAACTCCGTTAAAAGTTCTTGTCTCCACAACCTCCTCTGGCAAGGAGTTCCACAGGCCGACTGTGCGCTGTGTGAAGAAAAACTTGCTTTTAAATCTGCTGCTTATTAATTTCATTTGGTGTCCCCCTAGTTCTTATGTTATGGAAACAAGTAAATAAGTCATGATTTTATAGACCTCTATCATATCCCCCCTTAGTCGCCTCTTTTCCAAGCTGAAAAATCCCAGGTCTTTTAATCTCTCTTCATATGGGTTCCAAACCCCTCATCATTTTTGTTGCCCTTTTCTAAACCTTTTCCAATGCCAAGATATCTTTTTTGACATGAGGAAACCACTTTATACTCTCTATGGGTATGTCTACACTACAGTGTTATTTCAAAATAGCTTATTTCAAAATAACGCGTCTACACACAAAATGCATTTCAAAATAGAATTTTGCTATTTCGAATTAGCACGTCCACACTGAGTGGACTCTGAATCGCATTTAAGGCTGGCTGGAACCAGTTCCGGCAGGGGACTAGGTCAGGACTTACTGGGTGGAGCTGCTGCCTGAGGCTATCTGAGATCTATGCTTAAAGGGACTTCCCGACCCCCTCCCCCCGCACAGTCAGTTCTCAGGTTTCCCTGCTTGCTTGTCTACCTCGAAGAGGGACAGCAAAGCATTTTGTGTCTGCGTGTTCTTATTGCCCTTACTTGGGACACCACACATGGAGCCAGAGCTGCCCTTGGGCACTCTAGTGCTTCTCTTGGACGCGTTGCTGTGAGCCTGGCTGCACTTTCTACAGGCTGCCATCTGGGAGGTCCATCGGGAGGCTGTCAGTATTCAGGAGGCCCTGCGGGAGAGCTTCCACCCTGAGGAGCACTAAGAGCCTCCCTGGTCTGCCCCACCGGGGGCTTGTGCCTCATTCTTCCCTCACATCCTTCCACTTACCCCTTCCTGATGTCAAATAAAATACACGTATTTTCATGAACACAAACTCTTTATTTAACAAAATGGGGGGGGGGAGGGAATGAAACTCTGGTGAGACTGGGGAAAAGGAGGTGGGAGAGGGGAGAAAAGAGGGTAGGAAAGGGGAGGGGGAAAACCAAGGAGGAGGGAGCTGGAAGAGGGAAGTAGGGGAAGCTCAGGGCTGGGGGGGGTCTTGCTGGACCAACTTGATTGTTATGCAAACCTGCTCCTGGGTTCATATATGGCCTTTGGTGGCCAGGCTGGCAGCTCTCCTGCCATAGACGGCCGCGTTCCTCCGTCTAGTGCGGAGATCATGGAAGTTGCGGGCATCCCCCCTAAACCTGAATAAGGTTCATGCTCTCCACTCTGGACCAGGAAGGCGACCGCCTTCTCCCGGCCCTGGCAGGCTCCTGGAAGCTGGCAGACTGTTCCTGGGGAGTGGTGGAGGGCTGGCTGCCAGTGGCTTGCTGGCTCATGTTTTGGGGTCATTGGGTCAGGGACAGTGACTGCTGGCTCTGGGCTGGCAGGCTTGGAGCTGGCACAGGCACTGTGGCCAGAGTCTACCCCTCTAAGGGCTCCGGAGAGTGGGGGGGAGGGAGAGAAGTGTTCTTGGTTGAGGCTGGAGTGGCCACCAGGGCACCCTGGGAAGGCCGGAGGCCCCCTATTTCAAAATAAGTGTCTACACAGCACTTATTTCAAAGTAGCTACAGCTGCTCCCCAAGTTGCGAATGGTCAAATTATGACCGTTCACACTTACAACCAAAGCTCCCATGAAGTGGTCGTAAAAGTGGTCCCCGAGTTACAAACGCAACCCGCGCTTACAAACGGCGCGGTTGCACATAACTCAATGGGGTCTGAGTTACGAACGGATCGAGTTATGGCCAAGTGTTTGGTCCGTAACTTGTTCGTAGCTCGGGGAGAGGCTGTATTTCGAATTTGGCATTATTCCTTGTAGAATGAGGTTTACCAAATTCGAAATAAGCAGATGCTAGGAAAGTTATTTAGAAATAAGGGCTGTTATTTCAAAATAGCTTTGCTGTGTAGACATACCCCATGCCATTATCTAAATCACCTACGAAGATTTTGAACAGAACCAGAGCCAGAAATGATCCCTGCGAACCCCATTTCTTATGCCCTTTCAATATGTCTAAAGCATGAATAACCACTCTCTGGAACAGATATCTAACAGTTATGCACTCACCTCATAGTAGCCCTGTTTAGGTTTCTTTGATCCAGTTTATTGTCTGGTCAAACTTGGCACTAATCTGTTTAAACCACCCATTCCTGCGCACACTAAAGCAGCCCCAGTGATGTTGCTTTTAAGATTAGTTTTGTGATAACACAAGCAAGAATTGACAAGTCAGAATTTGCTGCGGCAAGTGTCTGAAATCAAAGGCAAAACTCCAAGTGGCAGAAGGCTGGGGGATGGAGGGAAGCAGAGAAATACACCTTGTATAAGTAAATATTTTCATATTAAATTAAATGAAAAGTCATTAGAAATAAATATGTTAAGTAATTGTGAATCACAAATTTGAAGGAAGTCATGAGAGAAAGGAGATCTTCCTGGCCCTAACTGATTAAAACAAGAGAATTATTTCCGCAAAGTCTTCGCAAAAAACATTGCCCTGAACTTGAGAACTCTTCTGAAACAAAGGAAAGTGGAAGGAGCAATAACTGATATATCCCAGAAGATAGTATGTTGTCCATAACAGAGCCAGAACAAAGCAAGAGACTGTTTCAAAGCACAGCAGTTCTCCCAGCTCAGTTGTTTTTTTGCAGACAAGCTGTTTCCTTTCATCTGGAAAAACTTACACAATAAGGAGAAAAATACCTCAGCAGACTGACTCTATAATAAACAGAAAGCCCCCGGGGCAGTCGGAGAGAGATCTCTTTGGCCAGCAATGGATCATTTGGTGCTTGGATGCTCAGAAAAAGCAGACACTGCTTCTGGGCTTTGGCTGATGTATATCCTACTGCTGCCTGAAGAAGCTAATAAGTTCATGCAGATACTTCTTTCTCCGGGGGGGGATGAGAAGTAACTCCTTTAGCTCAATGAGGAAGCAAATGGAGAGGTGTGAGAAGAGAGATAACACGCAGATAGAGGCAGAGGTGTGACTATACGCAAAACTTGGGTATATCCTTGTAATATTGTATTAAGGTGGAAAGTTGGGGGAGGCAGAAAAAAAAATTAGGGCCGCAGGGCCCAGACCAAATATTTAATTCCAATCTCAGCATAGCTACACTGTAGCTGAGATGATTCTGTAAAAAACATCCCTCTGAAATACGGTTTGGATAAAAATGCTTTCCCTTGTGGAATTCAAATCTCCAACTGTTCCATTGGCACCGACATCTCTGCAGTAACACCACATGCCACAGGCTGTGAGGTAACTCCAATTACATTGCAGATCTGGGGAGGGGAGGATGCCGGTGGGAGGTTTATGAACAGTATGCTCCAGCTCTGATGTTGTTATAACCAGATGGCTTCAGCTGTATCATTTACAATGAAAAAAAACAAACTAAAAAAAAAAAGTGAAGTTGACAAAGTTTAAATCAACTGGAACAACATGAACAAGTAGCCTCCTTCACGCCTCTGAGTTCAGGGAACTTTCATGACACTGAGTATGCCCTGGAGACATCTCTGGCCCTACAGGAAAGGCTGGGAGGGACAAGTCCCAGAACTGATTACTTTCCTGCAGGTATAGCTCCCTCCCGCTGGGAAAGAGGCTGCCAAATATGGCTTTGCTTTCCAGTAAGTACCTCCCCAAAGAAGGGGCGGGACAAGTGACGCCAAGACCCATTTGCCTTCTGGTAGGCATGTCTGCATCCCTAGGAAAGGCTGGGCCAGGGAGACTCCCAGAACAGTTGTTCACGCTGTCCCAACAGGGTTGAAAGCTTTGTGGTTTTAACCTTTCAGTAAACAATAAAACTTCCGTAGAATAATTAGACAGCTTAGCGAGCACCAAATAGAGATGTCAACATTGATAAGGCTGGGCAGGGAGCTCAGACCCAACATGGACAGGGGCTGCTGCCACCCCGAGCGTGCCCTGGCTGCTGACTTCACCCCCAGGGACTATTGAATAATCATGTAACCGCTGGGTTTTGATGCGGTTACATGATTATTCCATTAATCCATCTCTAACATCCCTAGCAGTAAGCTTAAAGGTAGACTGCAGTTATAAAACTTGGGCCTGCCACTTTGCATCTCTCGCAAGGCTGGAGCAGCAGGGAAAGGGTGAACAGTTGATTACATGCCTCACTCTACCTAAAAGGAAGTGCACACTGAATCCCACACACAGGGTTAGTCAGCGTTTCAGCAACAGATACATGGTGGGAATTTGAGAGCCAAGTGAAATGTGGAAAAGGCAGTGAGTGTGTATGCTGAGGGTCTGGCAAGGGGAGCAGGCTGGGACAGGAAGGACACTCTCCTGCAAGCACTTGAGTAAAGGCTCTTTTTTAAACAACTCACAAAATCATCCAAAGCACAGGATTTGGTGGCGATGGGGGATTTCAACTGTCCAGACATAGGTTGGGAAACTAACACAGCAGGGCACAGATTATCCAATACATTCTTGGACAGCATTGGAGACAAAATTTTATTTCGGAAGGTTGAGAAAGGGACTGGGGGGAAGCTGTTCTTGATTTTAACAAATAGGGAGGAACTGGTTGAAAATTTGAAAGTGGAAGGCAGCTTGGGTGAAAGTGATCATGAAATCACAGTTCATGGATTCTAAGGAATGGTAGAAGGGAGAACAACAAGAGAGACAATGGATTTCAGGAAGGTAGATTTTAGTAAACTCAGGGTAGGTAAGGTTCCATGGGAAAACAACTGAAGAGAGTTGGCAGTTTTTCAAAGGGACATTATTATTAAGGGCCCAAAACAAACTATTCCACTGCATAGGAAAGATAGAAAGTCTGGCAGGAGAATACCTTTGGATCAACCAAGAGATCTTAAATGATCTAAAAATCAAAATGGAGTCTCATAAAAAGTGGAAACTAGGTCAAATTGCAAAGGATGAATATAAGCAAACACCACAGGTATGCAGGGGCAAGATTAGAAAGGCAAAAGGCACAAAACAAGCTAAATCTAGCTAGACATAGAAAGGGCGATGAAGACATTCTACAAATATATTAGAAGCAAGAGGAAGACCAAAGGTCAGGGTAGGCCGGGGTGGGCAGTAATTTTGAAGGGGGGGCACTTTACAAATTGCAGAAGTGGTCACAGGCTGGCCCAGACGGGGCAGGGCCTCAGGAGGAACGGGCGGGGCTGGGAATTACACTGCCAGGAGCTTTGCTTGGCCTGAGATCCCTGCTCCCTGACTTCTGGCCAATGGAAGGGACCTGGAGCAGATGGGAGGGTGCTGGGGGCTAGCCTCCTCCCAGAGCTGTCTGGGGTGGAGGCTTAGAATTCACACAACAGGCTTGCAGCTCCTGGCCCTGCTGCTAACCTACCTGTTGCCTGGCAGCTGCCCGGCAGGCACAAGTCCTTTGAATTGAAGCAGTTGAAAGGGCTCGCACCTCCCAGGCAATGGGCCAGTGGGACTGAGAGCTGCAAGCCCTTTCAATTGGTTCTGTTTAAAGGGCTTGCGCCTGCCAGGCAACGCGCTATGGCAGGGATCAGCAATCTTGCAGAGGGGACGTGCCTCTAATGTATGGATCCAAGTGCTGATGACACTTTTTTAAACCAATAATAGCCCTACTTACAGCAGCTTCATTAATAAATAAATAAAGATGCAGATCTTACCTGTTAGTGCAGGGTCAGCAACCTTTCAGAAGTGGCGTACTGAGATTTAACTTATTCACAGATCTGTGTGCCGGGGGAGGGGAGGCAAGGGCAAGCTGGGTACAGTGACCTTATTTTCTAAACCAGCTGCAGCTAGTGAGAACGGTTCAATTTAATTATGAAACAGATTAAGCCTTTTAACTATCTCATGTTAGTTCATCAAACTTCATTTCAAATAAAGTAAAATATTACGTCCAACACAAAAGGTTTCGATGTTTTCTTTATGGAGGGCAGGAGTGGGGAACCCTTTTTGGGTCGAGGTCCCTGACCCACAGAAAAAAAAAAAAATCAGTTGAGGACCACACAAGCGAGAAGCAAAAAAACTCCTCCAGTGCTCACAGATGTGGCCCCAACTGAGACAACTCACTTGTGTCCCAGCCTCTCGGGTTGATGGGAAGGGATGGGGGGCACTGAGGTTCAGGGCTTCCCATAGACCAGATTTACTTTTCTGAGGTTCCGGAGTTAGTGGATTTTATGGACCTCCTTAGGCTCTGGGGTAGGGACAAAAATGAGGGGTACAGTGCATGAGACAGAGCTGCCAACAAGTAGGATAGGGATGGGATGCAGGATCTGGGAGGGAGCTGGAGTGCAGAAGCAGGCTGGGAGTAGGGTGTCTGGCCAGGTAGAGGGAGTAGGAACAAAGGAGGGTGCAGTGTGTGGCCAGGAGAGGGGGTGCAGGAACAAGGGAGGGTGTCGGAGCAAGGTGGGGGTGCCAGGTCTTGAGGGAGAATATGGGGAGTTCTAGGCATGAGGGGGACCTTACCCAGCTTTGTGTCCCTTTCCAGCAACGGCTGCAGCCACACTGTCCCAGCCCCGCAGTGGCCACATAGTATGGGGCCGGCCCCGGCAGCGCCACAGCCATGCGATCTGGGAACGGCCCCAGAGGCGCCGCTGAGAGGCTTTTGCCCACCCCTGGGGTAAGCCCATTGCTCAGTGAAGAGGGAGAAACAATAACAGGAAGCTTGGAAGTGGCAAAGGTGCTTAATGACTTTTGTTTCAGTTTTCACCACGACGTTTGACGAAGGGATGCCTGACAGTGAATGCTAGTGGAAATGGGGTAGGTTTAGAAGTTAAAATAAAAGAACAAGTTAAAAATTACTTAGAAAAGTTAGTATTCAAGGAGCTGATACAGGCGGTATCTGAGCCTTTAGCTACCATCTTTGAAAAAAAATAAATCATGGAAGTCGGGAGAGATTCCAGAAGACTGGAAAAGGGCAAATCTAGGGCCCATTTATAAAAAGGGAAATAAGAACAACTCAGGAAACTACACATCAGTCAGTTTAACTTCTGTGCCAGGGAAGATAATGGAGCAAGTAATTAAGGAATTTATCTGCAAACACCTGGAAGATAATAAGGTGACAGATAACAGCCAGCATGGATTGGTAAAGAACAAATCATGTCAAACCAATCTGAGAGCTGTCCTTGATAGGATAACAAGTCTTGTGGATAAGAGAGAAGTGGTGGACGTGGTTTACCTAGACTTTAGTAAGGCATTTGATACGGTCTCATATGACCTTCTTATCAATAAACTAGGGAAATACAACCTAGATGGGGCTACTATCAGGTGAGTGCATAACTGGCTGGATAACTGCTCTCAGAGTTCACAATCATGCTGGAAGGGCATAACAAGTGGGGTCCCACCAGGTCTGTTTTCGGTCTGGTTCTGTTCAATAACTTCATCAATTTAGATGATGGCATAGAGAGATTATTATTAAGTTTGCAGACAATACCAAGCTGGGAGAGGTTGCTTTGGAGGATAGGGTCAACATTCAAAATGATCTGGACAAACTAGAGAAATGATCTGAGGTAAATAGGATGTTTAATAAGGACAAATGCAAAGTACTCCACTTAGGAAGGAGCAATCTGTTTCACAGACGCAGAATGGGAAGCGATTGTCTAGGAAGAAGTACTGCAGAGAGCGATCTAGGGGTCATAGTGGACTACAAGCTAAATATGACACAATGTGACACTGTTGCAAAAAGAGCAAACATGATTCTGGGCTGCATTAACAAGAGTGTTGTGTGCAAGACACGAGAAGTCCTTCTTCCGCTCTACTCTGTGCTGATTAGGCTTCAACTGAAGTAGTGTGTCCAGTTCAGGTACCACAGTTCAAGAAAGATGTGAAGAAATTGGAGAAGGTGCAGAAAAGAGCAACAAAAATAATTAAAGGCCTAGAAAACATGATCTATAAGGGAAGACTGAAAGATTTGAGCTTGTTTAGTTTAGAAAAGAGAAGACAGAGAGGGGACATGATAGCGGTTTTCAAGTATCTGAAAGGGTGTTATAAGAAGAAGGGAGAAAAATTGTTCTTGGCTTCTGATGATAGGACAAGAAGCAATGGGCTTAAACTGCAGCAAAGGAGGTTTAGGTTGGACATTAGGAAAAACTTCCTACCTGTCAGGGAATAAATTGCCCAGGGAGGTTGTATATCTCCAGTGATGGAGATTCCACAAGAACAGGTTAGACCAGGGGTGGACAATAATTTTGGGGAGGGGGGGGGGGAGAAGCCCTCTAAGATTTTGGAAAGTGGTCTAGGTTTGCACTTTTCCGTGGTGGGGATGCGGGATCTAGGATGGAAGTTGGGCACAAAGGGCACACAAGGTAAGGGACTGGGATGCAGGAGACGGTGTGAGGTCGAGCGGGAGTCTGAGCAAAGGAGGAGGTTTTGACCTGGGTCAGGGGATTGGGGTGTAGGGTTAGGGAGAGGGTATTGGTTAAGGAGAGGATTTTGGCCTAGGGGAGAGATTTTAGGAGGGGGGGGGTGAAGTCTGGGAGGGAATTGTGACCTCCCAGGGGAAAGGGGGTCCAGACTGTAGAGGGTTTGGGTGGTCACCTGGGGCAAGGAAATAGGGTGCAGGATCTGAGAGGGTGTTTGGGTGCAGGAGAGAATTCTGGCCCAGGGGAGGAGTGTAGAAGGGGGTACAGAGACTGGGAGAGAGTTGTGACCTGGGGCAGGGAGGTGCAGAGGGTTTGCAAGGTGACTTTGGAGAGGGAGTTTGGATGCAGGAGGGGCAGGGTGCCAGGGGCAGGCTCTAGCTGGGATGCGCTTACGTAAGCCAGCAGCCATGCAGCACCCCAAGGCAGGCTGGGCTCCCTGCCTGTAGCAGCTTTGCTTGAAACTGCAGGCTGCTCCTTCCACATGGCTTGGGAGAGAAAAGAGATTTGCACTGCTCTCATCCCCCAGACCAATCTCTCAGCTCCTATTGGCAGGTTGTTTCCAGCCAATAGGAGCTGAGGATTGGGCTGGGGGTGGGGAGATCGCACAAATCTTTCCCCTCTCTCCAGAGTAGACAGCCCACGGACTGTGCTTTAAACGTGCAGCTACGTGCCTGAGGGTCCCGGCAGGGTGGTCCACGGGCTGGATCCTGTGGCTTGGCAGGACATATGGCCTCTGGGCCGTATTTTGCCCAGCCCTGGGTTAGACAGACATCTATCAGGGATGGTCTAGACGGTGCTTGGTCCTGCCGTGAGGGCAGGGGACGGGACTCGATGCCCTCTCGAAGTCCCTTCCAGTTCTAGTATTTTCTCTTTCATACAAGAGACAAAGGCTGTGAAAGGGAATCATAACAGAATCAGAAACAAAGTACAGGCAGTCCCCGGGTTACATGGATCCGACTTACATCGGATCCCTACTTACAAACGGGGTGAGGCAACCCCGCACTTGCTGCTTCCCCCCAGCAGACCAGGGAGACGCGAAGCTAGAGACCCCTCCCCAGCACACCAGGGAGATGCGGAGCGGCTTTTCTCAGCAGACACCTTAGCTTGAGAATAAAGGACAGAGGGAAGTGAGGTGTGGGAGAATAAAACTGAGCTCTGGAGAAATGTTTGGCTAGAGTTTCCCCTACAATATGTACCAGTTCCGACTTACATACAAATTCAACTTAAGAACAAACCTACAGTCCCTATCTTGTATGTAACCAGGGGACTGCCTGTAATCTAATCCATTTCCCAGACAAACGCTCAATTGTTGTCTCAAGTAGATTTCGTGCTCTGATGAACTGGGGGTTTCATTTACCTTGTTATGTTGTATGTGAGTTCTACTGTCCTATAGTAACCCACGTGTGTGCCTCTGTTCCCCTGGGCACTGCATCAATACCTAGGTGGGGGTGAGAATTTTGGGCGTCACTTCCACTGAGGGAGCCTCCCCACCTACAGAATGGCTGATGTCCTTTGTAACTTGGGCCCAGGAGAGGATGCGACCAGGTGACACCTTTTGCCCAGGAAGCAGGACAAAGGCCAGAGGAAGAGCCTGTCTGGGGAGCTGGGACCAGAAGCGGGTCGGTCTTGGCTGGCTTGGGAGGCAGGGGACAGGCCAGGGCCCTGGCTCTGGGCCTCCCCTCCCCCAGAGATGGATTGTACAGAATGCTTCTGGTTACTGTGCTGACATGTCTGTTCTACGTTGTATCCCTGTTGACTAATGAACCTTCCGTTCTATCTGCCGGCGGAGGAGCCGCATCTGACTGCTGCTGGAGTGCACGGCCCAGTGACCCCCAACACACCTTCAGTGACACGTCCTGCCTGGCCATCTTGCAGTCGGATCAATTTTCTGCCACCCGGAAGCAACGTGCTTCAATTTAACTCCCATAGATATCTTGGCCTAGTGATAGCCCAAAGAGATGATCCCTCTCCCCCACATTCAGCCATCCAGCCTTTCATACTGCTCCTATAAACCAGATCAATTGAACAAATGAGCTCTCTTCCCATATTTATATATACATCTCTAGATACAGGTAAGGCTAGGGGTCAGCTTCATGTAGCTAGTAACACAAAATGTTCTCGGGTATTTCGGCAATATCTGCTAAAAGGAATAATATGTAATTTGACATTATAGCTCTGTGCACAACCTTCCTTAACTCCCATTTGGATTCTGGGACTGGAATGTCACTATCAGTACCCGATACACTGAACATTTTGGGAACTGGCTTGCAACTGGGGGGAGTCTAAAAATAGAGGGAACAAGAAAAAAAAAAGATACTGCACAGTACAAAATAGTAATTATTTATATTTTTCAAAAAGAAAAAAATTACCAGCTATTTTGGAACTTCTTCCCTGTAAGAAGAGTGACTAATAGAAAGGAACAGGACTGGCTCCTAGACAGTCAGCAAGTCAGGTACAAACAGTTGATAAGAATCATTAGCAACTCAGGACAGGGACCTTTGACATAGCATTCATGAACAATAAAACTTCTTTTTTTAAAAAAGGGGGAAAAATAAAGCAGGGAAAAATGCAAAAACATTTCCCACAATATCTAAAAACAGGTAACCATTGTCCTTGTCAGACAGCACACTTCAGATCAAGGATTTTCCAGTCCTAGAAAGCCAACAGATGTGTAAAGGCTGCCTTTAGTCTATTCACATCCTCCTTAGCACACAACATTTTGCTGTCCCCTTTCACTTCAACTTGTCATTCAGTAAAAAAGATTTTTTTTCAATCAACATACAAGTGCTACTAAGAGAGAAACTGATCTTCTTGTTGCTGAATGGCATTAAGGAGTTACACAAATGTCCAGTTTTTAGCACAAGTGGAAGGACTTAAATTCTTTCTTTTATATAAATACTACTGGAGCTCCCACCAGGTACTTCCTCTTCAGAATCTCGTTGGAATTTTTCTTCTTTTCCTACTCTCTCCAAAACTAAAATGTCCTCTTTGCTCCGGGAGTCTGACGATTTGTTCTGTGCTGTCAGACACAGAGCCTTTGTTTCCCCCAGTACCACTACTGGGATTGTCCGAGTGGGCTGGTGCTTAAACCGAACCCCGTAGTTACTGACTCAGCCAAGTGGAAGGGAACACAGACGATGCAGCGACAGGGATTTGTTAGGTTGAACAGCTTCTGGGCCCCAGGCCCGCCCACCCTCCCCCCTTCCCACAAGTTACTTGGTGCTGTTTTAAAAAGTCTGGGTCTCACGAAGCAGTCTCTCCCCCCACAAACAGAGTAAAAGCTCCTCAGATTGCGCTGTCTACCTGGTGGCCAAGGTCAGAGCAGCAATAGCTGCTGCTGCTTCCAGAAAAACATGGGGTTATGTGACAGGGATGGCCTTAGGATTGCTTCAGTCGCTTACGTGGTGGACCCAGGAAGGGACACTGTGCGGAGGCCAAAGAGCGATATGCTTCAGCCACCAAATGGGGATGTGATACCACCATGGACTTCCAGCCTGAGGTCTCCATGACATCAGAAGCATGACTAGAAAGAAAACAGAAAATTAAAAAAGTTTAGAGTTATTGATTTTGCTGAGTAAGCCACATTAAAACAGATTGTTTTCACATGCCCTGAGGAAGTTCTCTCTCTCGGGTACTGGAATCTCTCATTTAGTGCACATGTTTTATCACTTATAGTCTGTTCGCAAATTTTGGTCCTGTTAGTTTACCTTTTGTTTTGCATGGTCCCTTCAGCATGGTAAAATTTAATGATCAAAACATGAATGTTCTGAGGCAAGACACAATGTACCTCTCTTTCAAGAATGGGAGCGGTACTACTCTTTTCTGGGTATCCCAGCTATTCAGGGTGTGTCCAGACTACATCGCTCCATCGACAGAGTCATGTAGTCTAGACACACCCTCGGTTAACTAAATTGCCTATAAGAAGTGGGCAATAATTTTTGATGTGGGGGGGGGGGGAGGTGGGGAGAGGTTGACTCCAAGATTTTGGTAAGTGGTCAAGGGCAGTACTTTTCCATGGAAAGGGTGTGGGGTCTGAGACAGAGGTTGAGTGCAGAAGGGAGCTTGGGGTAGAGGATTGGGATGCAGGGGAAGATTCTGGCCTGGAGGAGAGGTGTAGGAGGAAGTGCAGGGTTTGGGAGGGAGTTGTGACCTAGGCAAGGGGTGGGGAAGGTGCAATGGGCTCAGCACAGAGAAGTTCACCAAACCCTCCAAAAAAAGAATAATCTGATCAGGTCCAACTAAACATTCCCTGTTCTACTCACATCCCTGTTGTTCCAAGGTTTAGTCCTTGGAGGCATGGATATAGCTGGGTAATTCCAGCTTTGTTCCTGGCTCAACCCATGGTCTTCCAGCTCTACTCGCATCACACAAGGACTGCAGCAGGAAGATTATTGCTTCCGATTCAAAAACCCACACTCTTTACTGGCTCTCCTGGCTTCCTGCCAACACTTCCTATCTCCCTAGCATTCCTGGAGACTCTCTAGGACTCACTGTCTATGAGTTTAATCCTTACAGGCAATTTAGTTAACTGAATGGCTAGGATGTTCAGAAAAGGGCAGTAAACCTCCCATTCATCAAAAATCCCCATTCATGACAAGAGATAGGACTTCTCACATATGCCACGTAGCTGGGAGACAAGACAATCAGCTAGCACCACGAAAGATTTCAGACCTTGATATAGTCAAGTTTACCTAGGAAAATATCTGCTATATGAACATTTCCAAATATTAATGACATCTCTCTCCCTCTAGTGTTATTTTATATTTTAAAAGTTCCCACCCACAGAAATAGTGAGGCAGTTCAATAGTCTGCAGCACTCCTCTCCACACATCCCCTGAAGTGATCCAGAGAAAACTTATTAATTAATCCTTAGAATTAATGGCATTTTCTAGGATGCCAGAAAAATAGATTTTTATATTTCAGTATTACAGACCTGTAAGATTAAAGAAGATCGCTACCTCCACCCTCTGGATTGATCAGTCTCACAAGAGGACTGGGGTAAATTCAGCAGTTTGTTTTCTCCTCCAAATTTGTTTCATTCCTGACCCAAGGGTGGGACTGTAGCAAACTTACTAGTTAATGAAGTCCACAGCTTGAGTTTTTAGCTGATCAGCACTGTGTAGATCAGCCAGAATGAGAATCTCAGCTGCATTTTCCACAGATAGGTTACTGCACAGTGCATCCTCGCACATCACCTTCAAGCGTTCCAGAGCATACTGCAAAACAGAAGCCAAATTATGGTTACAATGGAGAAAGCCTTAACTTGACCTGCACTGAAGCGCTATTTGTGCTGCTTCTCCCTCCAGTAACAAAGGCTATGCTATTATACTGCACAGACTTCTCCACTTTGTTAGTTACACACACTCACAATCTGTATTCATAAGAGGCTTCTGACCAGCAAAAGTGTAGAGCTGTGCGCCCACCCTGAGCAGAAGAATGGACAGGAACCATACCCACCATAACTCTTATCCCACCTTCTTTTGTTACAGCATTACTAGCGTCGTTGTCATGCTTAAGGATGACTGGAATTCTCATTCAAAACTCTTCTCTCAGATATTTCACACCACATATTGCTGAAACCTAGTGCTTCTTTTACTCTATTGCTACATATAAAGTTCTTGTTCAGTAGACAAACCTATGTTATAATGAATGCTCCATAGGTGTTCTAACATTCCAGTAATGCTCCATAGGTGTTCTAACATTCCAGCTTTCACTTGGTTTCTTTGCCATTAATACTCAGCAAGTCAAGAACCTCGTCAAACACAAAGTACTACTTTTTAACTAAGAAGTTAAGCAGAGACCTGTTTCCTGTGGTAATCCAGATAGAAACTGAAATTATCACAGCACATCTGAAAAGCATGGGCAAAAACTCTACTCTAACTTCCATTTCTCAAACAGTTTCTGGTCATCTTGTGTTACAACAGTATCAAATAATTTGAGCCATGGGGTGTTTGGGCCAAGTGAGTAGTCAGTAGATAGACTGAAAGGGAACCCTAAGAAGAGGAGCAGCTATCAAATCTCACACACCAGTTTCTGCAGCTCTTGAATCTGTATTGAAACAATCGGCAGGCAATATGATCCAGGTTTTCAAAAGCAACATGTAATCTTGGTGCTCAAGCTGACAGCTTAAAAGGAAATGATTTTTAGAAAGTGCTGAGCTTCCAACCTCCTAAATAAGATTCTTTAAAGTCTTTCAGCTGGGAACCAAAAAATGGAGGCAACTAGAATCTCTAGTCACTTTTGAAAATCTTGGTCTGTGAGATCTGATCCTGGAGATGTCTTTTGGATGAAACAAAAAATGAAGTCCTGACTCTCATGATGTCCTTCACAAGCAGAAGGCCAGATATCCCAGTGTTCTAATCAAATTCTACCTTGACTAGTTACATTCAGATTACATAAATTCCCCTAACACTTAAACATGGTAAGCTTTCGCACTTATCTTAAAATGATGTGCATCATTACTGCTGTTAAAGAGCTGCTGCTTTTCATCTGAGACATAATTATACTCCAGTGGTGGAGAGGTGATCCTAGTGAATAGTTTATAAAGCTTTTTGGAACCCTTTGGGGTGAGAAGCTATATTAATGGCAAATCCTCAGCAATATGCGAGAGATTATGTATGAACTACAACTGGACTCATGAGGTCGGTTTCATTTGCCTACAGTCACTGCAGTGCTGGTGTCTGTGTCATTTTCTTGACTTTATAAAGAGCACTGGGATACTCACAATGTGAAAGGCACTGTATAAAACTAATTTTTAGACATTCTGGTGGACTTTATTCCATTATAGATAACGTTATAATCAATGGCTTCATATGATAAGACCTGTTTCATTTATAAAACATGGTGAGAACGCTCCTTTCAGTTTGACCCATGGCACGTACAGCAAGGATAGTTTTCCCTTGCCAAAGAATCTGAGGGAGGATGGCAAGTTTTTTAGCTGAATGACCTCTATGTGAGAAAGGGAAATAGAATTTACTAGATAAATTTGTATAACTGAAAGGGGGGCAAGGAGGACTTTTTGCAAGGACTTTATAATACTCCAGTCATCTGAATAAGTGGGTTTTGCCCACGAAAGCTCATGATACCATCTACATGTTTTGTTAGTCTTTAAGGTGCGACTAGACTATCCGTTGTTTAAGTTTTTCTAGTTACAAACTAACTTGACTATCCCTCTGAAGTTTTTGCAAGCAGTTATTCCATACTGCTATCTGCTAGTAGAAGCTAAAAAACATTTCCTGTGTATACTGAATCCATTGCTTCCCTCACATACAATTTTCATTTCACTACAAGTAACAGCTCCCAATTATGTAATTGGACAAAAGTAGACATTCTGGTCTCTCGGGTACTAAGTTTTTTTTCTCTCTTTCTTAATTACACTTTTGAAAAAAACTGCCTAATAGCGTACTTACCCAAGAGACTGAAATAGTGTCTCCTGAGTTTAGAAGACATGTTTTGTTTTGTTTTTGGTCTAATTACATATTTTCCCCCAAGAGACTGGAAGAGTTCAGAAGAAGCAGTTTCAGGTCTCATGGGCAAATATTAGATGTTTTATATGCTTTCATGAAAGATTTCTGCTTCTGCTTTTCAAAAGACACACGAGGGGAGTTTAAAAGAAAAAGCGCTATTAAAAGCCAAGAAATTCAAACTTAAAGCTGACTCTGTCCTTAATATACTACTACGGATTATCTACTTTGCCTCAGTTGAAGATGGCATATGAGCTTTCAAATAAATCCTCTTTCAGCACAGAATAAAACATGTGGCAATGGTTATACTGTGTGCGAGGATCTGCTTGTATTATCCCCCTTTGTAATTCTAGTTATGCTATTACAAAGCCCTCATATAGAATGTGTCACTTCCACATCACCAATTTGGACGAGGCCCTGGTCAGTACTGGCAGGAAGTAGTTACTATTTGCTGGCTGCATGGTGGTTTGTGTGGAACACAGTTACATGCATCCACATCTTAAAATCCACCAGGCTAATTGGCACCCACAAGAGAATCCAAGGACTGAAGAAGCATGGAGACTGAACTACGCTCTCACCCCTAGAGGTGGTCCCTCCAGGTCAGAGTTGAGGCACAATGGCAGGGCAGTGTGGAGAATCTTGCACTGCTGCTACCCGTGCTGAACCTGTTTGGTGGATAAATAGAGGACTTTAGTCTCCAGTGCTGTCAAACTGGCATCTTTTACCAGCACTAAATTCACTTTTAAAAGCAAAAGAAAGGAAATAAAAATTCTGGTTATAGATTAAGAATTTCCACCAGTAAATATGACTCATAGGCCAGCAACGCATCTTCTGTCCTTGGTGCTCCAAAGGGAGGTGGACAGAGGCTGGCAGGCTATGCCACTGCAGTGCTCTTGCCAGACATGGACTACCACCAGCCCTCCAGCCAGAGTATCCCCAATACCTCCCTGTAAAGTCATAGCAGAGTTAAGGCAGTAAGCTCCCTCCAGCGCACCCATTTCTTCTCAAAATGCAGGGACTGCCACTGCAAACATTAGAGCCTCCCCATTGCTTATGTTCACAGCATTCCCGCTAGGAGTTTCCACCACCAGCCAGCCCAGAGGAAAAGCAAAGACTAAGACTAGGATTCCTGTCTGGCAAAACAGAGCACTACTTCTGAGATTCAATGCCCTGGCCACCTATTTCCAGTTCTGTCCTGAACTTGCCTCTTATCTCACATGCTAGACTACGATGAACAGAGATGAACCCTGAGTTCTAGGACAGCTTTTTAAGCGAGCATTGGGACAAGTATTTAACATGGCCATCAAGAATTTAACAGAACAAGGTGCTCTCTCTCCTCTCGCTACTTGAACTGAGGACAGAAAGCTTTGAATTAATTCCTTGTATGAGTTACACTGGCATTTCTTTCATTTTCCCTATGCTACATAAGACTAGATTCAGTTAATAGGAGCAGTTCAACAGAACTACCCTGGTGTACTTTTCACCAAAAACCACAAGTGCATGAGTGCCCATGCATGCATGTTCATCTAAGCTCACTCAACAGTGCCTCAGTACAGTTCAAGGATCTCTGTGAAAACATCAATGCAAAAATCTCCAAGGCTCAACCATGTAAAACAAGGCATATGTCATTACCAATCCCCCAAACAACCACAAATCCCAACTGTACCTTGTCAGCAGCTGCCAGCAAATCGTCAGCCATTTTGTCAAGGTTTGGTGCCTTCCCCGTGTAAATAAAGCACATCATTTCCTTAAAAACTTCTGGCTCCACATCATTGATTTCAACCCGATTCTGTCTCAGAAGAATGAAGATTATTAAGATCCTAACATAATGCTAAACATAGATCTCTTTCTACCAGAGTTTTCTGAATTTCAAAATTATGTATACAGAGAACTCTTAAGCAACTTGTACTACTCACAAAAGCGAGTAAAAAAGTTGGTTTTATTTAATATTTTCTAATTGTCTCTATCCTACTGCTCATTCTCTCTCTCTCAGGTAACAAACATCAAAGATGTCTCATTGACCTTTCTTCCTCCCTCCAGGGAAGCTAAAACAGAGCCATGTGAAAAAATGCCAAAACGTTTAAAAAACAGTTTGTGTCCATGACATACATCAGCTTCTACCTCGTATTCTCAAGTCATCAAGGATATTAAGAATTAACCTGAGATCTATTCAGCCAGCTGGGAAAACTCCTCTCTTTAGTTACTTACCTTTTTACTCTCTTCCATCTCATGTTCAAACATGGCACTGAAAACTGGGGAACGTGCTATGGTGATGGGGGAAATAAAACAAATACAATTAAAATACTAGCGCTCCGCCTTTATCCCCAGAGGAACTGAAGGATATAATACCCCATATCTTTCCCTCCCCAATGTTTTCTGGTATTAGACAGGAAATATTACAAGACAGCAGCAGTCACAAACTCAAAATATCATCACACCTATACACTGCCTTTGTTTAGCTCAGTGTTTCTCAACCAGTGGTACGAGTACCCTGAGGTACTCAAGTCTGGGGGGGGTGGGGGAGGTATGTCAACACAAATGAAATTTGAAGAAAACTAAATTTTTGTTTAAAGTTTTACAGCCCTTTATTATTTTTGTACTTTTCACACCCAAAAATTTCATTGCCTGCCCATCTACGATTAAGCTGTTTAAACAAATGTGTTGCAATGGTAGAAAATAATGTTGTGTGTCTGAAAACTGTAGGTACTGGGGTACTTATAAAAAAAGTTTTTTTGGAAAAAGGGGTACTTTAAAAAATAAATAAATAAAGGTTGAAACACACTGGTTTAGCTGACCCAGAAGCAAAGTAACTTGAAGATGTGTAAATCAGGGTTTCCTGGGGCTCTTCAGACAAGGCCAAAGACTAAATGAAGAGATCTAAGGCAATCAAAATGTATTTCATGGCACTAAGCAAAGATGCTTCTGAAAAAGCTGGCAACTTCCCTGCCCAATTGCTTTGGGGACACATTACACTGCCAATCACAAACATATCTCCACACCCTTCTCATCTAGCAAGGAAGCAGGAAATCCTATTAATGGAGAAAACCCTCCATCCCCGCAGCAACATTACAGCAGAAAATTAGCTGCCATCGTCAAAGAATCTTCTTTCACTATAGAACTATAGTTGGCTGGGATCTGAGGCATTTTTGCTGCTATTTCCTGGAGCACTTTCCTAAAAGCAGAAGTATCTCAAAGACTTATTATGAGACCACTCCATCTGCCATACTGCTGCTGTTTCCCATCCTGTTAAGACTTTCACAAGTCAATACTGACCTGCCAGTATAGCTTTGTGAGCCTGGAATTCCTGGCCTGCAACACACAGACAGCAGTCTGTGAAGCGAGAATTCTCCCAGAGTCCTCCCAACTCATCCGCCAAGCGGCATTCAGGTACCTTCACCATGTTCATGGTGTTCTGGCCAGAGATATTGACCGAGTCCTGTACCACACTCACCTGAAAAGAAGCAACATGTTAATTTGTCTACATCAGGCTTCACTTTCCAGGACATGTGAAGGGAAATTGAGAGATCAAACCCTCATCTCCCAAATGAAAAAACAGTGGAACTAGATATATGCCCACACTGAAGAGCCATCTGTATCTGAAACAGCCTCCATCCAAGTTCTCTCCTACAAGATCCCCAACTAAAGCCACCGCCATCCAATCTGGCAAACGGTCCACCTATTCTGGACACCATTCCTGACTAGGGATGTAAAATACCATTTAATTGGCTGACTGGTTATATAGAATCATAGGACTGGAAGGGACCTTGAGAGGTCGAGTCCAGCCCCCTGCCCTCAAGGGGCAGCACCATCTACACCATCCCTGACAGATGTCTATCTAACCTGTTCTTAAATATCTCCAGAGAGGAAGATTCCATCACCTCCCTTGGCAATTTATTCCAATATTTGACCACCCTGACAGTTAGGAATTTTTTCCTAATGTCCAATCTGAACCTCCCTTGCTGCACTTTAAGCCCATTACTCCTTGTCCTGTCCTCAGAAACCAAGAGGAACAAATTTTCTCCTTCCTCCTTATGACACCCTTTTAGATATTTGAAAACCGCTATCATGTCCCCCCTTAATCTTCTTTTTTCCAAACTAAACAAGCCCAGTTCATGAAGCCTGGCTTCATAGGTCATGTTCTCTAGACCTTTAATCATTCTTGTCGCTCTTCTCTGTACCCTTTCCAATTTCTCCACATCTTTCTTGAAATGTGGCGCCCAGAACTGGACACAGTACTCCAGCTGAGGCCTAACTAGTGCAGAGTAGAGCGGCAGAATGACTTCACAAGTTTTGCTTACAACACACCTGTTGATACAACCTAGAATCATATTTGCTTTTTTTGCAACAGCATCACACTGTTGACTCATATTTAACTTGTGGTCCACTATGACCCCTAGATCCCTTTCCATCATGCTCCTTCCTAGACAGTCGCTTCCCATCTTGGATGTATGGAACTGATTGTTCCTTCCTAAGTGGAGCACTTTGCATTTCTCTTTATTAAACTTCATCCTGTTTACCTCTGACCATTTCTCTAACTTGCTAAGGTCATTTTGAATTATGCCCCTATCCTCCAAAGAAGTTGCAACCCCACCCAGTTTGGTATCATCTGCAAACTTAATAAGCATACTCTCTATCCCAATATCTACATCATTGATGAAGATATTGAACAGTACGGGTCCCAAAACAGACCCTTGCGGAACTCCACTTGTTATCCCTTTCCAGCAGGATTTAGCACCGTTAACAACAACTCTCTGACTACGGTTATCCAGCCAATTATGCACCCACCTTATCGTGGCCCTATCTAAGTTATATTTGCCTAGTTTATCAATAAGAATATCATGCGAGACCGTATCAAATGCCTTACTAAAGTCTAGGTATATGACATCCACCGCTTCTCCCTTATCCACAAGGCTCGTTATCCTATCAAAGAAAGCTATCAGATTAGTTTGGCATGACTTGTTCTTCACAAACCCATGCTGGCTATTCCCTATCACTTTATTACCTTCCAAGTGTTTGCATATGATTTCCTTAATTACCTGCTCCATTATCTTCCCTGGGACAGACGTTAAACTGACCGGTCTGTAGTTTCCTGAGTTGTTCTTATTCCCCTTTTTATAGATGGGCACAATATTTGCCCTTTTCCAGTCTTCTGGAATCTCCCGTCTTCCATGATTTTTCAAAGATCATAGCTAAAGGCTCAGATACCTCCTCTATCAGCTCCTTGAGTATCCTGGGATGCATTTCATTAGGACCTGGTGACTTGCTGACATCTAACTTTCCTAAGTGATTTTTAACTTGTTCTTTGTGTATCCTATCTTCTAAACTTACCCTCTCTCTGCTTGTATTCACTACGTTAGGCACACCTCTAGACTTCTCGGTGAAGACTGAAACAAAGAAGTCATTGAGCATCTCCGCCATTTCCAAGTTTCCTGTTACTACTTCTTCCTCCTCACTGAGCAGTGGTCCTACCCTGTCCTTGGTCTTCCTCTTGCTTTTAATGTATTTATAAAAGGTCTTCTTGTTTCCCTTTATGCCTGTAGTTAGTTTGAGCTCATTTTGTGCCTTTGCCTTTCTAATCTTGCCCCTGCATTCCCGTGTTGCTTGCCTATATTCATCCTTTGTTATTTGTCCTAGTTTCCATTTTTTATATGACTCCTTTTTTATTTTGAGATCATGCAAGATCTCCTTGTTAAGCCAAGCTGGTCTTTTGCCATATTTTCTATCTTTCCTACACAGCGGAATTGTTTGCTTTTGGGCTCTTAACAACGTCCCTTTGAAATACTTCCAACTCTCCTCAGTTGTTTTTCCCTTCAGTCTATATATATACATATACATATACATATACATACACATACACACACACTATATATAGTAACTGGTTAACCGATTAAATAGGCGGGCGGGCAGGCGGGAGGTGTCCACTGCAGCCTGGCTTGAGCAACCCCACCACCGCAGGCGGGGGGGCACTGGCTGACGTGGAACAGGCCTGTTTGCAGGGCACCAGAGCCTACCATGGGACAGAGGCTGCAGCTCCCTGCAGATGCACAAATGTCTTCTATAATCTAGCACTTGATCCGCAAAGATCTTAACAAGATCTGACGAACAAAGAGTCTGACGAACACAAGACAGCCTAATGAGCACTCTACTCTACAGGTTTTTCCACTATTGCTGTTTCTGGTTCAGTTCCAGTATTTCAATCTCTTGCAAAGTCCCCCCCCCCCCCACACACACACTTCTTTTACACTGATACATATCTGCAAGCAATTAGTTTCTATCTTGTGTAAGAATCATAGAACACTAGAACTGGAAGGGACCTTGCGAGGTCATCAAGTCCAGTCCCCTGCCCTCACGGCAGGACCAAGCATCATCTAGAGATCACCCCTAATAGATATCTATCCAACCTACTCTTGAATATCTCCAATGATGGAGATGCCACAGCATCACTAGGCAATTTATTCCAGCGTTTCACCACCCTGAGGAAACTTTTCTTAATGTCCAACCTAAACTTCCCTTTCTGCAATTTAAGCCCATTGCTTTTTGTCCTATCATTAGAGGCCAAGGAGAACCATTTTTCTCCCTCCTCCTTTTAACACCCTTTTAGATACTTGAAAACTGCTATCATGTCCCCTCTCTGTCTTCTCTTTTCTAAACTAAAGCCCAATTCTTTCAGTCTTCCCTCAGATCATGTTTTCTAGACCTTTAATCATTCTTGTTGCTCTTCTCTGGACTTTCTACAATTTCTCCACATCTTTCTTGAAATGTGGTGCCCAGAACTGGACACAATACTCCAACTGATGACTAATCAGAGCAGAGTAGAGCAGAAGAATGACTTCTCATGTCTTGCTCACAACATTCCAGTCAATGCCTCCCAGAATCATGTTTGTTTTTTTGCAATAGCGTCACACTGTTTAGATTGCGTAGACTGTCATGTTTAGATTGTGGTCCACTATGACCCCTAGATCCCTTTCAGCAGTGCTCCTTCTTAGGCAGTCACTTCAGTTACAACTATTATTCATGAAATGATGAAGGGATTGGCGAACTCAGGAGATCTGGGATGGATCCCTGGTCACTAGCTATAATCTCAGAAATGTTACGTGGCAACCAAAAGTAGCTACCATGTGATGGGTGTGTGAAGCCTACATGAAATGAGTTGGTGATATCCAAGGGTAAGATTTTGCCAGAGAAGTTCTGGATTCTGTGACTTTCAGAGACCTCAGTGACATTTTCTACTTCAGCTTGGAGCTCCCAACAGCTGCTGTGGGGGCCAGGGAGCTGTTAGTTCCCGCACCCACCATTTTTAGTAAAAGGCATAGATAAGTAACAGACCTCTGAACTTTTGTTTACTAAAAATAACGGTGACAAAATCTTCACCTTAGTGATGTCTTTCCAATTCCTAGTGGACAAGAATCCATAAAACAAATGATACCCTTTTGGCAGACTCAGACTGAGCAAAGAACAAATGGTCCATGAATATTAAATCCCCCAATCCTATAAAATGGAAGAACA
This sequence comes from Pelodiscus sinensis, assembly GCF_049634645.1. Classification (NCBI taxonomy): domain Eukaryota; kingdom Metazoa; phylum Chordata; order Testudines; family Trionychidae; genus Pelodiscus; species Pelodiscus sinensis. The sequence continues at coordinate 14,888,302 of NC_134739.1, forward strand.
CTGATAGGGCAGCACAAGTAAAACTTGGATGGCTGATGCTGTAACTTTTTTTGGAGTCTATTATTCCTGGATTTAGAGAGCAATTTAACAGCAGACAGGCATGCAGATGAGAGCTAGAGAGGGAAACACCACCTACACAGTCCATCCAGAGAATCTCCAAACTGATGAGCAAGTGGGGTGTGAATTGAAAGTGCTAGACAAGGACCATTATTCTCCTCCCCAACTGCATTCTCAACAAGTTGGTAGAAGGGTTCACAGTCAGAGGTGAACAAAGCAGTGGGGACACTTGAGAAAAACTAACAAAATAAAGAGGGTGCTGCTAAGACAGAGACAACTCAGCAATCTATACAGAACTGACCCTCCCCCCTCTCAAAAAACCCTACATATCACTGACAACCCCCGCACAATAGTCGCTCAACACCAAGTGTTGCTAATTCCTTAGAGAGCTTCTCTATAGGAAAGATTCTTGCTGAAGGAAAGCACAGATGCCAGCAGTAGCACCAGCACCTGTGGCCAGTAGAGAAGTGTTAGAAGAGCATATGGCACACCTATTTATGTGGTAAGAAACATACAAGCATCAGCAAAAACTAGCAGAAGTTCCCTCTCAACAACTTTGAGCTTACAAATTACATTCCCTTCCCCTCTGACATCAGCAACCTATAAATTTAAGCTTCTCCTCGTGCACAATGAATATCGACAGAACAAGCCACGGAACAGGCAACAGAAAAAAATGATGCCCTGTGAGAACAGGAAAAAAATTCTCTTTGGGAACGCAGACACTTGGCTTAAAGATTTGGACAACATGATTTTTTTTGTTCACTGGCCATTCAGAAATTTGAAAGTTTCAGTTCATGTCAAACTGAGAACAAGGGTTGGTCACCAATGTATAGAATGGATAGAGAGAAACCCAAAAGCCAACAACAAAGATGACCAAAGTCATATGATCAAAGGCTGAAGGAACTGGGTATGTTAGGTTTGGACATGAGGAGACTAAGGGGGAGAATATGATCACCATCTTCAGATACTTGAAAGGCTGCCATAGAAAGATGGAGAAAAAGGTGTTTTCTTTTACCACAAAAGGCAGGACAAGAGATAATGAATTTGAACCAGAGAATAGCAGATTAAGATTAAATTGCAGGAAAAACTTCCTATCAGTAGGACAATAGAACAGACTGGGTAGGAAAGCTGTGGAAGCCTCGTCCCTGGAGGTTTTCAAAAGGAGGCTGGATAGCCATATGTCTTGGATGGTTTAGATGACAAATGCTGCATCTTGGCAGGAGGTGAGACTAGATGACCCTGGTGGCCCCTTCTAGCCTATGAGTCACAGAACAGGCAGAGAAGGAGCTGCTGGAGATGCTCTCCTTATAACTTTGAACCACGGACTTAAGGTATTCTCTCGACACATGGATAACCTGGGTTCAGTTCTTCCTTCTGCCTAATGGAGAAGGAATTTGTACTTGGGCTTCCCACACTGTAGGGCAATGCTCCAGCCATCGGCTATGGGATAGTCTGGTGTAGATAATTCTCAGTCTCGCCCATTGAAGCTGTTCCACGGTGTAGAAGTAATTAAATAGTAACCGGAGCAGGAATTTGAATTTGGATCTTCCACATCTTAGGAGAGTGCCCTCACTACCAGGCTATAAATTCACACTCATTGTTTAACATGGCCCATTGACTATTCATCATCACTCATGGCAATTCATAGCCATTCATAATAATAATTAAAGGAAAGAGAAGCAAAAATTGCTAAAGCTACACAGGCCTCATGCAAGACATTTTCCCAGCCATAAAAAACACTACCCCAGATATTAAAGCATGGATCCCAACCACAACACTAATGGCTCAATACTCAGCATTAACAGATTGAATAAGTCTCTTAAAGGAGGTGTCTGCTGAGGCAAACAGATACAGTCTATAATGCTTGGAGAAAACATGCAGAGGAAAATAACCACTCTATACAACTGTAAATGAAGCATTTTTCTTTTCTTTTTTCTTTTGAGGTGGGAGATTGGGGTGGGTTTCAGCTGCTGCAGCAAAATCAAAGACTTTACCCTCATGAAAAATCATGTCCATGATACCCAGCAAAAAAGGGGGCCTGCTGTCTCTGCCTTTCAACAAAGATCACAGGTGCCAGGAACACTGAATTTCCTAAGAAGGATAAAGAGGAACAGAAGGCAGGGGTACAAAGAGGGACACTAAAAACTAGATTAAAGACCAACATTTTCAGACCAGGATGCAAAATAAAACTATAAAATTGTATTTAGCATCCTAAATAAATACAGTTATCCTGGTCTAAAACATTTGGTTTACAAGGCTACAGTGCTTTGTAAGCCACCAAACAACAGTAGATAAGATACTGCCCACAGAAAACCCCACTCATCTCAGCGAGACTAGTTTTCTAAGGATGTCTGACTGTGTTCTAAAGAGGAGACCCTTTCCCTTTCTGAACCTCACTAGTGAGTAACGGGAATGCCCATTTCCTTATCAGAAATATTCTTGGATGCACATATTGAGGCTGAAATTTGCAGAAGTACCTTGGTGATTTAAAAGCAGAAGTTCCACTGAAAGTCCATGAAACTTTTGTTCCTAAATCAGTCAGGAACTTTTGAAAATCCCACTCAGAAAACAATACAGATAAGATTGCATAAATCTTTCGCCTTTTACTATTAGTAGGATTTTCTAAAGGCCTCAGTATTAACCTAAAAGTCTGCTCCCAATCAAGCTAATGCTCCAACTGAAGTTAATGGTAAAATGTTAGGACTTATGACAACACTGAGCATGCCTGAAGAGACCCTCCACAGAACCATAGAATCATAGAACCGGAAGAGACCTCAGAAGGTCAAGTCCAGCCCCCTGCTCTAGGCAGGACCAATCCCAACTAAATCAACTTGGCCAGGGCTTTGTCAAGCCGAGACTTAAACACCTCTAGGGATGGAGACTCCACTACTTCCCTAGGGAACCCAGCCCAGTGCTTCACTACCCTCCTAGTGAAATAGTTTTTCCTAATATCCAACCTGGACCTCTCCCACCTCAACTTGAGACCATTGCTCCTTGTTCTGCCATCTGTCACTACTGAGAACAGCCTCTCTCCATTCTCTTTGGAACCTCCCTTTAGGAAGTTGAAGGCTGCTATCAAATCCCCCCTCACTCTTCACTTCTGCAGACTAAACAGACCCAAGTCCCTCAGTTTCTCCTAATAGGTCATATGCTCCAACCCCCTAATCATTTTGGTTGCCCTCCACTGGATCCTCTTCAATGCGTCCATATCATTTTTGGAGTGGGGGGGCCCAGAACTGGACACAATACTCCAGATGTGGCCTCACCAGAGCCGAATAAAGGGGAATGATGACATCTCTGGATCTGCTGGCAATGCTCCTCTTAATACAACCTAATATGCCATTAGCCTTCTTGGCTACAAGGGCGCACTGCTGACTCATATCCAGCTTCTCATCCACTGTAGCCCCCAGGTCCTTTTCTGCAAAACTACTACTTAGCTGGTTGGTCCCCAGCCTGTAACAATGCTTGGGATTCTTCCATCCCTAGTGCAGAACTTTGCAATTGTCCTTGTTGAACCTCATCAGATTTCTTGTAGCCCAATGCTCCAATTTGTCTAAGTCACTCTGGACCTTATCTCTGCCCTCAAGTGTATCTACCTTTCCCCCTAGCTTAGTGTCATCCGCAGACTTGCTGAGGGTGCAATCCATCCCCTCACCCAGATCATTAATAAAGATATTGAATAAAACCAGTCCTAGAACCGAACCTTGGGGTGCTCTACTAGAAACTGGCCGCCATCCTGACATCGAGCCGTTGATCACTACCCGCTGGGCCTGTCCTTATAGCCATCTTTCTATCCATCTTACTGTCCATTTATCCAATCCACATTCCCTTAACTTGCTGGCAAGAATATTGTGGGAGACCGTATCAAAAGCCTTGCTAAAGTCAAGGTCTATCACATCCACTGACTTTCCCATGTCCACAGAGCCAGTTACCTCATCATAGAAGCTAATCAGATTGATCAGGCACAACTTTCCCTTTGTGAATCCATGCTGACTATTCCTAATTACTTTCCTCTCTTCCAAGTGTCTCAAAATGGATTCTTTAAGGATCCCTTCCATGATTTTTCCAGGAACCGAGGTAAGACTGACCGGCCTATAGTTCCCTGGATCTTCCTCCTTCCCTTTTCTGAAGATGGGCACTACATTTGCCTTTTTCCAATCATGCGGGATTTCTCCTGACCTCCACAACTTTTCAAAGACAATGGCCAAAGGCTCCTTAATGACATTTGCCAACTCCCTCAGTACCCTCGGATGCATTAAGTCTGGACCCATGGATTTGTGTACGTTTAGCCTTTCTAAATAGTTCCTAACCTGTTCTTTACCCACCAAGGGCTGTCCATCTTCATCCCATCTTGCGTCACTTGGGATGTACTCTTTGTAACTCTCTTGGAAATCATTTCTCACAAGCGAGGTCAACAGCAAAAGATTACTTGTTTGGTCTTGCAAACACAGGCTCTGGAAGAATGTGTCTTTTTATACATAGACACAAATTTCAAGCCTTTCACGATTGGACAAGGGGCTGTTCAGTGTGTTCCTGACCGATCACAAAAGTTACCACTAGGGATGTGAATGACTAGTTGACTATCAGACAAGCAAATGCTTATCAGACAGTTGACAGGCTAGTCGACTAGTCACTTCCCCCCCTTTCTGCCTCTATCAGAAAGAGGCAATTAGGGAGCGTTTCAAAGCAGCAGCACTACATGGTGCCGCCCTGAAACACCATGTGCAGCCCGGGGCCAGCTGGGGTATCCCCAGGCTGCACGCAGAGTTTCAAAGCAGCAGTGCCACGTGGAGCCAAGCGTCAGATGGGGACTCCCCTGCTGACCCCAGGCTCTGTGAGGCGCTGCTGCTTTGAAACGCCACGTGCAGCCTGACGGTGGGCTCACTGCAGCACTTTTGCCTTTGAAGTGTAGCAACAGCCGTAGTAATTTGCATTGACTATTCGATTAGTCAATCTAAATTTAACATCCCTAGTTACCACTACTGTGTCCTCTTCAGAGGAACATACTACTTATGTGACTTGTTCTTGAACTCCAAAGGCCATTCTGCATCTTTCAGTTTCAAGATATTTGTGTGCCCTTCTTGTTCCCAAATTGTTGGGGTTTTAAATTCAAATGCACTCTCATTCACAAGGGGAGCATCTGGCCAGTCTGAACACTGAATAGGTATTACACTGACATTCCTTCAGAGTATTATTCCTGCGTAACTACCAGCTGAAACATTTTCCCACAGAACTGGGCAACATTCAGTCACTAGTCCTCCCTTTGACTCAGACAGCTATCCCAGATTTTACTCTGTGAAACAATTTGTCCCCTCCATGAAGTTCTTAGGTACCCAAGCAAAGTATACATTTATCAATCAAAAACTACATATCACTCTAAAAAAAAAAAAATCTTTTCTACTGTAAAGAGTGATGTATGCTGGGTACATTTAGGAATCTTCAAACTGCATTTGCCCCATCACCAAATGTCTTTATTAACCCACTTACATTATCAAGTGTGTGGGACCCAAAAAACCCTACTTGATGACTATTTCAATGAGTGTCAAATCATGAGTTATCGAGGCAGAACCAGAACTGGAATGATAAGGAGTGTATGAATGTGTTTTGTTGTTGTCTTCCTCCACGGGTGACCTCAGAAACACAGCAACCAAAAATAAATGAAATGACAATATTGTAGTCAATTACTCATTAAAAAAATCCATATAGCACTGTAAACGTAGACAACCCTCCTCCCCCACAGGAGTGCCACCTGTGACTTCTTAAAAACCAATCCTGAAAGAGAGTGACATCTCAAGCCAATAAAATTGCTACCATTTCAGTTGATGAGGAGACTTGCCTCACAGAAGAGAGTGAGTTTGTCATCTGGAAGAAGTCCATTGGCCTCATCCAAGAGAAAGTCTCTTCTAATGAACTTCTTGAATCCCCAGTCCTTGCCTTGTACAAACCGATATGCTCGCTGGCTCTCTGAAAGACAGATGTGTTGGTTCAGACAAATGCTAGTGCTGTTAGCATCAATAAACACAAGCAAGTGACTCAGCAGATAAGAGCTACACATACCCATTGCTTTTGTTTCTTCTCCTTTAGCATTGAGGATGGAGAATTTGAACTTTGCACGAACTTCACTCTTTGGACAGCTAACCAGTAATAGGTAGAGGGACAGATAATCTTTACTTTCTTCATCCAAGCCCTTAGGGTTCACACGCAAACACCTGTAGAAACATATAGTTGCATGAGATGTGAGGAACTATTTTCTGGCATAGCATTGAATAGAAGAGTGAATTTTATACAAAATGAACAGCAAATAAATTCTGCTACACTGACCACTGTCTAAGGTAAACATAACAAGAATACTGTGTGATATTTCTTCTAGATTACATTTCCTATATGAGCGCCTAAATTCATATCTTTGGACCTACCTGTCTATAAGACAATCAATTCAAAATCATGAAAGGGTTATGTACTTATTATGGAGAACATTGAAGACCATAAACTATAGAGACAGATGCTGATGTGTATGTTGCATGCACCCAAACACTGTGCCAGGGCAACAATATCTTTTCCCTGAGTGTGTATGCGCCCAGTGTGCTAAGGACATAACTGATCTCTCCTGTCTGTATATGCTGGGTATCTTCTGTAACATTTCTTACCATTTCAGTTTATCATTGGCTCCTGATGAAAAGGTTGAACTTTTGATGACCTCGCCCATTTCCTCCCGGCAGAAACTAAAGTTGTTTATGGTCCACATGTATGAAAACTTTACCACTTTAATCTGAAGATTCAAAACAAAGAAGCAATTCAGGGTCATAACTGTGCATACTGAGTGGAGTTCTAACAAATTCAAGGCCATGAAAAACAAGTCACGAACTGTGAAATCTAGTCCCCTGCTATAAAATCTGATCTTGTGTGTGCTTTTACCCTATCCTATAAAAATTACACTGCTCTATCGTGTGCATCTCAAATTGGGAGTCCTGATGCAAAAAAAAAAAAAAAAGTTGCAGGGAGGTCACAAGGTTATTTTGGGGGCAGCTGTGGTATTGCCACTCTCAGGGCACATCTACACTTCCAGGAAGATTGACACTCTGGAGGTCAATCTGGCGTTCAATTACCAGTGGGTCTGGTAAGGAGCCACTAAACTAAATGCTGAAGGCACCCCATCAAGCCTAGTCAACAGGAGAGTTTCTCTCGTCAATCTCCTGCTATGGGGCCACCCCAAAGGGGGAGGGGAAAAAATAGATGCAAGGTAGATCAACTGCAGCAACACAATTCACATAGCTAGAGTTGTGCATCTTGCAGCTACTTTCTCCTTCAGTGTAGACTTGGCCTTAATTCTGTGCTGCTTTCAGAGCCAGCTGGCAGGATAGCACCCTCCTCTCAAAGCTGCACCACGTCAGCAGCAGTGCAGAAGTAAGGGTAAGAGTACCACACACACACACACACACACACACACACACACACACACACACACACACACCCACCCACCCTACAAAAAAATCTTACAATCCCCCACAATTCCTTTTTGGTTAGGACCCCTACAATAACAAGATCTGTGTAAGTTTACATTGAAGAAGCTGAAAAAATGAAAATTCACTATTTTTAAAAATGTTAAAAGCTAGTTCCCCCCAGCACTGTCTCCTCGGTGCGGAGAGAGGCGGGGAAGGCAGAGGTGCAGCACTGCAGGACCCAACAAGAGCAGGACTACTCAGTCCCAGCTTGTGCAGGGTTCCAGACCTACCCCCACTGCAGTTTAAATGTAGCAGGAGCTGGGCTGTGGCTCCTACCACATTTAAGCTGCAAAGCTGCAGAGGGACCCCTTAAATTGTGTAGTCGATACAAATTGTATCAACACCACAATTAGGCAATTACCCGCTTCTTAACATCCTTAATTAAGATACATTGCTCTACCTACACCTATGACTGCACTGCCCAGCAACCCATGGAGAGTTCTACCAAGGCCCTTGACCTCCTCTCTTGTATGTGAAAAGTAACCCAAGGGAAACAAAACTGAATCTAATTCTGTAATAGCTGCATCTCCAAAATGGAGCACCTCAACTTTTTCAATATACCTCAGGAAGTTCCATAAGAGTGGAGACAGAGTGACATTAGCTTCCCACTTCCTCTGACCTGAGTCAGCCTGTGCTGCTTCCATTCATAGAAGATCCAGTTTAGAGATGAAGTGATCTAAATATTTGTAACTAAAATCTACTGTAGGCCTGGCAGCAATGGTTTAGGCAGTTAAAGTAATTAGTCTTTCATTTCTGAAAACCTGGGCTCTACAATTGTTTAGATCACCAAGCTTCTTATTGTGTGGTGTGATCTTATCAACCTGTGAACATCTGGGCACATTGTGAATTTACCTGAGTGTAGCACCAGCTTTCAGCTACAGGTCCACTCGACATTTCTGCCGGAGGAGGAGGACTCGGCACCCTTGACATCGCCAGTTTGAAGATTAAACAGGATTTCACAAGTCAGCGAAAGAAATAGCTATGCTGTCTTCAACCTACCGAGCCCCCAAAAAGGAGAAAAGAGCAATTCCATTAGAATTTGCAGGACATTTTACTCAAGGATAAAAACAAAACAAGACGTGACGCCCATTCCTCTTTTAAACACTTTTAGATTAGAGATGTGAACATGTCACCTTTTACACAATTAATTGATGAGCTTGGACTCATTGGTTAATCCTAACTGTTACATGCAGGCCCCTCTCCCCCCACCCACTGCCTCTGTATCAGAGTCGGGGGGGGGGGGGGGGAGAAGGAAACCAGTGCACACAGAGCTGGCTTTTCCAGCTCCCCGCACATACAGCTCCCACAGAGCCACATGCTCCACCACTGCCACTAATACAGCGAGGGGGGGTGTTAGGTGGGAGCCAGTATGCATGGGGTGCCACCTTCCACACAGCTGCCTCACCCTCGCTGCTGCCTCCCTCAGAGACAGCAGCGCGGCGTGAAGGAACTGGTGGAAGCCAGAGTGCATGGGAAGCCCACTACATTGACAGTGTGACTACACCTTGAGCAAACATGCCAGCACTAGTACTATTAAAATAGCAATGTGGATGCACTGGCAACAGCTTCATACCCAGGGTCCTTGGCTTGCTTGTATAGCCCACGTTGAAGTCTGTGCCAGCATATCTACACCGCTATTTTTAACAGCATAGCTATGGGAAAAGCTAGCACAGGGATGTCTACCCAAGCTGTAATTACACTTCTGACTGCAGTATAGACATCGGATCACAAAGAAGGAAATTAGAGACAAAGACCATATTCACTTCTCCTTTCAATATACGAACACTTAATGGGAACAAACCCAGAATACAGAACCCTAACCCCAAATCAAACTAGGGCACTCCCTACTTGACTTGCTTTTATTATTGTTCTTCTCAGGTCTTTGATGAAGGTCCCTGACATTTACGCATTTTGATTTTGGCACATTCCTAAACTGTTATACAGCAATCTCAGAAGAATATACACAAGCTAGTACACAGCCCAAACTTATTCCAATTGTGGGGCTTGGCTTTACTGGTTGCTGAGAGGGATGTGAAGGACTAGTTGACTATCCAATAAGCAAATGCTTATCAAATAGTCGACAAGCTTGTCAACTAGTCGCTCCCCGACTTTGCTGCCTCTATCATAAAAAGGCAGCAAGGTGTGGGGGAAGAAGGAAGTACTTCAAAGCAGCAGTGCTGCATGGAGTAGGGATATAATAGTGTAGTCAATAGATAAGCAAAAGCTTATAGCTTAATGCTATAGACTACACGCATTCCTCCCCTCCCTTGCCAGTTCTTTTTTAGCAGGCTGGCCAGCAGCCGGGCTCAATCCCTGCTTGCGCTGGGGTCCAGGACCTACCCCCACTGTGCCTCTGATACAGAAGCAGCAGCACAGAGTGGCAGGGGCTCTTCAGGGGTGGGGAGAGAGCACACTGGCTGCTGGTTCCACACCAGGTTACTATAGAATAGTTGAGTAACCGATAAGAATTCATGAGGTTACTCGACTGTTCAATTAACCGATATTTCACATCCCTAGCATAGAGTCTGGGGCCAGATCCTGGGCTCCACGTGGTGCTGCTGCTTTGAAATGCCACTGCGGGAGCTCGAGCTCCTGCAGCATTTCAAAGCAGCAGTGCCGCATGGAGCCCGGGGTCAGTGGGGAGTCCCCAGCTGACCCTGAGCTTCACGTGACACTTTCGCCTTTAAAGTGTAGCAACAGCCCTAGGGCTGTTTCTACAATTCAAAGGCAGAGATGCCCTATCGACTAGTTGAATAGTCAATTACCCGCAATTTAACATCCCTAGATCTTATTGTTTCTGGTATTAAAAATAAAACATTGAAATGCACGTACTATTGGAAATCCTTATGAGATAAAGTTTTGGTGCCCTTTTTTAAAAAACAAACCCTCCCAACTAACTAGGGTCCCCCAGCATCAGGCTCCTCCTGGCATTTCAAAGCGTCAGCGCTGCGTGGAACTAGGGATCAACTGGGGAGTTCCCAGTTGATTCTGGGCTCTGAGAGATGCTGCTGCTTTGAAATGTTCCGGGAGCCCGGGCTCCTGCAGCAGTGTTTCAAAGCAGCAGTGCTGTGTGGAACCCAGGGTCTGGCCCTAGGCTCCACACAGCGATACCACTTTGAAGTACACCCTTCTTCCCCTGCTTTGCTGCCTCTTTCTGATAGAGGCAGCAAAGGGGGGTGAGGAGTGACTAGTCAACAAGCTTGTGACGATCCAATAAGCATTTGCTTATCGATAGTCAACTAGTCGTTCACATCTCTAGTGAGATCTAATTTCAATCTCTGAATGAAAGCTATTCTGAAAAATTATGAGAGGAGTGGTAGTGAAATTACAGGGGTCCTTATGCTTATTAAAAAACAGGAAGTTATACAACTATCAAGTAGTTTAAAGAAAAAGGATGGAGGTAATAGTGACTGGACAATTGTTATTGAATGTTCACAAGGGGTGGGGGTGGGAAATGTTACAAGGACTTGCTTTGCAAGGATCTATAAACTTCTAGGTGGTGGTCAGAACTGTGGTTTCATATGCCCTATTTAAAGCTGGCTTTATTTTTCTGTCTTCATATTGCTGAAATGACGATGTGGTTTTCTCATTCTAATTGTAGTAAATATGGAAAATACTGGCAGCAGGCATGAGACTACCTGGCAACTTTTTGATGGATCTTCCCCGGCTGCAGCTCTGCAAACCTGCTTGAGACTGCAGGTAGGGCAGCACTGGGAAGAGGAGCCAAAGGAGATGCTGAAGATCAAAGGGATGCTCAATACCTCCCTGTGCTGCATCCTGCTCTTGCACTTGGACCCTGGGTTTGGCAAATCCCAGCAGCCCTTGAAGGAAAAGCTGGGATATGCCGTCCTTGGGATGCACCCCACCAAACCTCACTGCCCCCTTTCTCACAGTCACTCTTTCTAGCTGCAGGCACATCTGCAGGGCTGCAGCCAGGGAAGGAAGCGCTGGGACATGTCAATCACTAGCAACAGGCAAGTCTGCACGACTCTATACAAGGAAAGTATGCGCTAGCACTTCCTTCACCAGCTGCAGCCATGTGCACCTGTCCTCCACTTACCCGCAACGCTCAGACAGAATAGAAACTATTTTGCTGGTTAACAACTAACAGATTGTTAAAAAGTGCATTCTACTGCACTCAACACACTTTTGCAATGTAAAATATAAACACTATCAAGTGCTGTTAAATAAAAAAAACTTAAAGGGGGACTGACTATTCCTCATTTTAAGAAGTGCAGAAAGTTAACTTCTTCTGGATAAAATGTACCATAGAAAAACCATTTACTAAAGGGGATGAGCAAAACCCGGACATGTTTGATGAGCCTCATGTGAGACATGTTTACTGTCACTGTTGTAATCAGAGGCAACCAACATAATAATTTAAGTCCCTATTCCAAGCTTCCAGCAGCTCTTCAACATTTGTTGCATTCAGTAGTAGTGTATGCCACATTTGACATCCAAAATGAGACAAAAATCAGTGATTTACTACTAAAAACCCAACCACCAAATGAAAGGCAAATGACTTGGACATAAGGAAGTTACAATTTTTTAAAAACGTCAACAGCATCATCCTCAGTGTAGAACAAAATGAGCAATTTAAATAAAGCACTTTTGTCCAAAACTCATTCCTCTGGGAAGATTTAAATTTGCAGGTCCACTGACCGATTTTGAAAGTGAATTAATAAAAGAAACAGCATGCTTGTTAACACAAGATAATTGATCAAAAACAGCTACAGCGATTTTTATAGGAGAATTTATATTCTTTGCAATAGTATTGATTATGTGCAAAACCCACAAAGAAAGGTATAGTAAAAATCTTAAATTGATTGCATAGTGAAAACAAACTCTGTGCTTCTGGTTTGTACAGTATCCAGCATAATAGGCACCCTTTTTGTCCTTAGGCACTAATATAATAACCATTATTAATAATAATTGCAATAAACCTAATCTTCAGGCTTATGCATGCTTGGCATTATTTAGTCTTTATTTTCTCAACACGCCTAACAGTCCTACAGCATGCTGTGAATGTTCAAATTGTGTAACTGACATCAGCTGGAAAAAGGAGGACTGATGTCCCTGCTTTCTTGTGACATTCAAAGGAATTCTCATGAAGATGGAGTCTATTTAACAGCCATAAGTATGCTGCAATGTGCATTGACAATGTGGACCACTTAGATTAAAACATAGCATTTCTCACACAAGCAGCAATTCCATGGAGAGGTTCTACATTTGAAAGAGCAACTGAAACTAGTTTTGGAGGGATCAGATAGTAGTGTCATCAGCCTGTGATCTACCTGAGTCTCAGCAGAAGTCTTGCTTGATTTTATCAAAACTAGAACCACAGAAGGATAAAAATATAAAAAGCAATTAAAATGAACTATGGAGATCTGTTACTTGGCCAACGAGAGTGATCCTCAATACAGTAGAACCTCAGCATTATAAACAACCTCAATTCCTGAGGTGTTTAACTGAAACACTCATAATTCTAAACAAAATGTCATGGTTGCTCTTTCAAAAGTTTACAACTGAAATTGCCGTAGTAAAGTTTCAAAGCTGTATTATGCATAAGAAAAAGTCACTTTCATTTAAATTAAATAAGCATTAAAAACAGTTATTACACTGTCAAATCTTTTAAGATCCCCCCCCCTTTTTTCAGTAGTCTATGTTTTGCACAGTACTGTACTTGTTTACAGGAGGTCCCCAATTTACAAACAGGTTATGTTTCAAAAGTTTATTTTGCTTGGAACTCAGAACACATTTTCCCATAGAAACAATGTCATAAATGGTAGTAAGGTTCCCAGGCTAGTCCACAAATGCCTATTTAACTCATAATGTAGCTGAAATACTGTATATCTGCAATGAAAATTAGTAGAAATAGTTTATTTAATCTTGAATGCTGTTGCTTGAGGAAAGGCAAGTTTAATTAGAGCAAGATGAGGCAGGTGGAGATTCTGAAGGGGACTTCTGGGCATTTCCCAGCCACTCACTCTTCTCCCCTCCCTCCCCACTTGCATGGGCTCTGTGCCAGCTCCTGCAGCCAGCCCCATCCCGTCTGCCACTCCTCTCTCCCCACGAACTGCACCCAGCCCCAAGTAACCAGGAGCAGGGGGCAGTCAGTGGCTGGAGAGAAGTGGCAGTTTACCCTTCAAAGCGCAACTTCTCTCTAGCCACTGGCTATGTGACCATTCCCTGCTCCTCCAGTCAGCATTTGCGCTGCCCACCACCACCTGCGCTTCTTGCCTGTTCCCTGAGGCAGCAGGTGAGCTTTTGTTTCTATGTGCAGATGTCTGTAACATGGGGAGTGCCTGTATTTTGGGTTGTTTTTTTTAAGTCCCTGCTACTGCCTGATTACATACTGCGGGTTACAAATAAGGTGTGTGCTTGACTGGTCAGTTTGTAACTCTGGTGTTTGTAATGGAGGTTCTATTGTACAAAGGTCAAAAGTTGAGTCCAAACAAAGAAAGATGAAACATGGCTCATAAGAAAAAATTCTGAATTATTTTTAACAGAAGATGCAAACTGTACAATGCAGATACATATTTATGCAGAAATTTGTCTCAAGTTGCTGAATAAAGATGGTGGAAAATTGTGCAAGTACAAAAATCACAGACAGCTGAACATTTTAATTTGTACACACTCAAACATTCCAGTCAACTCAGCATGTTTTAGCACCTTAGACTGGTGTTGTCAAAAGAATTTGTAATAAGGGGTGCCCTGAAAAGCCCAATTAAAAATCAGTAAAGGGATTTGGTGTCAAGTGCCAGAAACAAGAGTGGTTGGTTTAGCTTGCTAGCAGACAGGGAACTACATTATATGTTCCGCTTATAGGAGTGCAAGCTTGTCATTGTGAGCGCTCTCACATTTGAGGAATGTTTATGAAAATGAAGAGTATTTAATATCATAAACATTTTATGGGGTTTCCTGGGTTCATTTTTTCTCCTCCAGGAAAAAGCTAAAAAAGTTTTTTTGGGTTAAGTTTAATACCTGTTAAGGTAAATTAGCAGAAGAGTCCTGCCACCATATTGCATGCAGAGGAATTACATTAGTAAGCTCCCTCGAAACGGAGGATTCTCAGCTCAGCAGAACCCACTGTTATCTGCTCTTTAGCTATTTCTTCACCCACCTTGCAGTTTTTGTATTAATGCCTATTTTCTTCATCTTAAATAATTACCACCAATGTGGTACTATAAGAATGCTTTATGGAAGTCAAGCTAGATTAGATCTACCACATTTTCCTCGTCCAGATCTCCCCCCCCCCCAAACTTCAGTAAGCCAACATTGCATTTTATCTAGTTTCCCATTTACCTCCATGTCTTCACTGTTTCTTTCAAAATCTGTCCTAAAGCAGGAGTCTCAAATTCAATTTACCTTAGGGCCAATCCTCATAGCAGGCCAGTGGGCACCCCCCTTTCGCAGGCCTCCACTTATTCCACCTCCACTGTGTATCTCCTGGTCCCTCCTGCTGGCCCGTGCACTCACCCCACACATCCCTTGGGCCCCCATCTGCTGCTCCTGGGTGAATAAAAACTCATGGAAGCCGCTGCTGCCTCCAGAGGCCATACAGCAAGACTAGAGTAAATCCCTGCTCCACGGGTGGGGATGGGAAATGGGAGGGAGGGAGATGTGTGCAGAGATGTCCCTTTCACGGGTATAAACTGTGAAACTATTGACTCGTTTTGTGAAAATGACTAGATATCATGATGCCAACTCTCCTGATTTGATCACAAGCCTCCTGATAATTGGGGATTTCCCCCCCCCCTAGAAAGTCCCACCCACCTGATTAGAATTAAACCAGATATGGGAACTTCACTACTTGACAGCTCATGTGCCATGATTAACTGACTGCTCTGATTTAGTAGATTGACTTGTTTGCTGGTGCACAGTATTAGAAGAGAATCTCAGCATTCTTTTTCTTTTTTTAAAAGGAAAACTTTGTCTCAAGGTTTGTGGAAAAGAGCTAAGAAATGTGTCCCAAGTTCAGCCAAATACTTCAAACACCAGATGTCAAATTAAAAGATCCCCAAGTGAAATCTGTGATTTCAACAAGTCATTCTCCTTTTGAGGGATAGGCAGACTGATTCACGAGTTATGAATACTTAGGGGATGGGAATACAGTACATGCAAGTTGACAGCATTTCTTTCTGATTCCAGGAGCCCAGGCAGAGTCCAGGATCCTACAAAAGACATGAAACTGAGTCTCAATCATAGAATACTAGAACTGGAAGGGACCTCGAGAGGTCATCAAAGTCCAGTCTAGTCCCCTGCCCTCACCGCAGGACCAAGCACTGTCTAGACCAGTGTATCGCAACCAGTGGTACAAGTCCCCTTAGGGGTACTCGAGAGAAGGCTGGGGGGGGTACATGAACACAAATGAAATGTGGAGAGAACTGAATTTTTGTTTTAAGTTTTACTGCGCTTGAAATTTTTGGGTGTAAAAAGTACAAAAATTATAATCGCTCACCCAGCTACGATTAAGTTGTTTAAACAAATGTGTTGCAATAGTAGAAATAAAAATTGTGTGTCTGAAAACTATAGGTATTGGGGGTTCTTTATTTTTTTAAAAAGGTGTACTATATAAATAAAAGGTGAGACACACTGGTCTAGACCATCCCTGATAGATGTCCGTCTAACCTACTCTTACATATCTCCAGAGATGGAGATTCCACAGCCTCCTTGGACAATTTATTCCAGTGTTTAACCACCCTGACAGTTAAACTTTTCCTAATGTCCAACTTAAAATTCCCCTGCTGCAATGTAAGCCCACTGCTTGTCCTGTCTTCAGAGGCTAAGGAGAACAATTTTTCTCCCTTTTCCTTGTAACACCCTTTTAGATACTTGAAACTGCTGTCATGTCATCTGTTTTCTCTTTTACAGGCTAAACAAACCTAATTCTTTCAAATTTCCACATGAGCCATGTTTTCTAGAACTTGCATCACTTGTTTGCTCTTCTCTGGACCTTCTCCAGTTTCTCTATATTTCCTAAAATGGACACCGTATGCCAGTTGAAGCCTAATCAGTAGAGTGCACTGTTGACTCATATTTAGCTTGTGTTCCACTATGACCCCTAGATCCCTTTGTGCAGTACTCCTTGTCCTATCCTCACAGGCCAAGATGAACAAGTTTTCTCCCTCCTCCTTATGACACCCCTTTTAGATACTTGAAAACCACTATAATGTCCACCCCAAGTCTTCTTTCCAAACTAAACAAGCCCAATTCTTTCAGTCTTCCCTCATAGGACATCTTCTCTAGACCTTTAATCATTCTTGTTGCTCTTCTCTGGACCTTCTCCAATTTCTCCACATCTTTCTTGAAATGTGGTGCCCAGAAATGGATACAACACTGCATCAGAGGTCTAATCAGCACAGAGTAGAGCAGAAGAATGACTTCTCCGGTCTTGCTCACAACACTCCTGTTAATGCAATTTAGAATCATGTAACAAGAAATACCCTGTCCATTCTTCTCTGAAAAAACAAAAAGCTCTCATGCCTTCTTCATACAGAATAAAGGGGGGATGGGGACGAGGAGAATTCCAAGTTCTTCCCTCCCCTTTGTAGGTCAGTTTGAAGTAGAGCTCTGTGCAGATACACTTATCTATCTGTGGATGTGGATATCCGTGAGAGAAATTGGTATCTGCTGATCTGCAGGGTTCTACCACTGGGAACTGCAGCATACCTGTGCCAGCTGCTCCTCCTAGCTGTGCTGTTGTACTGCCCTCTGCTCTGCCCCCAGTCATGTTTCCTGTTTAGGGTTGTACAGCCCAGCAAGTGTCAGGGCAGAGGGTGGTGCAGCTACACAGGCTGGCCAGTCTGCTAAAAAAGTACTGGCAAGGGAGAGGAGGAATGCTTGTAGTATATAGCATTAACTGATAAGCAAAAACTTATAGGTTAATTGGTTAATCGACTACACTATTATATCCCTAGGTAGCACTACAGATATTTTTCATCTAGGATTAGTAAAATTAGTCCTTGGAGTAGGTGTTAAGGAAAATTTTTTAAGTCCTGACTATGAACACAGATTATTTTCTTCTGTTGCACATGGACTGAACTCTGGTGAACTGTCTCCAAATTCAGCTGGAGTGAGTAAGCTGTTGGGATCCCCACTCCACAAAATGGGCAACACATTTTCAAAGATTCAAATAGAATCAGTTGGTATTTATCTAATTCTTCAGTTATTGGGTTGTGTTCTACCTGTAAAGCTGGGTCCTAAAGAACAATGTGGATAATGCCTGTATTGTGCACAGAATATACTAATGGTTCTAGAATGGTTTTATAAGCACAGCACAGGAATGACTCATAAGACCCAAACATTACGTTTGATTATATATTAGTCCTATACAAATTATTTGTTCATTATTTTTAAGTGATCCATGTCCACTGCATTTCTCGTAAGTAGTTTATGCTATAAACAGGACAACCAAAGGCAGGAAAATCATAGAGACAATAGCTATTCCAGCTAAAAGTGGAGTGCAACAGTTTTTCAGTTTACATAGTATGGAGAAAAAATATAAACTATTATAAATCGAAAAACCACATGAAAAAGATTTAGATAAAAAACTGGGAGAAACATTCTACTAAAATTAACAGTAGGAATAAGACCCTCCGGAAAAGGGCACTTTTTCCGGAGGATCGGGGCCAGTGTAGACGCTCTTTTTCGGCTTTTTTAAAAGCCGGAAAAAAGCGGCGGACATTTTTATTTAAATGCCGCGGGGGATATTTAAATCCCCCGCGGATTTCCCTACGACGACTGGTGAAATTTACATGCCCCTTCCGGAAAAGGGGCCAGTGTAGACGTAGCCTTAGGGTCTGGATTATTTCACTCTGGTACGTATCATTACTAATCTTCTGAGTCTCCCTTCTATACCCAAGAACAAGAAAGCAAAGTGAAGGATGAAACCTTAACTAAGAAGGTATTTGCTTTGTTGGGTTAAAACAGGAGTGGGGAACCTCTGGAGTACCAGCTGCATTCAGTTCATAAGGATTAGCCACTGGTGGGCTACCAGACGTTATGTTTACCTAAGCAGCTGCTGACATGTCAGTGCCCAGTAGCCGCAGTTCCTGGTCCACAGGCAATAGGAGCTGCATTACAGTCTCTTCATCTCACACATGAATAAAAGATTCTCAGATTGCTTAACAAGAGAAGAGAAACAAATGTCACCAAGCCTTTGTAAGCTAACATATCAATCTACATCTTAAAAGCGATAGAAATGTAGCCGTGTTAGTCTGGTGTAGCTGAAACAAAATGCAGGACAATGTAGCACTTTAAAGACTAACAAGATGGTTTATTAGATGATGAGCTTTCGTGGGCCAGACCCACTTCCTCAGATCAAACAGTGGAAGAAAATAGTCACAACCATATATACCAAAGGATACAATTTAAAAAAGTGAACACATATGAAAAGGACAAATCACATTTCAGAACAGGAGGAGGATTCGGGGAGGGGGGAGGAAGGAAAGTAAGTGTCTGTGAATTGATGATATTAGAGGTGGGGAGAGTGGGATGTCTGTGAGCTAATGGTATTAGAGGTGATAATTGGGGAAGCTATCTTGGTAATGGGTAAGATAGTTTGAGTGTTTGTTCATTCCTTCCCGGAGAGTGTCGAATTTTAACATGAATGACATTTCAGAGGATTCCCTTTCAAGTGCAGATGTAAAAGGTCTTTGTAGCAGAATGCAGGTGGTTAAGTCATTGAGAGAGTGTCCTTTCTGGTTAAAATGGCAAGAAACTGTTTTTTCTTTGTGATCTTGTCTGATATCTGTTTTGTGGGCATTAATCCTTTGGCGAAGTGTCTGAGATGTTTGTCCAATGTACATAGCAGACGGACACTTTCGGCACATGATAGCATAAATTATATTTCTGGATGCGCAGGAATGTGTGTTCTTGATCTTATAACTCACTTGGTTAGGTCCAATAATGGTATCAGCAGAGTGAATATGTGGACAAAGCTGGCAACGGGGTTTGTTGCAAGGGAAGGTACCAGGGTTGGTATTAGTGTGGTATGTCCTGTGGTTGTTGGTAAGAATCATCTTGAGGTTAGGTGGTTGTCTATAGGAAACTATGGGTCTGTCTCCCAGAGCCTCTTGGAGTTTAGTATCCTGTCCCAGTATAGGCTGTAGTTTATTGATAATGTGTTGGACAGGTTTAAGTTGGGGGCTGTAGGTGATGACAAGTGGTATCAAATAAAAGGGCAGTCAAAAAAAGAGAACCCTATTTAGTTTAACAGGAGACTGGGTCTTTCAACAAATAATAAATAGGCTGGGTTGGAGCGGGCTATGTTATAGTCTGTTTTACTGTGAAGTGTGTGGGACAATGTATCTACAAAATGCTACTATGACTGTAGGAAGATGAAGGCCTAAAACTAAAGTCCATGTAGCACAGGTTGAAGCCTGAGGCCTAGCTAACAAAGGATAAAACATGGCTAACATACAGCAAAGCTATGTTGTGAGCAAGAGGTAGGCCCCACTCATAGAACTTGGCACAAACCGGGCTGAGAGTGTAAAACACTAATTGGCAATAGGCCCAGGTATAGAACATTAATTGGTACTAGGTACCAACTGTAAAACAGTAATTGGTACTGGTCATAAGTTCAAAGCACATTCCAAAAGAATGGTACCGCCAGCTCATTAAAAAAGACCTTGGTACCCTCACTCACCACAGACAGAGCTAGGTTCAGGAAAGGGTCTAAAATGACAGCATAATAGACAGCGATGATCTAATCAAACTGCGAGGTACAGAGCGATGGGTAAGGATGAAAGCGACTAATCAACTATCCGATAAGCTTTTGTTTATCAGATAGTCGACACACTAGTCAACTAGTTGCTTTCCCCCGCTTGCTGCCTCTTTCTGATAGAAAGAGTTCTGAGGGGGGGGGGGAGCTGGCTTAAAAGCCAGTTACCTCCAGCTCTGTGTTAGGGGGCAGGGTTAGGATTACCCCCAGTCCCAGCAGGGACTCTTGTACATTTCAAAGGTGGAACACCGCATGCACTTCTGCCTTTGAAATGTAGCAACAGTCAGGTGGGCTCTTGCTACATTTCAAAGTGGAAGCGCCCTTATTGACTAATCGAATAGTCCATAGAAATTCCATCGACTATTTGATTAGTTGATTAGTCTAATTTTAACATCCCTAGTGATGGGTGGTATCTAAGAAACGTGAGAGGGTGGGACGTGAGTGATGTGTAACTTGTTTGTTTATAAAGTGGTCATAGGCGTGTGCAGCACATTTCATTAGTGTGCACCCAAATAATTTTTTTTAAATGCACTTTGAACCCCCATTAGCCACATCCCTAACCCCCATTAACCACGCGCCTGACCCCCATTAGCCACGGCTCTGGAAGTAACCCTCTCCAGGCAAGATGGGCACATGACCAAAAGTAAAAAGTGTTGTGTGACCCCCAACCCAAGGACTTTTCCCACCATCCACCTACCAATAGGGATTAGTTTGGCCCCTCTAGTTTCTCTCTAAGAGTTTCCTCCCATGAGCAGAATGAATTATGTTGTGCACAAGTGCCGAATTCATGTGGCTTGTTTGGATGTGCCATTGTGGCACCCAAGTTATTAATAAATATCTACCTTTCCCCTCTGCTGCTATGTCTCTTTCCCTTGCTCCATCAACTTCCCTGCCTGCTGCCCCCCAACCCCTCACCCTCCTCTGCTGTCCTGACTCCTGCCCTTCTCACTGCTCTCAGCCTTCCTGAGACCTGCCCCTCCTCCACCAGCTCTTCTCTCCACCCTACGCCCACTCCTCCAGTAGCCCCACTCTGATCATGTGAGCTACCTCTCCTCATCCCTTCGTCTAACACCTCCCTCACCTCTCTCCTCTGGTGCTGGTCCCTTCCCTGCAGGTGTCTGCCCTTCTGCTTCACCCCCAGAATCCCTGGCACCTTCACCTTCCCCCTGCACCCTCCTGGTGCCTCCCCCTTCCCTCACTGCCCCTGCCCCCTTTGTCCTTTTTCCCCTGATGCCCATCCCCTCACCACCCTCTGCCCCCATTCTCCTCATGCCCCTGTGCCCTCACACATGACTTGCTCCAACCCCATCTTCCTCATGCCTACCCCTTCTGTCAAGCCTTCTCCCAGCACCTCCCCCTCCAATCCCCAATGCCCTTACCCTCTCCTCTTCCAGCATCACCGTCACCCCTCCCATTGACACCTCCCCTCCTGCCCTTTTCCTCATTGTCTCCACTTCCGCCCTAGCATTTGTGTCTCCTCTACCCTGTCCCCTTTCTTCCCCCTCTCCCCTCCACCTCCGTACAAGCCCCTTACACCCCTTCCTCTTTCTTCTTCCTCCACCCTCCCCCACCGCAAAAGCCCCTTCCTCTCCCACCCCTTCCTCTTATTCCCCCCCGCCTTACTTTCAGCTTCTGCCTTACAGCTTGCAGGGCTGGAGTCAGAGCCAGCCCAAGCTGGAGCGCCGGGGAGGGGCACCCCCGGGGCGCCGTATGGTGCTGCAGGGCCGGGCAGGGACGCCCCTGGGGCATCATACCGCACGGTGATGCAGGGCGGGGCGCCACGTGGTGAAGCCAGGACAGTCAGGGACACCCCCAGGGCGTCACGCGGTGCTGCAGGGCCAGGTGCCACGCGGTGCTATTGGGATGGGCGGGGGCAGCCCCGGGGCACCGTGCTGTGCTGTCGGGCCAGATGAGGGCGCTCCCGGGCGCCACGCCGTGCTGCCAGGGGCGCCCCAATGGCGCTGCGCCATGCTGCCAGGCTGGGCGGGGGCGCTCCCGGGTGCCGCACCGTGCTGCTGGGCCACGCTGTGCTACTGGGCCGGGTGGGGCCCAGGGTGCAAAAATGGCTTGGGCTACTAGGCCCGAGACATTAGGGTGTGCCTGGGCACACCCAGCATACTCCGTGCGCACGCCTATCAAAGTGGTATATATGAAGTAGTGTCTTGTAGGGGGGGGAGGGGGACACGACACTATCTTTGGCCATCCAGGGGGCAGTGGGAGTTGAGCTGAGGCCACTGTTATGGGTACATAAATGTAGTGATTCAGTAGGGTCTACTGACCACTATTACTGTACTTTGCTTAACAATAAACTTGGCCAGGCACCTTCAATCCTTATTTGATTTGTGCTCTTTGAAGGCTCTCTTGGGGTCTGTGGTGGTGACTAATTGTGTAAATCAACATGGCACACCTTACTGAGCACACACGCAAGCAGCCTTCGGTTATCATTGATGGAGCAGGAACCCATCGGGACGACCCCAACTAACTGACAACTAAAATTAATTAGAAACTGTTAAGACATTAGCTGCTAATTATCAAGTGTGAGCAGAGTATACAAATACTCATTACTCGATGCTGCCCTTTTGAGATGTTACATTTAAGCTTAACAATCTTGTTAATGGTATAAATCTGTAAGTTGCCCACAATACTTGTTTCCCTCAGAGCACATCTATACCAAAGTATTCATCAAGGTGTTGGAGAGCCCTCTCAAACCGGAAACATACTGCAAGCAGCAGCATCTTCCACCGGTTCCCATAATTTGTTCCAGAACCTATTCTTGAAAAATCACCACCTTCAGCCATACATCAGCCTTGGAGACCCCCAACAAACTCCTACCACTGAAAACCCCTCAATGGCATGTTAATCAAAACAAGCATAATTTTCAGTCCCTGATAAAAGCTGATCATAATTCTGCAATTTGCTATCAACTAGCTCTTTGTTGACCCTTCTGCTTTACAGGACAGAAGAGTTCCTTTGTAAGGGTGGGAGCGAGACACTTTCCAGGTTGCATGTATCTCTTTTGTGACCTTCTCAGACACAAAATGTAGAAAAAGCTCAAGTTGGCCAGTGCTTTCCACTTCAAAACCTCCTGAATTTACTTAAAATCAATAATCTTGCTTTCTTACACAACAAATCTTAACTTTGTCCACATTTAAAAAAGCGGATTTTTCTAACTAGCATATAGGTTCTAATGCCCAGTTCATTCATTTATACAGGCAGTCCCCGACTTACGCGGATCCGACTTATGTCGGATCCGCACTTATGAACGAGGCTTGTTTCGCCCCGGAGCTCACAGGCGGCGGGTCGCCACCCGTGTCCTCCGGGGCGAGAAAAGCTTCTCCCGGTCTCCCTGGTCTGCTGGGGGGTTCAGCAAAGCTGCTGGACCCCCCCAGCAGACCAGGGACACCCGAGCAAAGCCGCCGCCTGGGCGGCTTTACGAGCCAAGCCGCCCAGGCGGCGGCTTTGCTCGGGTGTCCCTGGTCTGCTGGGGGGGGGGGGGGGGTCCAGCGGCTTTGCTGGACCCTCCCCCCCCCCCCCAGCAGACCAGGAAGACAGGAGCAAGGCCACACGGGCGGCGGGGTCCCTCCGCCTGTGCGGCTTTGCTCGGGTCTCCCTGGTGTGCTGGGGGGGGTCCAGCGGCTTTGCTGGACCCCCCCCCCCCCCCCCAGCAGACCAGGGAGACAGGAGCAAAGCTGCACAGGCGGCATCCCGCCGGCTGTGCGGCTTTGCTCGGGGGCAAAGGAGCAAAGCCACACGGGCGGCGGGGTCCCTCCACCTGTGCGTCTTTGCTCGGGTCTCCCTGGTGTGCTGGGGGGGATTCCCCCCAGCACCCCAGGGAGACAGGAGCAAAGCCGCACGGGCAGTGGGGTCCCCCCCCCCCAGCAGACCAGGCTTTTGTTGCGGGACTCCTCGGGTAGAGCAGCTGGGGTGCTGCCGAGTTGGTCCTGTGGGAACCTACCGGGCAGCGCCCCAGCTGTTCTGTCCCAGGCTCCAGATTCAGCAGCTGTTGAAACTGATCAGGCTGATTCCAGGAAGCTGGGGGCAGAGCAACTCTACCTCTGGCTTCCTGTAGTCAGACCCTGGTCAGTTTCAGTGGCAGCAGCTGAATCTGGAGCCAGTTCCGACTTACATACAAATTCAACTTAAGAACAAACCTATAGTCCCTATCTTGTACGTAACCCGGGGACTGCCTGTATGTATAAATCACACTTAAATCAAATTAAGAATGCTAGTGAGCAATGTTCTGTTTTCATTCTGTAGCCCATTTTCCCAGGATCTGCACACAATGTCTAAATAAAAGCATTTTTTGTTATTAGAGAAAGTTGAAGCTTTGGAAAAAAAGGCACTGGAAATTGCTTTAGATGGACCTTGTCAAATACAGTCAAATGAATTCAACCATTTCTATACCACAAAAAGGTAGTCTACATCAACTATCTACACAGTGGATGTATTGATATTTCAGTTTGAAGTGACTATAACCATACTTTGCAATATACAGGACATATATTATGAGTTAAGTGTAACACTAATGTCTACAGAAGAGTATAGACATTTTAATAATTGTTACCTGAGAAAATGGGTTGGTATCATGAGCTTTCCTGGGCACATCTACATGTTTTGTTAGTCTTTAAGGTGTTGTTACACTATTCTGTGTTTTTTAAGTGTTCCTACAGTGGTAGGCATCAGTGCAGCTAGCAATATTTTTTTAGCCTCTTCCAAAGCAGAAGCTAGAACAGTATGTCCAGTTAAAGCTTATTGTTTGATTTTTTTAATTCCTCCTGTGCTCCTAGCTTCTTTATTAATCCAACACTCTCAAAGCTGAAAAGCCAGCTCTGTCACACAGAAATCAGCAATGTAACTCCTGTAATCAGCAACAGAATTTACTCACAGTGTAAAAATGACCTCCCAAGTATCCAAGTATTTGCTACAGAGTCATTGGTTCTCCGTCTTTTTTGTCCTAGGTAAGAAAAAAAAATCAAAGTAAATGGCACGTTAAATGTCTGCTGTGTATTTTCTTGAATATTAGTCATATCACCAGCATAGAAAGAGAGGTTCATAGAACATTCTCCCACCCTCATCGCCAGAGTTCAGTACATGGCCAGCAGTGAGAACATGAAAACGGGAGATGACTTTCTGAACACAAGATTACAATTGCCTCACCAACAAAGGACATATTTTAAACCCAGACTTGAGTATTCTTAATCTTATGTTACCCTTCTGTGCTTTCAGGAGTCTTTAGAACGTGTGATATATGATGCATTAAAAAGCCTCTTGAATATGCTGTTCATGCTAAAATCCCATAATATCCTGCAAGATTCTGAATTAGAAGTGAGGCAGCAAGCAATGTATCAGAACCTGAATATATAAATCGTTTCTATTATAAATAAAAGAATTTCTGTTTGATTCCCTTTTCATGATGAACAGCAAGCAGCAATAATCAGAGACTGGAACATTACAGCAGGATCTTATGTAACACTTCAATTGTGCAGACAACTAAGCTGAAGGCAGGAGTGGGGGGAACCTGAGCAGATCATTAGCAGTACATATTTCCAAACATAACAATTTGAACCTAGCCATTTTGAGCTTTTCATTGCTCTTGCAAGCAAAGAGTAACTCTGATTATTAATGTAATAATAATACCTTTTGCCATCTCTGGGTCAAACTTTTATCAAAATAAAACACCAAGATAGTTAGCTTATGGGTTGAGAACATGTGTGAGGCACTGCAATGGCAAGTCACATGAGGTAAATACTGAACAGAAAGGTGTGTAACAAGAATAAAGCTGCTAAACCTCTCCAATTGTATTTGGATCTAGAAAATTCATAATGACAGACAGATCACAAATCTAACATTGTGTACATTAAACCTGGGCTATGCTACAGAAATGTAAATTCCCAGCCTTCCTTCCCCTCCCCTCCCCCCCATTCCACTAATCCTAACACTGGTTCAGTTGGCCTGATGTGACACTAATCTACAGATAGTTCTGGCAGCTGGAACTGGTTTTATTTTTCAGCAGGTCTAACTGACACAGTAACAGCAATAAAGACAGTTAGTGGCCACAAGACTATCATCATAGATCATTGACCAGTTTTAACGCCAGCTCAACTGAACTAGTGGAAAATTTTTGTAAGGGTTCCCATTGTTGACACTGCACAACTGGAACAGCAATGGCACTACCATGGAAACTGTTTCAAAACAAAGTGTCCCAATGATAGTTCCCACCACCATTTGAAGAAGTTCCATTATGTAGGTACAACAACATCCTATATAAAGCTCCTGCTATAGAAAAGAGCTACTACTGTCTTTATTGACCACTTATAATCAAGCATACACCTAAGAAATTTAGAAATTCATTACAATTATAATATTTTAAAAGGTGCTAAAACCATCTTGTATCTTTCGAATATGGCCTTAAAAAGTGTAACAATCACCTTGATAATAGAAATGCCAAAGATTTTTCAATGTCAACTTTGTCAGACTAAGTGTTCCCGAAGTCCATGAATCAGATTTTACAGTAGTTAGAGGCTTATACTGTGTGCCTGTTTTCTATTATTGACTGTTTCTGATTTAATACCATGTTTTCAGTGATGCATTGACACTGCCAAAGTTCGAGGCCTCTAGATACAATAGTGACAAAAATACAACCCCGCCCTTGAGCCACATATCTTCATTCCAGATTCACAATGATGCAAGTGACATCAACGCAAGCCATTTCAGGCCTACCACTCTGGTTAAAAAACAAAACAAAACAGCACAGAATCAAGTCTGCGCTACACAGTGTACTTGAATAGTTTCCAGTTTAGAAAAGTCATTTTCGTAAAGCCTATAACCATTAATATTAATTGGGGCTACAGGTTTGTCACGATTGTGTGTCTCTGACCACATCTGCAGCCATAACTTGGACCAAGTGGTCCAGGGCCAGAAAGGGTAGGGGCAAAATATTACAGAGAGAGTCCCACCTGCAAAAAAATGGCAAGAGACAAACAGCTGGAACAGAGAGCTGGGTCAGTCCTGCAGAACAAGAACCATAGCTGAGAGCAAGGCAGACTCTCTCTGAGGCCACCTCTCTTTCCCACAACCCTACTCACCTCAAGAAATAAGGACCTCCCAACCTAGGCTCAGGACCAGACCTCCCCACACTGTGACTTTATACACTCATAACACATACCAGAGTTACCAGGATTGCAATGTGATTTCTGATAAAAAATGTGATGACAGACTTGCAGTAAGGATGTTAAGAAGCGGATAATTAACTAATCGTGTACAGGCAGTCCCCAGGTTACGTACAAGATAGGGACTGTAGGTTTGTTCTTAAGTTGAATCTGTATGTAAGTCGGAACTGGCGTCCAGATTCAGCCGCTGCTGAAACTGATCAGTTTCAACAGCGGCTGAATCTGGACGCCAGTTCTGACTTACATACAGATTCAACTTAAGAACCCCAGGCATCCCCAAGTCAGCTGCTGCTGAAACTGATCAGCGGCTGATTCCAGGAAGCCCGGGGCAGGGGCTTCCTGTAGTCAGCCACTGGTCAGTTTCAGCAGCAGCTGACTTGGGGACGCCTGGGGCAGAGCAGCTGGGGTGCTGCTGGGTTGGGTCCAGTAGCGCCGCCGCTCCTCGGCGCTACTGGACCAACCCAGCAGCACCCCAGCTGCTTTGCCCCAGGCGTCCCCAAGTCAGCCGCTGCTGAAACTGACCAGCAGTGGCTGAATCAGGACGCCTGGGGCAGAGCAGCTGGGGTGCTGCCGGGTTGGTCCAGAAGCGCCCAGAGCGGCGCTACGGGACCAACCGGCAGCGCCCCAGCTGCTGTACCACAGGCGTCCGGAGCAAAGCCGCGGAGCACGGGGGCAGCGGGACAGCCCAGACGCGCCGTGGCTGTCCTGCTGCCCTCGGGCTCCGCGGCTTTGCTCTGCTTTGCTCCCCGTCTCCCTGGTCTGCAAACTAGGGGGATGGGGAGCAAAGCCGCGGAACACACGGGCAGCAGACAGCCCAGACGCGTCTGGGCTGTCCGCTGCCCGCGTGCTCCGCCGCTTTGCTTCGTCTCCCTGGTCTGCTGGAGACCAGGGAGACGGCCCCGTTTGTAACTGCGGATCCGACATAAGTCGGATCCGCGTAACTCGGGGACTGCCTGTAGTCAATACAATTTGTATTACGTACATGATTAGCTGATAAGGGGCCCCACTGAGGCTCTGCAGTTTAAATGTCGTAGGAGCTGGGCATGCAGACAGCCCGGCGCCTATTACATTTAAACTGCAGATCCGCAGCAGGGGTAGGTCCCAGACCTGGTGCAAGCTGGGACTGATGAGTCCCAGCTCACACCAGGTTCTGGACCTACCCCTGCTACAGATCTGCCTTTTAAATGTAGCAAGAGCTGGACCCAGCATGAGCAAGTACTCAGCTGTCCCGGCTCATGCTAAGTCTTTGACTGCTGTGACTCTGCCTCTCCTGCCCCCCCCCCCCAGCTCTTTTAAACTAGCTCTCCCCAACACTGGCTCCTGCTTCCACCCCCCTTGCTGCCTCTGATACAGAAGCAGCAACAGGTGGGGAAGCAAGTAGTCAACTAATCTACTACTCTTTTACATCCCTAACATGCAGCCCAAATGATAATTTGTCACATTTCTTATAGAAGGCCAACCTGAATTTACAACACAAAGAAACCAGAAAACATTAATTTACAAAAAGGCATTTCTCTTTATAAACCATGATGATGTTCTGACATCACAAAAATCACATCCGCCCACACACTTCACAAAAAAGTGAAGACATAATCAAGTGATACACATTTTTAAAATGAAGTTTTCCTTTTACAAAAATATGGTTTCATTCTCACAGACCACAGCCATGCAATAAATGTTTTATTGAACATGTTACCAAAGTATTCCAGAAACAAATATCAATACATCTGTAAATCAGTTCATATTATAATCATATTTAACATGTACAAAAAAGAACTCAGTTGCCTCTCATCACCTATGATGATGTATTACTATAGTCACAGGCCTGGGGCATTCTGCTAAGAGAAATATCAACTCATACTATGCAGTATTAAGCTGATATAAAATCTGATTTTCCCTGCTGGTTAAGCTGTTTTCCTCACAATCCTCATTAGTTTAGCTAATATTGGTCATTCCCACCTCCCCAACAACACACTCTCTTTGTTTAGCTGCTGACCATTTCACTTCCTTTACTCCAATCCTCATCTCTCAACCAATTTGTACTTGTTGACAGAAATGCTTTCCTCCTAATTACTGGCCTCACGATACAGTTCTTATTTTTAAGGGGTTACCTCTGCGTCTCACTCCACTCCTTGCTGATTCAACAGCTTTATCCCCTTTCGCCATTATCCTTGCTTGTTTAACTACTGGCCCCCTTCCCCAAAACTCTTACCTCCTAGCTTCAGTGAGTTACCCCTACTGCTCTAGGCAGCTTTGTTCTACAGCAGGGTAGAGAGTCAAAGGGTTTCTGGTTCGGACAGCTGGAATAGGTGAGGATAAAACCTCGCTCCCAGGACTCCTACCCCCACTCTCTGCAGACAGCCCCCTTTGAGAATACAAGCAGCTACAGCTCACTATTTGGCAGCATGTCTCCCTTCTCCAATTCTCCCTGCGCAGATGCAGAGGATCCTTATTCCGCAGGTCCCTGCAGCGACGGTCTGCGCAGGCGCTGAGGACACGAAGCAGCAGGATGTTGCTGCTCCCAGCGCTTCCCTTCGAGCTGCGCGTGCGTAATCCCCTGACGGTCCCTCCTCCCGCACCCTGACGGAGGCTGCGCGCGCGCACACACATGCACAGCCTCTCCTCTTTACTGCGCACGCGCGTCCTCCTCCCAGCAAATGCGTCCGCCGCTTCCCCACTGTTTCGACTCCCAGCGGCTCACAATTTGGCGGCGCTGACACGCATGCGCTGTTCTGCTTCTCTTCCCCTACGCTACCATGGCTCACTATTTGGCAGCAGGGCTACCGCCGTCACAGGACCATTTGAACCACCAGCGTGGAGGAGGGGGGCGGCCGTTGCGGGCCTCTCGTTCCCAGCCAGCTGGCGAGGCCCCTGCTTGGAGCTGCCCCACAGGGGACTCTCGGAGGGGGTGTGGTGCCACCAACGCCTTCCCTCGGGCCAGCCACGCGCCTCGCCAGCTCCGCCATCCGCTCTCCCCGCCCGCCTCACCTGAGAGCGGGGCCGCGGGCTGCCGTCCCCTGGCGGGCTCCTCATAGTGCCCCAAACCGCTGTACATCCGGGCCTCGCCGCGACGCCGTCCCTCAGCGCCGCGACGCCACGCTCGGGGAAGGGGTGGGGGGGTGTGGAGCGGAGCGGCACGCACTGAGCATGCGCAGCGCGCGAGCGGGCGGGAAGGGCGTCGAGGGAGCTGGGGAGCGCGTGGCGGGGGAGCCCGACAGGCGCGCGCTGAGGCGAGGCGGCGCGCGGAGAACGCGGCGCGTGCGCAGTGGTGGGCATCCCCTCCTCCTCCCCCCGCCCAGGCTCTGGGCTGGCAGGATGGGTACCTGTTGCAGGAGGCCAGGGCAAGGACTGCAGCCTGCCCCTCCTGTACCGAGCGCCCCTGCATCCTGGGGGGCGTGCAGCCCCTTCCCACCTTGGAGGGGGGCGCAGAGGGGATGGGGTGCAATTGTTGCTTGCCCTGCTCAGCCTGGCTATGTGCTGTATTCCGTGCATGGGGAAGCATGCAGCGCCAGTCTGTGCCACGCAGCCTTAGGAGGCAGCCCCGGAGCACCACACACGTCTTACCCCAGTGGGGCGGGGAGAGAGGATGCCCTCCCACCACTAGCCACTGTTGGAAGCACGCTGGGGATAAGGGCACATGCATGTATGTACACAGCCCGAGGAGTGCTGCACATGGCACACGGGCATGCCTGCATGCACAAGGCACCTCCTGGCTACATCTAGACTGGCATGATTTTGCGGAAATACTTTCAATGGAAAAGTTTTTCTGTTAAAAGTATTTCTGCAAAAGCGCGTCTAGATTGGCAAGGATGCTTTTGCGCAAAAAGTGCGCTCCGTGGCCAGTCTAGATGCGATTTTGCGCAAGAAAGCCCCGCTCGCCATTTTAGCCATCGGGGCTTTTCTGCGCAAAACAATTCTTCCCTGTCTACACTGGCCCTCTTGAGCAAGTATTCTTGCGCGAGAGGCCTTTTTCCCAAGTGGGAGCTTGAAAGTATTTGCGCAAGAAGCACTGATTTTGTACATTACAAAGTCAGTGCTCTTGCGCAAATTCAAGCAGCCAGTGTAGACAGCTGGCAGGTTTTTGTGCAAAAGCAGCTGCTTTTGTGCAAAATCTTGCCAGTCTAGATGCACCCTCTGTGGATAACACTGCCAGGTTTAGGTGTATGTGCGGCCCACGTGGAAGGCAAGGTTGCTCCAGGCCCCTCTCCTGCCCATGGGATCCCATTGTGGCCGGACTCTTCCTTTGCCTGCTTGTCTGTGGGATAGGGGTGGGGCAGGAGACATGGTGCCCTGGGCACCTGTGAGGCAGGGCCTTGCTCCTGGCCTTGCTCTGGCCTGAGGACTGTTGCTCGCAGCTCACAGAGGAGGACAAGATGTCAGGGATAATGTCTGCATGGATGACTGACCACCTCTCCCTCTTTATTCTCCATAGCTGGACCAACCATCACAGAGAGGCAAACGCCACCAGCCAAGGCAGCCGCCCAACCCCGGGGCAGCCACACGCAGGAGGATCCAGGAGGATCTCAAGGGTGTGTCTTGACTACAGGGTTTTTTGACAAAAGTCCACTGTTATTGACAAAACTATATCTGCGTCTACGCTGCCGCTGAGTTCTGTCGACATAACAGAACTCAGCAGTTTTGGCGACAGCTGTAAACCTCATTCTACAAGGAATAACGCCTTTTGTCGACAGAACTCTGTCGACAGAAGGCATTATTGAATCTACACTGTGTCTGCACTGTCATGTCGACAAAGAGGCTTGCTTTGTCGACAGAACTGGATGTAGTCTAGACGCTTTTTGTCAACAGAAGCTTTGTCGACAGTATCTGTCAACGACACTTCTGTCAACAAAAGCCTGTCGTCTAGACGTACCCCATGAGACAACACGTGGCCATCCTCCGGGACATGCAGCAAACCCTGGCACAGAAGATCCAGGATAGCGCCCAGTGGCAGAACCGAATCAGCTTGTGCAGCAGGGCGAAAATGTGTGTGCCACCATCCATAAAATGATGACAAACCCAGCTCCTGTCCCTGCACCTGCCCCCCCGCCATGCCTATGTCTCCGCCCACCCACCTATTGTTCCAGGCCCCACCCACTAACGTTTGCCGAGGTTCCTGGATCTGAGACGGCACTTCCGGCTGCACTGTGCGCCACCCCAGCCCTGAGCCCCCTCCTCCCTGCCCCTACCCAGGTTCTGAACCCCACTCCTCCCCAGTTACCTTTACTATGAAAAAAAAGTTCTTGGTTTTCACCTCAAAACTGGTGTCTTTATGGATTGTACAAGGAAGGGGGGAGGGAAGGGTTGTGGTGGGAAAGGCATGGGGGGGTGGGGAGGGCTAGGCACAGGCCCATAGTGGGGTGGCCTGGGAGAGTCACGGGGGTCCTTGAGAGAAACTCTCCCTCAGGGCCTCCTGGATGAGCACCACCACCTGATGAGCCTGGCAGATTGCAGCTGTGTGCTGCAGCTCGCAGGCCCTTCCCTCCCAGCCACTTCTGCACCCCACGCTGGTAGGAAGGCCTCCCTCTCCCTCTCCACGATGTGGTGGAGAACACCACGCATGGAGACCACCTTGGGGATGTTATACTCCCCCACATTGAGGAGGGTCAGGAGGCACCTGGAATGCGCCCTTGGGCAGCTGAAGGCGCAGTTCAGCTGTATTCTGGCCCGGCTTAGGTGGGCATTGAGTTGGTCCCTGCTGGGGTCCAGGTGGCTGGTGTACAGCTTCATAAGCCACGGCATGAGGGGATAGGCCGCGTCCCCCATGATGCACAGTGGCATCTGCACGACCCCGACCCAAAAATCACGCTGGGAAAAGAATGCGCCAGCCTCCAGCTTGTGGTGGAGGCTGAAATTCTTGAAACTGCGGGCATTGTGTGTCCTGCCCAACCACCCGACAAAAATGTCCATGAACTGTCCACAGTCGTCGACCAGGACCTGCAGGACCATCAAGAAATAGCCCCTGAGGTTGATGTATTGGGCAGCTTGATGATGTGGTGCACGGATTTGGAATATGGGTTCCATCGATGGCCTCTTCGCAGTTGGGGAATCCCAGGGTGGCAAATCCAGTGACAATAGGGTCCAGGTCTCCAAGGTGGATGACCCTGTGCAGCAGGACAGAGTTGATGGCCCTCACCACCTGCAGAAGGAGACAAAGAAACACACAAAACAGAGACTCAGAGGGAGACCCTGAGCTCTTGGGAAGTGCCCGCCCCCTTCCCTTCCCAAACACCCCAAGGGTCACCCCCTATGAGGCGGCCCCCACCCCACCCCGTGAGGGCGGGACGGTAGAAGCCCCTGGGGATGGAGCTTCCACCCCACTCCTGTATCCCCCACTCCTCTTTCCCGAGGTCCCCCTTTCCAGGGCACTCCCCCACCCCTCCAGGGCCTGCAGCCCAAGAGTGCCTTACCTCCGTGAGGAGGGCCCCAACAGTGGACTTTCCCACGCCAAACTGGTTGCCCATGGGCTGGTAACTGTCTGGGGTGACCCACTTCTCCAGGGGGATGGCGGGGCCACGTCTGGGTGTCCCGTCATTGGAGGGCAGGGGCAAGCCAGGCACACAACGCCATAAAGGTGGCCTTCTACATTTGGAAGTTTTGGAGCCACTGCTGGTCGTCCCACTGCTCCATCACCAGCCGGTCCCACCAGTTAGAACTGGTGTCCAGCCTCCAGAGCCGTCTCACCACTGTGGGGTGCAGTTGCAAGGGCCTTGCTCCCACACACAGGGAGAGGGGCTCAACGATAAGCTTGGTGTCAAGCTTGTGCAGGGCCATGAAGGCAGCCTGCAGAAACTGCAGCATGGCCGCGTGGGGCCATTGCACGCCCCCAGGCAGCTCCAACTCCAGGGCAAGGCGTATGCTGTGGAGTCCAAAAGCTGGGCAACCAGAGCACGCACTGCAAAAGCTTTGCTGTCCGTCTCAGAGGTAGGCAAGCACGCAGAAGAAGCAGAAAAATGGCTGTCCACGGGGATCTCTTTAAGCACGTGTCTCATCTAGCCTTAGGCAACAGCACCCAGAAGCAACTGCTGACCTAATGCCCTGCCTGAACTGGTTCCAGGTGGTCTTAAATGCAAGATAGCGTCCAATCAGTGTGGACGCTATCTTTTGAAAAAGCACATCGCTTTTCCGTTATGCTTTTGCCATCTGGAGGTTTTCTTTCAAAATAAGCTTTTCCAGAAGATCTCTTCTGGAAAAGCTTATTTTGAAAGAAGCTTGCAGCCTAGACGTAGCCTTAGGCTGTGACTAGACTGGCATGATTTTGCGCAAATACTTTTAATGGAAAAGTTTTTCCGTTAAAAGTATTTGCACAAGAGAGCGTCTATACTGGCAAGCGCTTTTGCATAAAATCTTGCCACCTGTCTACACTGGCCGTGAGTATTTGCGCAAGAACACTGACATTGTAATGTACAAAATCAGTGCTTCTTGCGCAAATACTCTGACGCTCCTGCTCAGGGATAAGTCCTCTTGCGCAAGTGTTCTTGCGCAAGAGGCCAGTGTAGACAGGTAACATCAATTTCTTGCGCAAGAAAGCCCGATGGCTAACATGGCCATGGAGCTTTCTTGTGCAAGACAGCATCTATGCTGGCACGGATGCTTTTGTGCAAAAGCAAATCTTTTGTGCAAAGGCACATGCCAG
The DNA here is from genome assembly GCF_049634645.1 of Pelodiscus sinensis. Taxonomy (NCBI): domain Eukaryota; kingdom Metazoa; phylum Chordata; order Testudines; family Trionychidae; genus Pelodiscus; species Pelodiscus sinensis. The sequence continues at coordinate 14,923,387 of NC_134739.1, forward strand.
TATAGACGCTCTCTTGCGTAAATACTTTTAATGGAAAAACTCTTCCGTTAAAAGTATTTGCGCAAAATCATGCCAGTGTAGACGCAGCCTAAGGTGTTTGGTGGCACCGTAAACACTTAAAAATTGTTTGTCTTTCAGATGCTTCTAGACTTCTCGTTATAATATCCTTTATTAGACCAACTTCTGGTGATAAAAGAGACAAACTTTTCAAGCTTACACAGAGCCGAAGAAGAGCTCTGTGTAGGCTCAAAAATCTTGTCTTTCAATTCTAGTGGAAGCTAACAGAGATGTTCCTTTCGGTTTGCTAATTGAGCAGCTGCATTTGGATCTGAGGGTTTCTGGTTAGATCAAGCACAGATGGATTTCTTACACTTTCAAGATTATCCATATGTCATTGAGATAGATGTTCCTTTTTTATATTGCTTAAGAAATGTTTGACCATGTAAATCCATGTTTCCTAACACATTTGAAATACCAATTTTTTACAGTTGGAAATTAAATCTGGTCGAATTATGACTAGAAATGTAAAATCCTGTTTAATCAATCAACCAGTTATACATTATGTTTAACCAGTTAACTGTTTAAATGGGGGCAGGCAGTAGTCCTGGCCTGGCTGGAGCAGCCCCCACCTCCATGTTGGGCAGAGGGCTTATCCATCTCAGCTGGGCTGCCAGTTAACCATAACCAGTAAGCATCACCCATTAAGGGTGATGCTTACCAGTTAACCATTCACATCCCTAATCACGAAAAAGATGGAATTCCCTCTATCCTTCAAATGAAACGTAACTTGAGGTTAGTCCTTCCCTCTGCTGTGACTATACATGTGGAAGTGAAATGTACTGAGAATGCTGGACAATTCCCAGATGGAGGAAACTGCTCAGAGCTTGAGAAGTTGAACACTGGTACACTCACGTGAGTTTTGACAGTGTACACATGGGAGTACTGAACCCTTCAGAGAGCAAGTGTGAGGTATACATTCCCAATGATTGTCTGAATGATATGAAACAGATTGTTTATGTTTTCTGCATGAAAAGATGCAGCAAATGCTAATGTAGAAATGGCTTTGGAGGTGTTATTTCTATAGCCTTTGTGTAGATAGATGTTTGGTTTTATGTGAAGCTGATTAAACTGATGTCCTTGAAACAGTTGCATCTAAGAATTTTAAACAGCTTCGGCTTTTTAATATTCACTTCCTCTTTGGTTTTAATTATTGTGTTCCTATATTTTCCCTTTCAATTTACTAAAATGTAGAAATGTAATTAGAGAGAGGCTAGACTCAGAAAAAGCTGCCAGTGTTTCTACATCATGATTAAATAGATCTGCCATCCCTTTTGTGAGAGACTAAAAAACTGGATTCTCATAATTATCTGCATGTTATCCAGGAAAGAATCTGTAACACGTACAGATACAAACTTATTGAAAATGCAGCACTAATTAAACTCATATAGGCTCCTGATGATCAGGAGGGTATGAAAACAGTTATTTCCTCTATTTGCTGTCTTTGTTACAAAAACAAACAAAACCTATCTCCAGTCACTGGAGAGATTTAATGAGGCTTTTATCTATGCAACAGTCAAATACAATGGAAGTTATTTCATTCACTTCTCCTTATGCCGGGGGAAATCTGCACAATTTATTTTCCAAATGTAATCCCAAAGGAATGCTGCAGTGTATTCATGAGCAATAATGGACTCGTTCCTTGCTCTGAACATGCAGTTATTGTTTGCTTTTTATGGTAAAGATTTTTTTAAATGAATTTTGATATTACTAGTGTGTGGTTTCACCACAACATTTTGGTAATAGTAACAGAATCATAGCTTTTTAATGTAATATTCATGAGAGTGTCCACTTCTGAAAATGCAGGCTCCTTTCTTACACCTAGACAAAGAGCTTACACAATACAATTTTGAACAAGTAATTAGCTTTAGTGCACCAAGATGTGCAAATATTGGCACAATCTGTGATATAAGAAAGAGCAGCTGAGATTCTGGTTGTCCCAAGCAAGCCTGTAGCTTTTACAGACAAAATTTTCAAAAGAGAGTTAACTGGTGTAGTCTTTCTTCCATAGCCCTCCTTTCCCTAACTGAATGCATGCGAGTGTAGTTGATAGTGAGGTAGAAGGGTTCCTATATTCCAACATTTCCTTCATGGGAAGCTGAATAGTAATTAGCATTTGTATTTTCAGAATGCTGTGTAACTTTTAACTAATCCTCAGTGTTCCATGAAGCAGGGAGTTAAATAGTACCATCTTTCTTTTAAAGTTGAACCACTGAAAGATTCAGAAGCTTATTCACGGCCAACAGCAAGTCATTAGCAGACTCAGGATAACTTTAGAATGTAGACAGTTTTGGTAGTTAGCTGTGTACACGGACCATTAGATTACATTTTATGGGTTATGGTCATCTGGGATTCTAGATGTACAAAGAAGAGGTTTGTGTGGTTTCATATGCATGAAGAGATAGTCAGCATTAGCGATTGTAGCTCCCGGTGTGGTGCTCAATTCTTAGGTTTTGTTGTCACGTCTTCTGCCAACTTGCTCTGTGATTTTGAGCAAGTCATTTAACCGCTCTCGTTTCAGTTTACTTATCTCTAATATGGGGTTATTAGCTGTCTTACAAGATTGTAGTGATTTATTAACTGATTCCAATATGCTTTGAAAGTATCTGATGAAAAGCATAATATAATGACAAAATATTACAGTATGTGGTGTATTGCAGCAGCTTACTTTGCAATAAACAGAACTGCTAATACCTCTGTTGCAAAAGATGCATTTAAAATATAAACCCAAAGGATTCTGATTCTGATGTGTGACACAAACTGTAAAGCCAAGATTCATTCTCTTAGATCAGAGTGTAATACAGCCTCTCTCCGCCTTACAAACCGGTTACAGACCAAGCAATTTGTACTAACTCGGTTTGTTCATAAGTCGGACCCCATAGAGTTACCACGCGACCGCGCTGTTCATAAGCACAGATCGCGTTTGTAACTCGGGGTCATAAATGTTGTAAATGGCGGACCAACTGCAAATGGTCATAAGTCGACCATTCACGACTCGGGGACCGGCTGTAGTGGGATCCCTTTGTCAAATTCTGTGCCCAGATCTTAATGCACTAATGCTTCTCAGGATTCACCTTTCCAGCTGCAGGACACCACAGGGTATAGAAGCCAGTGGAAGAGTGTTATCTTTCCAAGCTGTAGCCTTATTTGTGAAAGGGCTAATCTTGTTAGACAGCGCTGGTCTCCTTTCGAGAAAAATCTGATTTGGGGATTTTAATTGCAGGCAGCCAGTTTCTGGTTCTATTTTTACACCTATTGGAAAAGTATCAAAGTTAATTTCTTAGTGGAGGAAATCATACTTTAAAATGTGCCATTATGAGGAAATGACTCCCTGATGTCTTTGAGTCAGTGCTTTGTTTCTTGTTAGAAGCATCTTCTGTCTTCCCTGATGAGCCTGGCTCTTGTTTTCAGCGACTGGTTTACTTTAAGATGCTTTTGATCCTGTATTCATTAAAACTTGATTCTGCTGCTTCCCACCAGCCCTAATGGTCTGTGAAATTATTTCTGTTTCTCTAAGCTGCTGTTAACTCTGCCATCACTACAGAGCAGAGGAACTCAAAACATTGTCAAAAGTCCTCCAATTTATTCAAACCCATTTCTCTCCACAAACAAAAATTAATCTTCAATGTTATCACAGCAATCAGTTTTAGTGGAGAAGTGGAACTGGGTGGAGAAAAGTCTAATAGGTTTTTATCTCTACTGTTTTCCCCTGTGCAGGTAGAGGAGGAGAATTGGACAAAGGACTAGGAAACAGAGAATGATTTAGCTGGGGCAGGAAGACTTGAATGAGAAAGAGAGAAGAGGGGCTTAAACGGAAAGCCATTAATCAGGATTAAAAACAGAAGAGGGTAAGAGAAAAAAAGTGAATGAAGAATGAGATGAGAAGGGAGTAGGGGACATTGAAGGGAGAGGATCTAGGAAAGTAATAATGTTTATTTAAAATTTCACCTGGGTTCAGGAGGAGGTGGAGGAGAGTGAAGGTAACTAAGGAAAGAGATAAGTATCAGAGGGGTAGCTGTGTTAGTCTGAATCTGCAAGAACAACAAGAAATCCTGTGGCACCTTATAGACTAATATTTATTGGAGCATAAGTTTTCATGGGCAAAGACCCACTTCGTCAGATGCATGGAGTGGAAATTCCAGATGCAGGTATAAATATATAGGCATAAGGAAAGAGTTCCAATCAAGAGCAAGGCTAGAGATAAGGATGTCAATTCAGTCAGGCAGCATGAGGCCCACTTCTTGCAGCTGATGTGGAGGTGTGAACACCAAGAGAGGAGAAACTGCTTTTGTAGTTAGCCAGCCATTCACAGTCTGGTTTTAATCCTAAAATGATAGTGTCAAATCGGTAGCTCTGCAGTTTCTCTTTGGAGTCTGTTTTTGAAGTTTTTTGTTGCAGAATGGCTACTTTTAAATCTGCTGCTGTGTGTCTAAGGAAAGAGAGAAATGAACTTGTCATCTTGCAGGGAAAGGGGGCAAAAAAGAGAAAGAACAAGGGGATGAAAAAAGACGACATGGATTCCACAACCTACTCAGCTTGGTTTTAAACTCCTAAACTGAAGGTGCTAAGGTACACGGGGGTGGCCCATGTGCCTAGGCAAACTAGGCAGTTGCCTAGGGAGTCGGTGGCCCGTGTGCCCCGTGATTACGTCACGGCCATTGACGGCCGTGCAGGCGGGAGCGCTGATCATGCCTTCCGCCTGGGGCGCCAGCTGCCGCAGCCGGCCTCGGGCAGCTCCTGAAGGTACACAGCTTTGCAAGGAGCACAACTTAGTTAGGTCCCACTTTCTTTTTCACTAATGGAAAACCCTCATGTATGTAAATATACACCTTTTAAATAGAGAATAAAACAAAATTCATATCTGTTCCCACTTACACAGATTATAACGAGCATAGTGAATTCCAGCATCCATCTTAAAGAATTTGAAGAGGATTCTATTTTGTCCTTGTTCAGCTAATCAGTTGCTTTTTATTGTTTTGTTTCCTCAGTAACAATGTCTTACAATAGGTCAAGAATGGCATTGGGTTGTTCTAATCAAAAGCTGGCGATCTAACATTCAGATGCTTAGCTATATTTGATAAAGGTGACAAACTGTACCTTTAGGAAAGGGTAAGTTCCTGCAGTACAGAATGCAGTTCATTAATAGAGAGCTTGAGATATTTGGGATGTCATAGCATGCCATTTAATAATGATGTTAAAAGAAAATTAAGGTTGCAAAGTCAAGCACTCAAAAGATAGGAAATGCCAGAATTAAATTTCTCCAGGCAATTTCAGTTTGGCCGTTGTGCACATATACACTTTCATAGAAGATGTGAATGACTTTGAATGATAGTCTTTAATTACACAATCACATGTTATTTTGCCCCATGAGTACCCAATCTCTTTTAGTGAACTAGTAGTTGTTTAATACTTCTATTTAGCATTCACTTTGAATGTGTGCCTCTAGGCTTTAACACATACCAGGCATACTTTTCACTGAATAAAAAATTAATTTCCTTCTGGGCATTTGTTTGGTGGGCTGACCACAGTGGCTGCGCTATTCACAAATATTAATGAGTTTATCTTCACAGTACCCACATGAGATGAGGTAATAATACTATTCCCAATTGACAGCTGGGAAATTTGAAGCACAGGGACAGATTACACGTTTAACAGTTTTTGGCTTTACACTAGTTTTGGGTAGCCAGTTTGAAACACAGAGCAGGGCTGGGCATGATGTGATCCGGGGCCAGATCCGGCTTGCGGACGGCATCTGGCCACTTTCTGTTTATACCCTGCTGCCTGTGCCACCAAATCGTACACAGCAGGATCCTATTTAAATGCTCCTGGCTCCTGGCCACAGCACTGCTCTGGCAGGGGCTAGAGCTGCCTGCCTTTTAAATTGCTGCAGCTGCCAGGCAACACATTGGTGGTGGGGCAGGAAGCCGTGAGCCCTTTGCTGTGTTTTTAATTCAAACCCTCCAGCCCCAGACAACTTGAGGGTGGGGGTATTGAGGCTACCGGGCCTGTGTCTACACTGGCAGGTTATTGCACAAGAGCATCGTGCGTAAGAACAGGTCCACACTGCCATGTGCGAAAAGTGCTTTTGCGCAAGAGCATCCATGGCAGTGTGGAACTGTTCTTACGCACGATGCTCTTGTGCAATAACCTCTCTTGCACAAGAAAGCTCTGATGGCCATGGTAGCCATAGGGCTTCCTTGCGCAAGAAACCCCTGTCGCGTGTCCACACTGCCCTCTTCGCAAGAGGACTTACACCTGTTAGAAAAGAGCGTAGCTCTTGCGCAGGAAGCCTCTCTTACCACGCTGTTCTGTAAATCTTCTTGCGCAAGAGCGAGTGGGCAGTGTGTACGCGTTGCAGAAGAATGGCTGTTCTTGTGCAATAACCCACCAGTACAGACATAGCCCAAGGGCTGCCAGGTGTCCGGTATTGGCCCAGACAGTCCAGTACTTTCGGCTTCTGTCTGGTAAAAAAACAGAAAATACCGACATGTAAAATGTCTGGTATTTTCTGTTTTTGTCAGATGGAAGGCCGTTTGGGACATTCTTCCCCTGCTGTATCTGGTGTGGTGGGGAGTGTGGGATTTAATGGTGCTGTGACATTTGGGGGGGGGGGGGGGCATGGGGTTTTTTTGCTCAACAACTTTGGTCCCCACCATATTCAGTATTTTTTGTGAAACTATCTGGCAACCCTAGCTAGACCCAACCTCACCCCTTCCACCCCAGGGGGTGGAGCCAGCCCTTGACTATGTACCAAAATTCATTAAGTGGCCCCCTTGTGAAAATGATTGCCCACCTCTGATGAAGAGCCTTATTTTCAAGAATACAGATATTTCATACTTGGCTCCCATCGATTGCAGTTGCAAAAAATTCGGACTGTTCACAACTTCAGCTCTACACTAGGGGTCTCTCAGGAGGCCCCCATAAAATGAGCACACTGTTAGTGGTCACCCGTGAAAAGTTTGGTTTAAAGTGATTTGTCCAGCATCTGAAGAACACCGTGGCACAAGCAGGAATCAAATCCAGTTCTCTAGGGTGGCTTTTGAATGCCTTGACTATGAGGCTCTGCCCTCTCTTCCTTGCCTTATTCATATAACAGGTTCTCTGAACCAGGATGAACCTCCATTCTGTGCACCAAATGAGGAAGGGTCAAATGGAACAAATAATATGAGCTCACGTAATTAAACGCCCATAACGCAGATTTCTATTCTACTAGAAGATTTACCTGGCGTTGCTCAGGCCCTTGACTCAATTTTTGTTTCATGTGAAACATTGCTGTGGAACTGGGCTAGGGATGAGGGGCTCAGGATGCAGGCTGCCCTGGGGGACTACCCCAGCCCTCTCTCATTGCAGCAGCTTGAGGGCCAGGTGAGAAGCACTTCTCCATAGTTGCTGCAGCATCATTGGGCACGGCTGGGGAGGGGTGCATATCTCTTGGCTGGGGCAGGTCCAGGTGAGGAATGCAGCTAACTGTGTACTTCCCCTTACTCCCTGACGATGGGGAACAGCCAGCAATGTTAGCTGGGGAGCTTCAGACCTTCCCTCCCTGAAGGGCATGTGGGGAGCGGGAAGCAGGGGCAGTCCTGGATGGAAGAGGAGGGCATGCTCCCACCCAGCCCTTTTCACCTTTCTGGTGATTATACGGAAGAGAGACAGTTAAGAAAAGCAATCCGATTCCAGGCACATCCCATTTTTCTAGCACAACCAAACCCTTACCTTGCTCTGAGTTAGGCCAAGAGGAAACTGCAACCGAATTCAGTGGTCCTAGGTCTTACTGCTTAGGAGGACTTCTTGACTGAACAGACAGACCAGCTCTCTAAAATATATCGTAGAGATATGAGCTGCATCAGTTGACAGCAGAAGGCGTCCTATGCAGGACTAGCTCAGGGGTCTCCAACCTTTTTAACCACAAGGTCACTTTTTTCAATTTAAGTGCAAATGTAACATCTCCCTCAAACCCAAATACCCTTGCCCTGCTTCCTTCTTGCCCTTTCTCCGAGGCCCCGCCCCTGGTCCGCCCCTTCTCCAAGGCCCCGCCCTGATCCACCCCATCTCCGAGGCCCCGCCCCTGGTCCGCTCCTTCTCTGAGGCCCCGCCCCTGGTCCGCCCCTTCTCCGAGGCCCCGCCCCTGGTCCGCCCCTTCTCCGAGGCCTCACCCTGCTCACTCCAGCTCTCTTCCTCCCTCATAGGGTGGCAAGGTGTCCGGTAAAAAAAAAAACCCAGAAAATACCGGACATGTAAAATGTCTGGTATTTCCTTTTCCCCCACCTCAGATGAAAGGCCACTTGGCGGGGGCAGGGGGAGCATGGAGCATGGGGATTTAAAGGCACAGTGACTTTTCTTTTTGCGCGGAGGTTTGTTTATTTATTTTGCTCAACCAACTTTTTCCCACCACGTTTGGTATTTTTTGTGAAAGTATCTGGCAACCCTATGGGTTCGTCTAGACTACATGCCTTTGGCAACAGAGGCATGTAGATTAGGCTACCCGGCATAGGAAAATGAAGCGGCGATGTAAATAATCACCGCTTCATTTAAATTTAAATGGCTGCCACGCTGAGCTGATCAGCTGTTTGTCGGCTCAGGGCGCTAGTCTGGACACTCCGCGGTCGACATCACAGACATTTTTCGACCTCCCAGGTAAACCTCATCCCAGGAGGAATACCTGGGAGGTCGACAAATGCCTTTGATGTCGACCACGGAGCGTCCAGACTACCGTGCTGAGCTGACAAGCAGCTGATCGGCTCAGCGCGGCAGCCATTTAAATCGCCGCTTCATTTTCCTATGCCGGGTAGCCTAATCTACGTGCCTCTGTCGCCAGAGGCATGTAGTCTAGACGAACCCTATGAGTCCCCCATTCTCACTCACTTGCACCAGACTGTGATAGGAGCTTGGGGTGCAGGCTCTGGTCTTGGGTCAAGGGATTTGGAGTTTGGGAGGGGCTCCGAGCTTAGCCCAGGGTGGGGGTACAAGCTCTGGGAAGGAGCTTGGATATAGGGAGACTCATATCTGGGGTAGGAAGTTGGGTGCAAGAGGAGGTTCAGGGCTGGGACGGGTTCAGGAAGCAGGCTCTGGCTGGGCATCATTGAACTGCGATGGCTTCCGGGTGCTGGAGCAGCGAGGTTAAGGCAGCTCACCCCTGTCCTGGCCCTGCACCGCTCTTGAAAGCAGCGGCCTTTCCAACAATGGCTCCATGTGCTGCCCCTCATCTACAGGCACTGAGCCCATAGCTTCTACTGGCCACGGTTCCCCATTACTGACCAATGGGAGCTGCAGGAGCAGTGTCTGCAGGCAAGGACAGCGTGTGGAGAGCCCCTGCTCCGCCTCTCTCAGGGGCTGCAGGGACACGCCAGCCACGGCCAGGAGCAGCGGTTACCACGGGGATGATTACTGCAGCCACGCCAGGTTAGGCACGTTAGAATGAAATGTAAGTGAGAGAGGAATGAAAATGATGAAATGCACAGGCCAGTCAAACACACCACCCTTTGCAAGCAGTCAAAGTAGTAACAACAACTCATGTATGTGATGGGTCCGGAGATGTGAGTGAAGGACAGTGTGTGTTTGTGAGAATGGCACACACACACACACACACACACAGTGTGAGTGTGACACAGATTGGCATTGACAAGTTCCCTCCATCCCTTCTCGCTGTGTGGAGATAGGGTACAGAAGTGGGGGGAGAAGGGACACCCTGACATCAGTGCCCCCCTCCAACTCGCTGCAAGCCGGAGGCTCCGAGGAAGGCAGCTCCAAGGCAGAGGGCAGGGGCAGCATGACAGTAGGTGGAGGGCAACTGAAGTTCCAGCTCTTGATAACTTCCCTGGCCGAACCAGTCAGGATCACCTGTCAGAGGCTCCAAGATCGGCTGGTAGATCCCGATCTCGAGGTTGGTGACCACTGGACTAGCTTCTATCAAAGTTAGCCATTTGACAGCTCTCCTCTCACCTGCACGCCATATAGCTGAGTTCATCCCCCCCCCCCATTGTTCCACAGATGGGAAAAGTTAAATGACATGCTTTGACATCCAGAATAAATATGTTCAAAGAACGTTACGGTTGCGAAGTCGAGCACTCAGTGGGTAGGAAGTGGTAGAGTTAAATTTCTTCAGGCAACTTCAATTTGGCCTTTCAGTCTATTAGGGTGCTTGTATATGTGGCTATTTGTGCACTAGGAACTGAAGAGAAAACTTTTTCACGCAGGCCACCAAAGAGCAATTCAACAGCACTAGCCATTATCAGCCTGAGCAGGAACCATCACATTGCAGAACTCCTAGTGGCTAATGAAAACGGGGCATTACCTGGGAAGCACATTGTCTCCAAAAGCTCTAAACATTCGTAGAAGATTAGGGTTGGATGCGAAGGCTACACAATCACGCAAGTTCAGAGCCCAGTCTGTCTTTCTGCATTTCTGGAGCAGTAGGGTGAGGTAATGAACTCAGCTGTTAGGAGCGCAGGCGAGGGGATAAAGTGTAAGTGCATTGCTGCCAAATGACTAATGTAATAGACGTTAGTTCTGCATAGGATTGCTTTCTGCTGTCAGCTGGTGCTCCCACAGTCTGGCCCCAACTGCAAGGCTGAGGCGAACCTCCATCAGAGAGATCTCCTCTTACAGCAGAACACACAAAATGAAAGTTGTGATTTTTAGAAAGACTTCCCAATGCAGGAGGACACCTGGGCTGTGTCTAGACTGGCCAGTTTTTCCCGGAAAATCAGCCGCTTTTCCGGAAAAACTTGCCAGCTGTCTACACTGGCCGCTTGAATTTCCGCAAAAGCACTGACTTCCTACTGTCTGAAATCCGGGCTTTTTGCGGAAATACTATGCTGCTCCCGTTCAGGCAAAAGTCCCTTTTGCGCAAAAGGGCCAGTGTAGACAGCTGAGATTTGCTTTCCACAAAAAAGCTCCGATCGCGAAAATGGCGATCGGGGCTTTTTTGCGCAAAAGTGTGTCTAGATTGGCCACGGACGCTTTTCTGCAAAAAGTTCTTTTGTGGAAAAGCATCCGTGCCAATCTAGATGCTCTGTTCCGTTAAAAGCATTTCCGGAATATCATGCCAGTCTAGACGTAGCCCTGGTTTCTATACAAAACCCTCCCTTTCCCCACAACTCTTCACTGTGACTGTTCTATAAACTCATCAGCACACTTATGGAAATCGTCTCTCGGCTTATTTTCCACAGACCTTGCCACCTTGACTAACCAACACATTTCTCTAATCATCACTCTCCAGTGAAGGAATGCCTCCCGCTAAGATGTGGTTGGACAGAGCTCATTATCAGTATTGCCGGCAGAACTGTCCCTGTGATGCATCTCATGTGAGACACTGTATTTTTGTACAGTGCTTAGCAAACTAGATTCTGGTCTATGACAGACGTCTAGGCACCAAGGGGAAATAAGTAATAAATAAGAATAGATGTGTTTTTCCCTGCAGACTATCTTATACCTTTGTTCTGGCTAAGGTGAATTGATATTAAAAAGTTATGTATATTTATACTGCATGTGGAAAACATACTGTAAAGTGTTCTTTTAAATGACCATTGTGAACCAAATACAACGTCCAACAAATTTCTATGAGAACATGTACATGTAGAAATAATTAAACTAGACTAAGAATAAAAACTACAGGATTGTATACACGTAGGTATACGCTTACAGTGAACCCTCCCCAGGACAGTGTGGGGAAAACAGAAAAAAGATGTTTTCTTAATTATGAGATGTTTCACATAGATTGTAAAAAGTGAAATCAATATTTATAACCTTTAATATCTCACCTGTGACATCCAGCTGTCTCCGTCTCAGTGTGATGTAATTTTCTTTGAGACACCTATTTTAAATGCTCATTATTTCTTATTTGAATCATATTTTAGTTTGCATTCTATAAATCCAGGCACAAAACCGCTCCAACTGAGTGTGTCTCCATCCCAGTAGTTGCTGAGAGTTGTCCAGGACTCCCTATCACAAGGAATAGGGACTCACAGTTTGAGGTTAGACTCTCAATCTTGCCTCCCCTGGGAACTAGTAGGGTTTTTAATTTATCCCTTTCCTTTTCGTGCTGTTTTGAAGTTCTCATCTACATCCTTATGACTTATGAGGAGAGGCTGAGGGACTTGGGTCTGTTTAGTCTGCAGAGGAGAAGAGTGAGGGGAGATTTGAGAGCAGCCTTCAACTTCCTAAAGGGAGGTTCCAAAGAGGATGGAGAGAGGCTGTTCTCAGTGGTGGCAGATGGCAGAACAAGGAGCAATGGTCTCAAGTTGCGGTGGGAGAGGTCCAGGTTGGATATTAGGAAAAACTATTTCACTAGGAGGGTGGTGAAGCACTGGGCTGGGTTACCTAGGGAAGTAGTGGAGTCTCCATCCCTAGAGGTGTTTAAGTCTCGGCTTGACAAAGCCCTGGCTGGGTTGATTTAGTTGGGGTTGGTCCTGCCTAGAGCAGGGGCTGGACTTGACCTTCTGAGGTCTCTTCCGGTTCTATGATTCTGTCCTGCATTTTGTGGAAATAAATAGGAATTCTTTAAACATACTCTGCTGTTCTGCAGAGCCATATGGGAGAACTAGCTTTGGTAGCAGTTCCCAGTCTCCTATTTCTTGGGTCAGCAATTCATTTACACCGTCTGAGGAAGAGGCACTTTGCATCACATTGCTCTTAAGCGTCAACACAGAGAGTCCAAAGGGAGTTGTTCCTTCCAGTCTCCCAGTGGCAAGGTAGTGAGGAAACTCATAGAACAATGGAACCAACACAAAACTTCAGTTGTTTAACTGTCAAGCCACTAAGCAGCTGCCTGCAAAGCCAACCTGAGATGGGGAAACCCTCCAGTCAGATATAAACCAGGCTTTTTAGCCTCTCGCTAGCAGTGTTCCCTCTAAGCTGCTCCGCGGCACAGCTTCCCAGGTGAGTAATCAGCCCTGCCCAGGCTGATTGACTAGGCAGGCTGATGAGCCACCTGTGAAGCTGCACTGCAGCGCAGCTTGGAGGGGACACTGCTCACTACTGCTCACTGAAACAAAAGGAGCTGAAATACATTCAAAAGAAACTTGGTAAGTTCTCTGCACCCTTGGTCTTGTGTATCAGGTTTTTAGTCTCTCTCACTGCTGCTCCTCTTAGAGATGCTGGATGCCCCAAAGGTTGTGGAATAAGCCCCAGTGAAATTCAGATGTGATCTGTTGGGAATGGAAAGCGAGTGTGCACACCCCACTCCATTGCTACTAGAAAGGGAGATCGCGGATGACAAGGGCAGTCCCTCACCCGAAGTGCTGTGTCAAAGCTCCTGTTTCAATGAGGTGGATCCTGCACTTCCAGGCCGATTTGCTTGCCTCGGAGGCTCACAGCAGCCCTCAATTTTAGGCACCACACCTAGGGCATCTGTGAGGGGGCGCGAGGGGGTCACTCACCACCGTAGCGGGGGTCCGTCATCTGTCCCCGGAATCAGTCCATTCCGTCTGGCCAGGCCTCCGCTCACGGGGCGTTTCCCCTCTGGACCCCTTCCAGTCACGTATGTCTCTTCGCCACACTGCCCTCCGGCAGTGCCCAAGTCACTCGCTCTGAGCCCCCCTTCCGGGGGTTGGTGTCTCTCCAGCAGGCCTTGCCACAGGCCTAGCAGGCTGGCCAGTTGGCTGGCTGGCTGGCTGGCTGGCTGGCCGAGCGCCCTGGCCCAGCCTGGCTCTCTAGCCCTGCCCTAGCTCCAGGGAGCGTCCTGCTCCCTCGGCAGCCAGGCTCACACTGCCTGTGCTGAAGCAGCTCTTCCCCTTTATAGCTCCCAGCTGGGCCTTAATTGGCCAATGCCGCCCAGCTGGGCTGAATTCCCCGGGCCTGCTCCAGGCCAGGGTTTGGCTCTTAAAGGGCCAGTGCAGGGCAGCTGCCCTGTTACAGCATCAGTTTGTTGAGCTCTTTTCAGCATTGGCCAGCATATGATATAAGGGGAAAACAACCTCCACAGCCTCTTCCCCAAGTGGGTATTGTGAGAAACCCAGGCCCACCCTCTACTCTGGGTTCCACCCCATGGTTCTGTAATAGCAGCTGCCTTGTGAGTCCGTAACACCTGCTGCAAGACCCCAGGCTAGTTCCCCAGACCTTCCTTTTCTCTGATTCGTCCTCTTAGTGTTCACTTGCTGCCTGTCTTCCTCCTGTTCCTAGCCGTGCTTTCCTCCACCCTCTCAGCTGTACACACCCACCAACTGCAGGAAAACTCCTTTTCAGCTGGGTCCCTAATTAGCCCCAGGTGTCCTAATCAGTCCAGGCTGCCTAATTCTGCAAGCCTGGTCAATTAGCCCCAGGTGTTCAACGGCCCCAGATTGCCTCTGCTGGTTCTAGACCGGCCCCTCCCTCTTACTCTGGGAACAGAGATCTCCTCAGTCTGAGGTGGCAAAGTCTGCAGACGCTATTAAACTGCTCAAGGAAGTTAAGACCAAAGCAGACTGTGAAGAACTTCAAAAAGATCTCACCAAACTAAGTGATTGGGCAACAAAATGGCAAATGAAATGTAATGTGGATAAATGTAAAGTAATGCACATCGGGAAAAATAACCCCAACTAGACATATAATATGATGGGGGCTAATTTAGCTACAACTAATCAGGAAAGAGATCTTGGAGTCATTGTGGATCGTTCTCTAAAGATGTCCAGGCAGTGTGCAGCAGCAGTCAAAAAAGCAAACAGGGTGTTAGGAATCATTAAAAAAGAGAGAGAGAATAAGACGGAGAATATCTTATTGCCCTTATATAAATCTATGGGACGCCCACATCTTGAATACTGTGTACTGATGTGGTCTCCTCATCTCAAAAAAGATATACTGGCATTAGAAAAGGTTCAGAGAAGGGCAACTAAAATGCTGAGAGGTTTGGAACGGATCCCATATGAGGAGAGATTAAAGAGACAGGGACTTTTCAGCTTGGAAAAGAGGATACTAAGGGGGGATAGGAGAGAGGTCTATAAAATCATGAGTGGTGTGGAGAAAGTGAATAAGGAAAAGTTATTTACTTGTTCCCATAATATAAGAACTAGGGGCCACCAAATGAAACTAATGGGCAGCAGGTTTAAAACAAATAAAAGGAAGTTCTTCACACAGCACATAGTCAACCTGTGGAACTCCTTGCCTGAGGAGGTTGTGAAGGCTAGGACTGTAACAGGGTTTAAAAGAGAACTAGATAAATTCATGGCGGTTAAGTCCATCAATAGCTATTAGCCAGGATGAGTAAGGAGCGGTGTCCTTAGCCTCTGTTTGTCAGAGGGTAGAGATGGATGTCAGGAGAGAGATCGCTTGATCATTCCCTGTTTGATTCACTGCCTCTGGGACAGCTGACATTGGCCACTGTGGGCAGACGGGGTACTTGGCTGGATGGACCTTTGGTCTGACCCAGTTTGGCTGCTCTTCTGTTCTTAATATACCTCCCCTCCATTACTTTTTTGTAACCTGATCTGACCCTATCACAGCACCTAAAATGGGTCCTGTTTATAGGTGGCCCAGCAGTAAGATTGTGGAGGCAAGGATTTCCTTTTTGTTTTGTGTTTGTATGTCACACAACACAATAGGCTCCTAGTCCACAACTGGGGATGTAAACACTGAGTCTCTTGAACGAGAAAGGGTTAAAAAGTCAACTCCTTGGGGGCAAAAGATCAACGGTATAGGGACAGGATGAGAGTCCTACTATGGAAAGAACAATTTTAGCAGAGAATGCACAAGGCTCTAACCAGTGGGAGCCTCAATGGGTTGAAACTGCTGCTATGGACCACAAATAGTCTGATTTGAGTCCCAGCTGCTGTAGTTTGTGTGCACACTTGATGGGGAGGAGGGAGGAGTGCAGAGAAGGAACTCATCCAATTCTCTAAATTCACTATTTTGTCTGATCACCAAATGGCTCACAAAAGGAAATATGTTTGTGCACATGTAATCGATACAAGGACTCACACTAGCATTCTCTTCCACCTATCCTATCTCCTAGAATTGGAAGGGACCGTGAGAGGTCATTGAGTCCAGTCCCCTGCCCTCACAGCAGGACTAAGTGCCTCCCTGACAGATTTGTCCCAGATCCCTAAATTACCCCCTCAAGGATCGAGCTCACAACCCTGGGTTTAGCCAGCCAATGCTAAACCCACTGAACTACCCTTGCCCTCACCTACTACAGAAGCCCTGAAAGGGCCACCCTGTCTGTGCTGGCCCTCTCGGTCACTACTAGTCTTGGCTCCATCTCAGCTTTATGTAATTTACTTGAATATGATTCCAAGTAGAAGCACATAAATCCCCAAATCATTAGTCACTTTTGAAAAATGGTGACCATAAATAATCAGTGGCAAAGATCACTTTGCTGTCCGTTCAAAAGTTGTCATTGGCTATCTAATGTACTGTATCATGCCTAGAAAAGGATCCATCCTATAAAGCCAGGTGTATCCTTCATTGACTGTATAGTCATACAATAGCACATTGTTTGGAGAGAGTTTAAAGCCATAACTATTTAAACACAAGGCTGATGGAGTTGCAGGGGGGACTAAAGAATAAAAGGATGAAAAGGAAAGCTGCCAAGCTGTTCCCCCTTGTGGATGCTATGTTTCAGTCAGCTTTAAAATAAAACTTCACCTTTCTTAGCTCACATCAACCAGTTCCTCCCAGAGGGACCATGCACACAAACACTCCAGCAATGTAACCGGCTGTTTATTCTGTGTATGTGCATGGCTCGTCTCAGCTCCCAAGAACTGACAAGGCTCCTAAGAGGATCCTGCTAGAAGTGCTTTTAAAAACAATGCCTGTGGCTTCTGCTGTGAATGAAGCCAGCTGATTACCTTATACAATGACAAGAGAATAGGCAGGTGTGTGTGTATATATATATATATATGCACACATACAACAGAATGGATCTCATCCTGGAAATATAGTGAAGAATCAGTATTTGGTCTTCATGACATTTTCACTAGTGCATCTCAGGGAGAGTCGAGACTATGTACACACAATAACGGAGGAAGACCTAGATTCCCAAATTTTAGTTCTCCTGTGAGCCCATAGACTTTAGAAATAAAAGTATATTAACCAGAGACCCTGGGTGCGTCTAGACTGGCAAGTTTTTCCGCAAAATCAGCTGCTTTTGCAGAAAAACTTGCCAGCTGTCTACACTGGCCGCTTGAATTTCCACAAGAGCACTGACTTCCTACTGTCTGAAATCAGTGCTTCTTGCGGAAATACTATGCTGCTCCCGTTCGGGCAAAAGTCCCTTTTGCGTAAAACTTTTGTGCAAAAGGGGCCAGTGTAGACAGCTGAGATTTATTTTGCACAAAAAAGCCCCGATTGAGAAAATGGTGATCAGGGCTTTTTTGTGGAAAAGCGCGTCTAGATTGGCATGGATGCTTTTTCACAAAAAGCGTCCGTGCCAATCTAGATGCTCTTTTCCGAAAATGCTTTTAATGGAAAACTTTTCTGTTAAAAGCATTTGCGGAAAATCCTGCCAGTGTAGACACAGCCTGTGTGTTCATATGTAATACTGACATGCTTGAAAGAAGACTGCCCCTTACTGGTGATTTACTAGTTGTCCACAAAAAACCCACCTCTCAGGGATGGGCAAGAATACAGTAGCATTAGCGGTTCGCTGGGGTTAGCGCCTGCCGCTATATTTACATGCATGGCCGAAGGCACCGGTGATTGTAGCTTTCATTGGCTGTGGGTTGCCATTGATAACAGCAGGAAGTGGCACGGACTCAGCTACTGCTTCCCACGGCTCCCATTTGCTGGGAACAGTGATCTGTAGCCAACAGGCACTGCGGTCCCCAGAACCTGTGGCTGTGCAGGTAAATAGAACAGTGGGGTCTGACCTGGTGAACCGGGTTTAGCCTACAGGCCGGTATTTGCCCTCCACTACTCTATAGGGGGCTCTTCGTGACCTACCGGATTGATTGGCAGGGATTGATCCAGCAGAGGTTGATTTATCATGTCCAGGATAGATATGAAATCAACTGCTGAGGACTCGCCCATCCACTCTGGTGTGCCCCGAAACGAGAAGAGTAGGCAGAGTCAGCGGGAGAGCGCGAGCTGGCGACTTACCGCTGTAGAGATGCCATGGTCAGCAGACCTAACTGTGTCAGCTTCCGCTGTGCTAGTCACATAGCTGAAGTTGAGAGTCAGGTCAATGACCCACCATAATATGGACAAAGCCTAGCATGATACTCAGAAGAGAGGGCAGTAAAATGGGGATTTGCTAACTTGTCATCTTGATAGCGAGAGCATCCAGTGTGCTCTGCACTTGCTGTTGGCTTCCAGTCTAAATCATGCACTTGTCAGCACCTCTGCCAACTCACTTATTAAAATCCATTTCCAGCCCCTTCCAGCTGTCTAGCTCCACACATATAGTGAAGGCAGCTGAGTTTAGGCACGTCTTCTGTGCCTCTCCTTCAGCAAACACAGTCACTCAACAGATAATACCTTACCTGTGACCAGACTCCACTGCCAAACCCTGCAGCCAGCCTACTGCTTATTGAAGGGTTGTTTTTAAAAGATATTCTGTTATCCCAACAACATAATGGTATCTAGTTGGCTAGTTTTCCTGGGAATTGCAGCGTGTACCTGGCAAACTCAACAGGAGCCTGAATCTTATGTACCTTAAAAATGTGCCAGTTTGTCTGATGGAGCAGCAGCCCTGGCTCTACGGAGCTTGTTGGCTGGGGAGCAAGCAACACTACAGTGTATGCTGTTGGGTAGGTGCTTGTACCACTATTGGTGCCTGAACCCCCTGGCTACGTCTAGACTGGCAGGATTTTCCAGAAAAGTTTTCCCTTAAAAGCATTTGCGGAAAAGAGCATCTAGATTGGCAGGACGCTCTTCCGCAAAAGCACTTTTTGCAGAAAAGCGTCCGTGCCAATCTAGACGCGGTTTTGTGCAAGAAAGCGCCGATCGCCATTTTCACCATTGGGGCTTTTTTGCACAAAATACCACGTTGTCTACACTGGCCCTCTTGTGCAAAAGCATTTGTGCAAAAGGGCGTTTGCCCGAATGGGAGCAGCATAGTATTTCCGCAAGAACAATGACAATCTTACATTAGATCGTCAGTGTTCTTGCGCAAATTCAAGCGGCGAGTGTAGACAGCTGGCAAGTTTTTCTGCAAAAGTTGCTTTTGCGGAAAAACTTGCCAGTCTAGATGCAGCCCCTGTGTAAACGGCTTATTCTCACAGAGCTCAAGGGCCAGTCTACACAACAGTAGTTTTAAAGGGAAAGTGCCAGAAACTGTAGCAGAACATGGAGCCAACCTAGAAAAATTTTACTGCTGCTCCAGGTTCCTCCAGCATAAATGTCTGGAGTCTTACCTCCATGTTTCTTCAAGGGGCATAGGCCTACTCCACCTCCCTCCACCTGTGTGAGTTTTTTTCCTTGAAAGGAGGAAGGATGTCCTTGTAATTAAGGGGGGACATGATAGCGGTTTCCAAATATCTTAAAGGGTGTTGCAAGGAGGAAGGAGAAAATTTGTTCCTCTTGGTTTCTGAGGACAGGACAAGGAGTAATGGGCTTAAAGTGCAGCAGGGGAGGTTTAGATTGGACATTAGGAAAAAATTCCTAACTGTCAGGGTGGTCAAATATTGGAATAAATTGCCAAGGGAGGTGGTGGAATCTTCCTCTCTGGAGATATTTAAGAACAGGTTAGATAGACATCTGTCAGGGATGGTGTAGACGGAGCTTGGTCCTGCCTTGAGGGCGGGGGGCTGGACTCGATGACCTCTCGAGGTCCCTTCCAGTCCTATGATTCTATGAAGTGATAGAAACATAGCCGTGTTAGTCTGGTGTAGCTGAAACAAAAAACTGCTACATAGTCCTGTTTCTTGTAATTAAGGTATTGGAATGGAAATCAAGAGAGCCAACTCCCGATTTTTAGCTCTGGCATAGGCTCCTTATATGGGCTGAAAGTCGGTTTCTCTATGGCTCTCCTCATGAGCCGGTGTGGGCAATAATTTTTAATGGGGGCTGAGGGAGAGGAGAGAAGAACACGCTCCAAGATTTTGGCAAGTGGTCATGGGCAGCATTTTTCTATGGGGGGTTGCAGGGTCTGGGATAGAGGCTGGGTGCAGAAGCAGCTCAGGGTAGTGGATTAGGATGCAGGAGAGGGTGTGAGCAGAGAGATGAAGGAGAGGGTTGTGACTTGGGGCAGAGGATTGGAGTGCAGGGTCCTGGAGAGTTGGGGTGCAAGAGTGGAGTTTGACCTGGGGGAAGGGGCACAGGAGAGGGGGAAGGGTCTGGGAGCGAACTGGGGCAGGGTGTGTGTATGTGAGCAGAGTGCTTGGGGAGCAGAAGGTGGGGTACCAGAAGTCCAGGAAATGCTTACCATAGGCAGCTCTCAGCCACCAGCTTAACAGGGACCAAGGCAGGCTCCATTTGCCACAGCCTCAAGCTGTTCTAGAGCAGCTGGGGGCTCCCTCCTTGTGCCGCTCTGCACCACCTGCCCCTGGCTGTGGGGAGGAGGGGACCACTTCATAAGCTACCTCTTTCACCAGGCTAATCACCACAGCTCCCATTGGCCAGTGCGGCACCAAGTGAGCAACCTGGGGCTGTAGCAGGCAGAGGAACCTGCCTTGGGGTCTTGTCAGAGCAGGTGACAAGGCTGGTGGCTGTATCTGCCCCCCCCGTCCTGAGCTGTAGAAATGGGGTGTTGAGAGGATAAAGCTGTACTTCATGGAGGTATGCACAGAGGGACTTAGGACCAGACACCAGCATATCAAGTTCAGCAAAGCCACATTTCACGGTGAACACAAGACTGTGGCTATGTCTACACTACAAGGTTTTTGTGCAAAAACCTACGGAGTGTCCACACCTCAAGCGTGTTTTTGTGCAAAAAATACACCCCCCCCCCCCCCCCACAGTAAATGGGCAGGACAGAGGGCTTTTGTCGATAGTTACTCCTCTCCCCACACGCAATAACTCCTTTTTGACCTACAGCTCTTGTGCAAAAAGGCAGGTGTGGACTCTCTGAGGGGGTTTCTGTGAATGGCCATCAGAGCTTTCTTGCGCAAGTGTCCATGCAGTGTGGACGCCCTCTTGCTCAAGAGCACATCACGTTTGCCATGTGCTTTTGAGGTGTGGACGTGCTTTGGCGCAAGATGTTTTTGCGGACGATTTCTTCCGCGAAAAGCTTCTTGCGCAAAAACCCTGCAGTGTAGACAAAGCCTTGGAGTTAAACAGCAAGATTCTCCACTTCCGAGAACGTTTGCTCTTAATCAGTTGACAGTTGAGAAAATAGCGAGCCAGTGAGGAGGAGCTGGTGACAGAGAAAAATTGTCCAGATGAATTTTAATCTTTGCCTAAAAAGTTCAATTTTGAAAGAAACCGGCCCTTTGGGAAGAGCAGTGGGACATTAGAGAGATTAATGAAAGTCAATCTGGGGCCAGGACATGTGGGGAAGAGCAGCACTGCAGCAGTCGCTCAGGAAGGCGATCACGATCCCAGCTGGAGGGGCAAGAGGCCAAAGCCACAGAACAGATGGAGATGAAGCAACAGCTGGTGGAAACGCGCTTTCATGTGTAAAGTTTGCTCTTTGGAGAATTTTGCTCTCCAACTTTGAAGGGATCGTTATGCTAATAGCCCCTCCCCCTACAACACTGGGGAGACAGCCTGTGCACTCAAGGGCAGGCGTTCCACAGCTCTCAGAGATGCTGGTTAATTAACAAGGGCACTTTCAACATTTAGAAGCTTCTGTCACAAAACCTTGGCATGATTTTAGCAGCAGAGGGTCTTGTTTCTTCAACAGCAGAGGGGGTGGGATGAAAGAGAATTAATTTGGCCCCAAGTGGTTAAGCAGATGGGATGAAAACTGCAGAGCCCAGGACTTTGTTACAGATACCAAAGTTGCTCTATTTTAAATAGTGCTGATGGAGAGAAGATTACAAGCTGCGTAAGCTGAGTTTATGAACAAAAACTAGCTTCACCTGCCATATTGCAGAGACCCATTTTAGGAGGCAATGGGATTTCTCTTCAGCATTGTCTCTTGATCCTGGGGCTTTGCGACCCTGTGCCAACCTGAGACCCAAGCCTTTCTGAGACTGAGGAACCAAAGGCCGACCCTTTCCTTTGGAATATGGTGGAGGAGGAATGCTGCTTGTAGTACCTGTACACTCAGAACGCAACTTGCCAAGAGCAATCAAAAACTGCTTTGAAACCAAGGTCAGAAAAGTGATAGTTCTTCCTGTTCTTTAATAAAGTTCTGAAGTGTTTCTCCCATTAAGACTCTAATTGCTCCCTGCTATGGGGTCCCATGAATGCAGCTTTGATTACGGGAGGGGAAAGGCTAAACTCCTGATTAAAATGTACACTTTTAAAAACTTCATAATTAAAAAAAACCCAAGCCCATTCCCTTCCTCAGCCACCCATCCTGAGTCCAGGTTCATGACAGATGCTGAGGTACAAGACAATAAGTTAAGAGTTCATTCCAATTGTACAGAGTTCAAAAGTCTTTCTAATGTGTTGTCTTCTTTGATCCCTTTCCAAATTTCGCATCAAGTCCAAGACCTGCAGAAAAAGGAGAAAAATTATTATGTAAAAGCAAGCCCAAGGTCTTCCGTAAACAAGTGCAGTCAGGTCTTTCTATAGCAGTATGTTAAGGGTGCTAAATTATTTGAGAGACAGCGGCCACCTGTGAAACTTTTTCAAGAGCCTAAAAAGTCTCCCAAATCACTTGGATTTGCCTTCCATAGCAACTGCCTCAAAGAGCTCTCCATCCATCCCGCTTGCCTTCCCCAAAACACTGCAATAGAGGTTTTGCCAGCAAGCTGGTCTAAGAAACTCCATTCTCCAAAATCCTGTCAATCATCCCCCATTTATACTTCACCACTCTAATGGAGAAGAGAAAGGTTTCAAAATGCCAGGCTCCCAGGACTTACCCATGAATACCAGGACAGTTCCCACCCATTGCATCATGCTGATCGGGTTAGCAAACAGAATGACAGATGCTAAAATGGTGAAGAATTTGCGGGTTGTAGTGATGATTGAACAAGTCAAGGGTCCAAAGTACACCACAGTCATGAAGATAAAACTCTTGAGAGAGGGAGGGGGAGAGAGAGATTCAGTCTGGTTGAGAAGGCAAGATCTCCAACATGAAGATCCATTTTATACAGTTTAAGAGACTCTTTTGGCAAAGAACAAATCCCAGCCATAACCTGAAGACAACTCTTCACAACCATCGAGCTGAAAATGCTGACTGAACAGCGAGCAAAGAGCAATCAAATAAGGCAGGGAGACCAGACAACTTCTGTCCCACAGGTAAACAACGGCTGGGACATTAAGCGTTCCTTGGTCAAGTGCCTGAGGAAAAGGAAGCAGAGACGTACGTACCTGCCCCAGAGCACTTGTCAGGCCAAACAACAGGATGTTGTAGAGGATGCTGGGGTAGCGTTCAGCAAAACTCAGGAATTCCCAGAGCTCCCCAGTGAAGAAGACACCTGCAGAAAGTGCAAAGGAGCAGGATGAACTCAAGCCAGAGAGCCTGGGCAGCCAGAGCTGGAGCATTCATACTTCTAGCTTTTGTTCCCTATGGCCAGATAAGAGCCTAGGCTAAGCTCCACCCAGAGATACCACTGGCAGAGAACTTCCAGTCACTGCACCATGCAAGAGACCTTCCTTGGCAAGAGAAAACAGCAAGTTGGCTATCCCCTCAGGACTGAAACAAGTAACATCCAGGAGTCGAGGTCCCTTTGCTGCCTCAGTTTTGCAGCTCTGGGCACTCTTGCTGCCCTCCTGTACCCACTTAGCCTGAACTCGTTGAATCTGCAGCCCACAGAAGGGATGCCAGGAGGTCAACGAGAGGGATCAGGCGCTGCAGCAGGATGTAAGAATGTCATCTTTGCAAGGCGCAGGCCCTTCACATTCCAGCTCATCAACACTTTTGAACAGACTCACCTCTGAATGGAACAGGGGTAACACGCCACGGCCAGTTTTACTCTCATGACAAGGCTACACCTTTCACTATGGATCCCAATTCTCAAAAGACAGCAGCCAACAATCTGTCTCCCACACACTCTGCAATCCCCCACCCCACCCCTTAAACAGAACAAGGAGGCTTTGGGTTAGAAGTCTGATGCGATCTCATTCTTCGCCAAAACAAGAGAGCCTAGGAAGCAACAACCTATGCTAGGGAGTCAGGCTGAAAAGCAAGAACTTTCCAGGCATGCGAATGCAGTATTAGCAATGGAGCTTTATGAAAAGCAGCGCCCCCTGGCGGACATTTAAGAAACTACAGTAAATGTTCCACAGATCGGGTTTAGACCCAAACAAACAGCTCTGCAACACACACTGGGCCCTTTTCAGAACAGGAGGCAAGGCTCCGGACTAGAGGGTCTTACAAATCAGTCCTCGTGCCAGGTCGCTCTGGCTTCCTCAGATGTTCCTTACCAGCCCCCAGGAACAAGGTGGACCACAGATTAACGTTTAGCATCATGTGATTGGAACCAGTTTGGTAATGAGCTCTCATGTGGTCCTGAGACACTCCTGTCAGGCCATCCAACGTCAGTGACAGCAGCTAAGGGGAAAGAAATAGAAGTTGGAGACTAGAAAATAACTCCAGTAGCTCTTCCCTCCCTGGAGCATGCATCTCAATGCTGTAGGCCTCTCACTTCCACCAGTTTAAATAAGCATTGGTCAGAGGGCATTGTGGGGAGGTGCCAGACATGGCTATGCCAGCGCTTCGTCCCACACCACCATGTGGTAGGAAACGTATGAACACCGCTCTCTGAACCCGAGGGAAGATCACTACCCAAGCGTTCTTATTCTGGCTTTGTGAATCCCGAACGACGGGCAGATCCAGGCAGAAGCCTGCACCACTAAACTCCCCCCTCCCCCACCACCACCCTTTTTACCTCTCACCAACACAAAGCCTTGGAATTACTGATGCTTCAACAGCTCAGTACTCACCAGGAGGAGTTCTCCATAGCCAAAGATGTGGTCGTCAGCATCATCACCTCCCTTTTTAGGTTTGTACATGAACAGGGCCACGCCTGTGACTATCAGCAGGACACACAGATATTTGGCTAGTGGGTATTTCTTCCTCAGCATAGTCACCCCCAAGAGCATGACTGAAAAGAAAAGATGAGTTAAAGTGCTCTCAAAACCCTTCTGCTAAGAATCTAATGATACTGTGTCCAGTTCTGGATCTAACTGGGGAGTGCATAGATCATTCTCTGCACTAGTGGGAGCAGGGCTATTGCGAAAGCAGCTGAACTTTTTCTGGGAATGCAATCCACAGATTGCTCATGGCATGAGAAACACTCAAAGCTGTAAATTAGTAGCTGCTCACCTGGAATGGGCTTACAAGACTTCCCAAGGACCTGTAAAGAGAAAAACTACCTTAACTAGCTGCATGCTGCAGCCTTCCCCCACACCAGGCAAGACAACTACAGGAATTGCCAGACTGGATCAGACCCAAGGTCCATCTAATTCGATGTCCTGTCTGACAGTGGCCAGCACCAGATCCTTCAAAAGATCCAAGAAACCCTGCAGTAAGCAGATGGGGGATCATCCACCTCCCTCCCCCCAGTCCATGTTTCTGCCACTGGTTTAAACCCTGAAACATGAGGATTTTTTCTTCTTCCAGATTTGATTAAGCAGCATTTCATATTGTGACTGGATTGTGTTACCCATCCTGAGGGCTAATCCCCTTTAGAATTACTAACTCCATCACCACTTGCTTGTAGGGGACAGAGTGTAAAGAAAAGCAATGGAAGCCATTCTCCTCATTAACACTCTTAACGGCAGAAATGCAGCATCCTCCACAGTCAATCTTTTTCAGCAACTGACTCTACTTCCCATCATAGTGCCTGGATGGGTCATGTGAGCATCCCACATGGCAGAAATGAAATTTGCAAAACTCCTGAGTGGGGAAAGGGCAAATCTGTAAAGGGAATTTTTACAATGCAGCCTTCTCCCTAACAGACTGCCTGCTTTTCTTCACCTGAGTCGGATAGTTGACAAACTGTAATGCTGAGTTGCTGGAAACCATAGCACCCAGATAGGAAAGTGAGCAAGCTGCATACAACCAGTTCTGGGTCCGATCCACCCTGGCGGAATCAAAAAACTGGATCACTGTGGAAAAGACAAAATGTACAAGAAACACCCATGGGCTGATGTGACTGGGCACTTGCATCATAAGGGTATTTCTCCATGTCAGAGGTACAAAAGGCACATTCCTATCTACTGGAGAGGGGAGATAAGCTCTCTAGATCTCCAAGATCACTAGATCTTTCAAGCTCATGTGCTCGCTGAGGTAAAGAAGTTATACTGAATTCCTAGAGCACAAGGAAGATTTAAAACAAACAAAAAATACCACCAAGAAAAGACATACAGACCTCTTGTAGAAACTAAAAACTCAAGATAGCCTAGTCATCAACTCTTACCCTCCCCAACAATAAAACCAGCTTGAATGAAAAGAATTTAGAACCTGGTTTTATGCAGTGTCTTAATAAAGAATGCTATGAATGACAATCAGTTTAGCCAGCGTCTGTGCAGACAAACGGAAAGGTCACTGTGCTCAGCAAAAGCTCACAGTCCCTGGACGCTGTAACCGAGGCAAGCATTGGCATTGGGAGGGTGATCTGCAGTAGACGCGATCACTGCTCGGGCCCCACGCTTCAGGAGGCGTGTCACAGCCCAGCCCAGAGGAGAAGGAAGTGGCATAGCAGTAAGGTTCAAAGAGGTCCTGATGCGAAAAAGCAAGGGGTGACACAGTGGTTGGTTCTGGAACACTTACCTAGCCTGGCAAAGATGGCATTGATCACACACTGAATGAAGACCAAGGACAAAGCATATCTGAACTTTTCCTGCTTGGCACCTTCTCCATATTTACCTCTAGTTCTGTAAGAACAAATGGGATTGAAAGGTGAGGGGCACACGGGGAGACTGCAGCAAAAGTGTAGCTGTATCTGCTGGTCCCCCAACCCCACAACCTTCCAGTCAGCTGTGCTTGTGCCAAGCCTGCAATGGAATGAAGTTTCAGATCAGTCACACAGCTGGCAAACACCTCTCAGAGGATCCTGAGGGTTCTCCTGTGGAGATATTGAGCTTTCCTAGGATACCAGGAGAGGTGATGTGTCCAGGTTCTGCCATTCTGCAGAAAGTGGGGGAGGTCCCCAAACTGGAAGAGGGAGACTCCACATGGGAAGGGCGCAACTTACATGCCCTCCTGTATGACCCAGGGGATTGTGGGGCGGATGTGTCCATGGGAGGGGCCCGGGGCTGGGCGGTAGTGGTACGTGGGGTGGAGCGGGAACCAGCTTGGGGGAGGGTGGGTGGATGCGGGAGGGATGTGGGGGGGCTCGTGGCGTGGGAGGGACAATGCAGAGGGGAGCATGTAGGGTGGGGACTGGGTGGGGGCTGGCTCGTGGGGGTACGGGGCAGGGAGAGGCAGGAGGAACTGTGCGGGGGGGGAGGGGGGCTGTGGGAGCTCAGGGCAGGGCTTGTGGGGAGTTTGTGAGGGGGTGTCTGTGTGTGGGAGAGGATTGCCTGTGGGGGAGGTGCGGGGGAGCGCCCGTGCAGAAGGGCCCCCCCCCCACGGGGGTTGCAGTGGGAGGGTTGCCCATGCGGGGAGGGATTCGGGGGGTGTTGTGCGGGGAGTTGCGGGGGGGGGGGGGTGGCCCGTGGGGGGGTGCCCATGAGGGCTTGCGGGGAGGTGGCGGGGGGCACTGTCCGCGGGGGGAAGCAGTGGGGGGGGGTTGCCGGTGAGGGGTTGCAGGGGAGTGGTGGGGGGACTGCCCGCGGGGAGGGTTGTGGGGGGGGGGGCCTCGCGTGGTGGGTCTCAGGGGGAGCAGTTGGGGGTGGGGGGGTCCCGCAGGGGGTGGGGGGGCTCGCGGGGGGTGCAGTTGGGTGTCTCATGGGGGTCTCGGGGAGGTCCCGCGGGGGGGTCTCAGAGGGGCAGTAGGGTCCCCGGGGGGGTCCCGGGTGGCGGCGGGGGGTCTCAGGGGGAGCGGCGGGGGAGTCCCGGGGGGGGTCCCGGGGGGGGTCTGGGGAGGGTCCCGCGGGGGGGTCCCGGGGGGGGCGGTGGGGGGGGTCCCGGGGGGGTCTGGGGAGGGTCCTGGGGGGGTCCCGGGGGGTCCCGGGGGGGGTCTGGGGAGGGTCCCAGGGGGTGTCTGGGGGGGGCCCCGGGGGGGTCTCAGGGGGGGTCTGGGGAGGGTCCCAGGGGGGTCCCGGGAGGGGGTCCCGGGGGGGGGGCGGCGGGGGGGTCTCGGGGGGGGCCCCGCGGGGGGGTCCCGCGGGGGGGTCTCAGGGGGGGTCCCGCGGGGGGGTCTCAGGGGGGGTCCCGCGGGGGGGTCCCGGGGGGTCTCAGGGGGGGTCCCGCGGGGGGGTCTCAGGGGGGGTCCCGCGGGGGGGTCTCAGGGGGGGTCCCGCGGGGGGGGGTCTCTCACATGCTCTCCTGCAGGAGCCCGTAGTAGAAGTAGCAGGCGAAGACGCCCAGGAAACAGACCGGCAGCCGGAGCCGCTCGGGCAGCGCCCCCCCCCCGCTCGCCCCCATGGCCGCGCTCGGGGCCGGCGGCAGCAGCAGGCGCACGTCGCGCAGCGGGGCCGGCGGCCGGGGCGGCGCGGGGGGCCTCATGAGCAGCCAGCGGCCGCCTCGCTGCCCTCACGCGCCGGGTCGGGGGCGGGGCTGCCCGCGGCGCTGCCGGAGCCGGCGCGGCGGGGGCGGGAGTCGCAGGGGCCGGGGGGGGCGCGGCCCGGGCCGAGCTCGTCCCACCGGGCCCCGCGGGCTGGGCCCGGCCCTCGCTGCCGCCTGCGCCCCGCGGCCGAGCCCCGACGCGGCGGGTCCCGGCTCAGGCACCGCCCGGGCCCCACAAAGCTCGGGGCCTCCCCTGGCGCGGGCGCTCTGTGGTGACGTAGCCCAATGTGGAGCGCGTGGGTTGGCCGCGCGGCCCGAAGGGGGAGCCAGGGCCTCGGTTTCCCGCTTGGTCCTAGCGCCCGTCGGCTTCGCGGCGCACAGAGCACTGCGTGCCCCGCCTCCGGCGCATGCGCCCAGCGGCTGCGTGGAAAGCTGTAGAAAGGGGAGGGGCGGGGCCAGGGGCGGGGGCAGCCCGGCTGCTGCAGCGACTCGGCCCCGCCCCGCCCCGCCCCCTGGCAAGGAGCCAAGCACCCGCCCCCTGCCTGCAGTATTGAGGGGCGGGGCCCTGCGCCCTCAGCCGGGGGGAGGGGCGCCGCTCTCTGCAGCCCCCCCCCCCCCCATAGACAGTGCCCCGGGCCTGAGCCCCTCGCTCTGCAGCCGGCGGCAGCCCCGGGGGGTGGGTGTGTGGGGGGAGGGGTATGTATGTGTGTGTGTGTGTGGGGGGGGTGAGGGGTGTGGGGGGGTGTGTGAGGGGGGGGTGAGGGGTGTGGGGGGGTATGTGTGTGTGTGGGGGGGTGAGGGGTGTGTGGGGGGGTATGTATGTGTGGGGGGTGAGGGGTGTGTGGGGGGGTATGTATGTGTGGGGGGTGAGGGGTGTGTGGGGGGGTATGTATGTGTGTGTGGGGGGGTGAGGGGTGTGGGGGGGTGAGGGGGGGTATGTATGTGTGTGTGTGTGTGTGTGGGGGTGAGGGGTGTGGGGGGGCGAGGGGGGTATGTATGTGTGTGTGGGGGGGAGTGCGCTTTGAGCCAGAAGTGGAAGCGCGTCAAGCCTGCGGCGTGAACCACCCCACACGGGGGGAGTCGGACCTTCCCCAGCCTGGCCCGCATGCCGGCTCTTCTGCAGCCAGAGCCCTGGCCCGTGAGAGAAGCCCCCGCCCAGAGCCCAGTGTTTCCCGTCGTTCTCCCCTTTCAGGAAGCTGCACGGAATAACGTAACCTGCTGAACTCAGTGAAGCGTCGCTGACGTTGGAACCGAACCCGGTCACGTGAAATTCAGTCCATGGCACAATCCTTGTGTTGCTAGGGCCACAGCCCACTTCTCCTCACACTGCTGGCACTAAAGGCAAATATTCAAGGTGGAAGCGGTCTGGCTGATTCCATCTAGCCGTGGTATGTATTAATAGAGCCCTGCAAATCCACAGCTAGCTGCAGCTCATTTTTGCAGATACAAATGTTGTATCTAGAACCCTGCGATTTGACAGATATCCACCGAGGTCAGTGCAGACACAGATGCAAATTTGGTACCCGTGTAGGCTCTACCTACTAACGTAGTCAACTCAAACCTTGTCCAGAAGCCAAAAGTGGCAAATCCTAACCCTGGGCTTTAAAGCCCTGCACATCTGAAGATCGATATCAAGCAGAAGGGATTTCCAGGGTCTGTGGTCACAAGACAGGCATAAGGCAGCCCTAGGAAACAGCCCTTGTAAAGATGAGCCTGATGTGGCCTATTCTGAACCCCTGTTCGTAGATGTGGCTGTTGGAGGCCTGCTCTCAGGAAAGGATTTACCAGACCTCTTCCCCAGCAGCTCATAGGGATAAGTGCAGGGGCCGGGGGTACAAGTGAGCACAGCTCTGAAAGCTCCCTTAGAACATAAGAATGTCCAGACTGGGTCAGACCAAAGGTCCATCCAGCCCAGCATCCTGTCGGCCAACAGTGGTCAATGCCAGGTGTCCCAGAGGAGTGAATCGAACAGGTAATGATCAAGCGATCTCTCTCCTGCCATCCATCCCACCCTCTGACAGAGGCTGGGGACACCATTCCTTACCCATCCTGGCTAATAGCTATTGGAGGACTTAACCTCCATGAATTTATCTAGTTCTCTTTTAAACCCTGTTATAGTCCTAGCCTTCACAGTCTCCTCAGGCAAGGAGTTCCACAGATTGACTACGCACTGTGTGAAGAACTTCCTTTTGTTTTAAAGCTGCTGCCCATTAATTTCATTTGGTGGCCCCTAGTTCTTATATTTTGGGAACAAGTAAATAATTTTTCCTTATTCACTTTTTCCACACCACTCATGATTTTATAGACCTCTATCATATCCCTGCTTAGTCTTGTCCAAGCTGAAAAGTACTGGTCTATTTAATCTCTCCCCCATGGGACCCCCTTCCAAACCTCTAATCATTTAGTTGCCCTTCTCTAAATCTTTTCTAATGCCAGTATGTCTTTTTTGAGATGAGACCACATCTGCATGCAGTATTCCAGATGTGGGTGTATCATGGATTTGTATAAGGGCAATAAGATATTCTCCGTCCTATTCTCTTTTTAATGATTCCTAACATTGTTTGCTTTTTAGACTGTCACTGCACATGGCGTGGACGTCTTCAGAGAACTATCCAGCGTGACTCCACGATCTCTTTCCTGATCAGTTGGGAGCTAAATTAGCCCCCACCATATTGTACGTACAGTTGGGGTTATTTTTTCTCTTGGCCTTTATGGGGATGTAGTTGCCCCAGGCTAGGCAAGCACAGCCACTTTCCCCACCCTGAGCCCTTGCATAAGGCTCAGCACATGCCCATCGCTGAATCACTTCTCTCCCACCACCCATACTCTACCACGAATGCACTACAATGCATGGCAGGTTCTCGGGCTGCTGGTTTTTAAAAAGGAGCATCTGCCTGTGGCTCAGCTCGCAGGCGCTAGCACAAGGAATGTTCTCTCCACCCAGCCGCCCTCTCCCTTTCATAAGAAAAATCTTTACTCCAGCAGGCACGTTTCCCCAGCCCTGGCGCCTGCATGGTGTTCAGTGTAGGGACCACACCCTGCACGGAGGAGCACAGGAAAGTCAGCTGGCTCATCTTCAAACTAAATCCAGCACTTTGGGCCATACCTATGTAGAAGCGCAGTGCACCTGTAGAAAGCAGGATGTGGGTGGGGTTCTGCAGAGATTCAGCTCCAAGATAAACGTTCAGAAACCATTTCTGTTGAGATTAGCATTCTGCCAGCTTGCACAAACAGCTGGGCTGTGATTACCCTTGAGAAACCTCTAGTCTGCAGCTGTTCTTAGCACCTAGTGAGAATTGCTATCACCTGCCAACACCACCGCATCTGCAAAAGTCTTTATTTTTAAACAGCCTACAGCTGAGGACAGGTTTGACTTCAGACTAGTCACACCTGAGTGGGAGTGTGGACGTGGCATTGCCTCTGGCTGGTGCCACGTGTGGGAGAGGTACGGTACTTTCCTAGATTTACAAGTGTTAGAAGGGGCTCCCACAAAAAGCTTCTCTTTACACATTCCTGTCTTCCACCCATCAGTGTAGCACGGTGCTTCTAGCCAACAGCCAGCCAAACTGACTCACGTAGTGGCAGGATCTCAGCTGACTGGGGCAATAAGAGTGAGGGGAGGAATATTGATCAAGTTTATTTATTCCTCCCTGCATCTGGATCCGTGCAGTAGGGGGTCCCTAGTCAAATAAGCCCAGATTGACTGAACTGCTGACGGCCGGCCACGAGGAGTACGCTAGCAGGGCACTAGGCTCAAGATGCAAGTGCCCAGGGGAGGAGAGGGCTGGTACGGCATTCAGGCTGCAGGGAAGTGAAAGCAGTAGCAAAGGGAGCAGCCTAGCGTTCCATGAGGCAGCCAGCTTTCCTTCCATCCTGCGTCTCCATGGCCTGGTCTTGTTGCACAATTCAAAGAGCTCGTTATGAGCCAAGTGCAGCAGGGCCCTTGTCATCTCTTGAAACCAGGGCACCACCTGATAGAGGTTACTATGAGCAGGACTACACCAGGCCCCACAGATTAGAAAAAACTGCTATTCCCAGGACAGCGCATCTGCAGCCAAGCTCCCTGAACACAGGGCTACGCAACACTGGAAGCCCCCAGAGCCACAATGACACTCACAGCACATGCTGAGGGCTACAACTTAAGGATGGTTGCATGTATGTATGCAAATAGCTTTTCCCACAATGCCCCAGCGCTCCCGGCCCTGGGGGCTAGAAATGCCAACACCCTGTACCTGTCTGCTCACGTCTTTCATGCTCACCCCACCCAGGAGACACCTTACCGTGTGTAGCATGTTCCCAATGGAGGCCATGTCCACAGGATCCCTCCCCTGGGCTGAATGTTGAGTAGCCCTGCTCTAATCTTTTCCATCCATGCATGGAATAACTATGTGCACCAAAGCATGTGAGAATGTGCACCACCAGTATAAACAAAGCCTGGGTGTGGAAGCTCTGCTAATCAGCAGGCTGTCATGGGAGTTGCTGGAGCAGCTGCACAGATGCATAACAGAGCACCGATGGCCAGGTGAGTCCCTGGTGCCCAGTTACTCTTCCCACACAGCTCAGCTTGGCTGACCCCCCTTCCTCCGGAGGCTGCAGCAGGGCAAGTGTGCAGCCGAGGGTGGTATGTGGGCAGGCTGCAGCTGGGGTCAGGCAGTGGTGGTGTGAATGCAGGTGTCTAAGCCAGCAGAAGTGCATGCTTAAGGCTACTTGGCACTTGAGTTTACAGATTGCCCCTCGGCCCCCCCCAACACAGGGTTTTAGTATTGCCCCAGAAGACGCAGGAGCTGGAACTCATCGTGATGGTCCCCCCAATATTAATCCTGATGTAAGGAACAGCTGGGCTGAGGGGCTCAGGCGTCCCGGGAAGCATGGGGCCTTGTTCACTGCCCTTTCCACTAAAGTCTGACGTGCTCCGAGCTGAGGTACAGGAGCCTGCTTGGCTCCCAGGCTCTGCGCTCCCAGCTCACTGGGAAAATGGCTACCTGGCCTCCTGCATGTCTGCTCCTGCTTTCAATAAGCTGAGCTGCCCCCAGCACCCAGGGAGCCACGACCAACTACAGGGAGTCCCCAGGAAGTAGGTTGTTGTGCAGCAGGATGAAGCAGAGTTTACGTACGTGGGCGTTTTCCTCCCAGCTGGCTGCACTTCCTCTCCACAGCCCGATTTAGAAGCTGGATTCAGATGGCTAAGATGAGCACACAACTAATATTAGAGAGAAGCAATTTTAACACTAGCAGCTGAAACAGCATGGCTAGAAACAGCACGTCCTAAGCCTCAAGGCACTGCAAGGACTACTTGAGGTGCAACACACTAGCCAGGCTCTGGCACAGCCTATGCTCAGACGTGGAGCTGTGGCACAGCTGGTTGAGTGTGGTAAATACCGAACCCAGCTTTGTGTGCCAGCATGGGGCCGGCCAACCCACATTCTAAGCTGAAGGTCCAAGTTTCAGCAGCTAGAAGCCAATAGCTGCAGAAAATGTAGTCTCAGCATCTGTTGATCCAAGCAGCCAGAGACTCCGGATGAGTAGATACACTCAATCTGCAAAGAAAGCAAGAAGGCGCTTTGGGTGCCTGGAATTATTATTATTTTACTGTCAACACCAAGATCTGCAAAAAACTCCGAACACAAGACAAGAAAACTCCAAAGCGAACACTCCTCCTTTAAGCTTCGCAACACATACATAAAATACAAACGTCAAACAGCTGCAAAAATAGTGTCTTTGGAAGAAAATAGAGTTTCTACATCAGATACAAGAAAATAGGGTTCTTCAGTACACCCAGAGCCTTAGCAACAGAACAAGTCAAATACTTCCCTTTTCCAGAGCCATTACAGCTGGAGGTCTCCAGCTTCTAGTTTCACTTTATAAGGCTTTGTGCTGGGATAGCATTGCTGGGTCTCAGGATCTGACTCCTGCCCAGTTCTTACATCTATGAATAAAGTTTTTCTGCAGACACAAAAAATGGTTCTGATCCCCCAACTCCACCCCTGCACATGCAAAAATTACCAGATGCAGTCAGGTCATCCACGGCATTCGGCTGGAAAGCAGCATGTAACATCCCTACTAGCAGCAACCTTCCACAATCAGTGGAACCCTTTCATATGCAGCTCTGACTCCTATTGCCAACTCCTTCCCCTGCAAAGAGGCGGTGGTAGGAGAGGCCCTTCGCTACCTACCTACCACGCCTTGCAAACTGCTCTTCACAGCAGCTCCTCTCCCCATGGTCATCCTCGGCTGGGTAAGATGCTTCCCAGGACAGACCCTCTGCAAACAGAGGCCTCTAAAAAGGCCCGACAGGCATCAGATCTGCAGTCTAGCTTGGGACAGCAAGGCATCCCCAGGGGCTACTGAAAGTGCCACGTGGCTCTCTCAAAGGGTTACGATATCCTACGACTGGCCAGTTCCCTTCCTAACCCTCCCGTCTGGCTCATCGGTTCTGGGTGCTCCGAGCAGCTCAAGCTGCCAGCGACAGAGTGCAGATGCCTCGGCAGATGTGGCCCAGTACATTCGGGCAGCTGGAACCAGCTCTGCCGGCTTCTACCAGCTTCTCCAGGAGGCAGCCACATGACTGGCCTCCCTCTCCCAGGAGCAGGAAGGCCACGTGGGGAGAAGTGTCCCCGGAATTCCCAGGGCAGAGCCAGGTGGCTGAGTCCCAGCTGCTGTTCGACAAACGATGACATTTCGACCCAGGAAAGTGCTGGGGCCCCGCAGGAAGGAGCCGCTCCAGCAGCAAGTCCCGTGGCACGTGGCGCTGAACGTTCTGGAGGAAACTGGCTGTGGGTTTCAATCCCAGGGCCGCCCATCCGGCCCTGAGGTCCCAAGTTACTCCAAGGCCCCACAAGCTGGGGAAGATGCACCCAAGATCCACAGATGTGCCGCCGTGCTGGGCCTCCCGCTGGCCTCAGACCACAAGGGAGCTGTGGAAGAGGACGGTCTCTTCTGTCTGGCTGCGCTTCCAGTGCTCAAAGGTCAGTGGAGGGGATTTAGAGCCCTCGCTGAAGCCGTCTACCGCCGAGTCTTTCCGCGGCCCAAGGAACGGGCCTGGGGCAGTGGACTGGCAGGAGGGGCATGTGCCCGGGGCCACAGGGCTTGGAGGAGCAGGGAAGTTCCTGAATAGGAAGCCCATGTTCGGAAAAAGGGGCTTTGCTAGACTGACTGGACAGAAGGCAGAGCCGGTCGGGTTGAAGTGGACTTTGTTCTTATCAGGACAGGAGGGCAGAAAATTCTGCTCAGAGCTGGGGGAGCTGACGGAGGGAGAGAGAAAGGAAACGGGTTAGAACGGCGCTCCGAGTTCAAGCAATTGCGGCTGTAGCAGCACATGCCGTGTGTTTGGGGGAGGCTGCCGACTGCTGGAACCCTTTGCAAGCTGACCACTGCCCGGCAGGAAAGACCTGGGACAGGCCGTTTCGTGTGCAGAAAGCCAAGGGAAGCACTCAGCCAGCAACACCGGAGCGGTGAGGCTGGGCAGACAAGACTCTAGGGCAGGTCTATCAATAGAGATCGATTTCTCTGCATCACTCAGGGCTGCGAAAAACCCACGCCTGAGCACTGCCGTTCCGGCCTATCCCCTGGTGCAGGCAGCACTAGAAAGGGGTCTCCCCTCGACAGACTCCACCTCCACAGGAGGCGTCTGTGTAGCAGCAGCTCCACTGAGGTGTCACTGCGGTGCAGTGCTAAGCACAGGCCTGCCCCGAGAAAGGAGACCTGTGTCGCACTTGGCTTCCTGCTTGCCCTCCCTAGAGTTCTCACCTCAACCACTGAGCGGAGGCCGGCGGAAAGGAAGGAGGCTGACGGAGAACCAGCAGGCCCCCCTTCCTGCCCAGCCTGCTGGGCGTGGGGAGACTGTTTAACAGGTGTCCAGAGGGCCTGCTGGCTCGGTAAGCCAAGTGCGTGTGCGTGTGGTGGGAACCCGTCGCCCTCACAGCAGCATCCTGCCGGGCCAGCAGCATGCGGGTTCCCTGCTTCCGCACCCTTCCCAAGGGCCGCTGCCCCAGTCCCGGCCATGCTAGGTGCACTTCCCTGGCCTCCAAGCAAGGGGGCTTGAGTGGCAGCCACGCAGCTCCCCTTGCCCCGCACTGTCCCGCCACCCCTCAAGACACGGTCCTGCTCATACTTACGAAGCCTCTTCGAAGGCCCGGACTTTCTCGCAGCCCTCGGGGGGCTCCCGTTTGAACATGTAGCTGTGGTTGGGTCGAGGAGAGGAGGCAAAGGCCAGGACTGGAGAGGGGCTCCCGTCCTCTAGCAGGGCAGGAAGACTCTGAGCGTATTCTAGAAGAGCCCAACAAAGCCCCCGTAAACACAGCACAGGAGAAGCTCCCCGGGCCCAGCAGTCAGGCACCAGCAGGGAGAATTCCCTCGTGACTGAGCAAAGACCCGCCCAGCAGAGCCCTTGTAACTCCAATCGGCCCCAGCACCCACCCAGGGACACCC
Source organism: Pelodiscus sinensis (assembly GCF_049634645.1). Taxonomy (NCBI): domain Eukaryota; kingdom Metazoa; phylum Chordata; order Testudines; family Trionychidae; genus Pelodiscus; species Pelodiscus sinensis. Next base: position 14,960,387 of record NC_134739.1, read on the forward strand.
CTCCCCCCAGGTCCTGGGTACCTGCTGGACTCCCACAATCCCAATCCTGGAGGTGGCGGGAGCAGGGCGGCACTGACAGGGTCACTGTTCACATCGCCACCCACAGCTCCCTGGGGTGTTGCCATTTACCCTTCTCCTTGGGGTGCGGCACCGGCTCTTCCAGGGCAGAGGGCAGCTCCTCAGCAGCTGCTCTGGCCGGGGTGTGCGGAGACGAGCGGAGTGGCACCGAAGGGGACGGAGACAGAGACAGGCTGCTGCAGCTGCTACTGCCGGGCTCCAGAGTCAGCAGAGAAAGATCCTCAGAGCCTCCCTGGGGAGGGGCTGGTGCCCTGTGGCCATCTGGCACATCCAGGATCTAGAGGGAGGGACGCTCATGAGAACCCCTCAGCCCCAGCCCCCTCGCTCGCAGGCAGACATCACACCCGTGGCACTTAGATCCCAGTTGACTGACTCAACCCAACAGGCCGGGGCCGATCCTAGACCCGCTCAGAACACATGGCGGTGCCAAATTAGAGCCATTTCTCCACCAGCCTTCAGACTAGCTCCTCTTGGCCAGTTTTAAGGCCACACGCCTTAGGAAACCGTTCGCTATTTATGCTGAAGCAACATCCAGCTGTTTAGGAAGGAGCACTGCAGAAAGGAGCTGGGGGTCTTTGTTGACTCACATTTAGCTTGTGTCCAGTGAGTGACCCTGCTGCAAAAAAAGCAAACCTGTCTGAGGTGCATTGACTGGAGTGTTGCGAGCAAGACACCAGGAGTCGTTCTTCCCCTCGGCTCCGCACTGATTAGGCCTCAGTGGGAGCATTGTGTCCGGTTCTGGGCATATTTCAGGAAAGACGTGGACAAGTCGGAGAGGGTCCAGAGAAGAGCAACAAGAACGATGAAAGGTCTAGAGAACACGAGCCATGTGGGAAGACAGAAAGAACTGGGCTTGTTTAGTTTGGAAGGGAGCAGACAGAGGGGACGTGATAGTGGTTTTCAAGTACCTGAAAGGGTGTTACAAGGAGGAAGGAGAAAAATTGTTCTCCCTGGCCTCTGAGTCTAGGCCAAGAAGCAATGGGCTTCAACTGCAGAAAAGGAGGTTGAGGCTGGACATTAGGAAAAACTTCCTAACTGTCAGGGTGGTTAAACACTGGAATAAATTGACAGAGGGGGGTTGTGGAATCTCCATCCCTGGAGACATTTAAGAGCAGGTTGGACAGACACCTGCCAGGGATGGCCTAGCTAGCTGATGCTTGGCCCTGCCATGAGGTCAGGGGACTGGATGCGATGACCTCTCGAGGTCCCTTCCAGCTCTAGTGTTCGAGGATTCTAATATCCTGATGGGGGCTTTGCTGGAAACAGAGCGCTGCTCTGAAGAGTTGATGTATTCTTAGACAAGCACCATGCAAATGGAGAGAGTCAGGGATGCACAGTCCCTTAGACTAGAATGGCAAATACAGTCCCTGTGATTTAAAGGGGACCAAAGAGGTCTCAATTACAGCGCTGTGCGTCTAACTTCCATGCTGAAAAGGTACTGGAACAAATTCTTACACTATCAGTTTGAGCGCCCCTAGAGGAGAAGGTTAAGAACAGAAGAGCAGCCAGACGGGGTCAGACCAAATGACATCCAGCCCGGTATCCTGTCTGCCCACAGTAGCCAATGTCAGGTGTCCCAGAGGCAGTGAATCAAACAGGGAATGATCAAGCGATCTCTCTCCTGCCATCCATCCCACCCTCTGACAAACAGGCTAGGGACACCATTCCTTACCCATACTAGCTAATAGCCATTTATGGACTTAGCCTCCATGAATTTATCTAGTTCCCTTTTAAACCCTGTTCTAGTTCTAGCATTCAGAACCTCCTCAGGCAAGGAGTTCCACAGGTTGACTATGCACTGTGTGAAGAAGAGCTTCCTTTTATTTGTTTTAAATCTGCTGCCCATTAGTTTCATTTGGTTAATGTTAAGGACCATTTGTCAAGTAAGCCAGTCTAGTTTCCTTCTGTCACAGGGTTACTGGCTCAGTGGATGGGGAGAACCTGTAGTCGTGATGTTATCTGGATTTTACAGCCCCATGTGGTGTCTCTTAAGCACACCAGGGCCATGTGCTCTGGACCTTACTGAACGTTGGGTGCATAACTGACACAGTCTGGAGTCAGAGCGGTTATCAACGCCTTGTGATCTGCTGTCAAGCTGGGAGGCTGCATGCAGTGGAGTCCCATGGGAGAGGGGCCTCAGTCCTGCACCTGGTACTAAATATTTTCATTAATAACGTGCACAGCACCAGGGGAGACACGGTTACAGAATCTGCAGGTGATGCCCTCGGATGCAGCTCCCACTGTGGAGGGTGGGTTAGAATCCCACGCCCCTCGGTGCTGGAGAGCTGGTCTAAGTAACAAGCCGGCTATTCTGCACTTGATGTTCCCCGTTTCCTTGGCAATTAGTGCAGGGGACTGCACTTCGATTCAAGTCCCTTCCAGCCCAACACTTCTGGCTCCCCCCCCCCCCCCCCCCCGAGGGACGTAGCTCACCCTGAGAAGCTCCTCATCTCCTTGTTCCTTCACAAACACCTCCTCCAGCTCCTGGTTTAGTCCTTCCAGGCTCTTGTGTAAGCAGGGGTTAAGCCTCAAAATGGGAGATCCAGGAGGGAGTCCAGGAGGGGAGTTCTGTGACAACACAGAGCGTGAGACTGAGGCAGAGTCGTCATCTGCAGCCTCACAAGCCCCCCATATCTCCCCGCACAGCTGCATCCAGCCCACAGCTCTGCACTTCCAGCCAGGATGTTCTAGGAAGCCAGCTGACAGGAGAAGGCCCGGACAGGACGGGGGATTTCAACCCCATTGACTGCAGTCCAAAGCCTTCAGAGGTGCGTGGGGAAGAAGGGGTTGGGGGGGGGAGAAGGAGGCTTAAATGCTGGGTAGTCGAATTTAAACATCCAGAGCCACTTGGAAACGGGATTTGCAATCCAGGAGCAGGGCTGGACTGTGCCCCCCGCCTCCTTAGGGTACATTGCAACACGGCCTGGGAAAACGTACCCTGACTGATCCCAGGAGAGCGTGGTCCCCTGGCAGCGGGGAGCTCCGGTCCTTCTCTTTGCCACTTAGCTTCGTTCTCTGGAGCTGCTGCTTCAGTTTGGCAATCTAGCAAAGGAAATCAACACGTGTCGAATTAGACGAGAAGAAAGAGCTCCCAAGCCAAAATCCGCCCTCCCCTCCCCTCGTTCTCCCAGAGGAAGTTTCAAGACAGAGGGACAGTCAAGCTAGAACAAACCTTGGACATTTCAGAGGGCGGGGAGGAAATTACTCCCGAGGCGTAACCGTGAACTCCCCCGTTCTAGAACACTGCAGACAGCTTCCCCCTGCTACAAGTCCTGGAGTATCAGCCTTCCTTTTACACCCGCAGCTTTGAACCAGAGCTCCAAGGCTGGTGCTACGGCCCGGCCGCTCCACGCCATGCACTGAGCTAGTCAGCCCTTGCACAACAGGAGCTGGCTGGAGGAGGGACTGGCAGCTGGGGTGGGAAGAGCAAGCTGACCTGCAGTTTAAGATTTATGGACACAGGAGGACTATTGACTTAGGCCATGCAGCCCTTCAAACTAAGGGATAGGGAGTGCACATGGGAGCTTAGTGTCTCAGCTTCAGCTACACCCTCTTCCCCCACCTCTGAGCCAGCCGCAGAAGGGCCTGTTTACCTCTCTGCGGTGATCCATGCTACCCCAAGACGCGGAACGCTTGTGAGTACTGGCACTGGCCTTCCCCACTTCCGCTTCGTGCCAGGACGTCGGCGTCTGAAGAGAAGAGATTTATTAGGGTTGCACCCCCAAATTTACTGTCTCCTAGGCTGGGAGAAGGCCTCCTAGAAAGAGAAGTCAGCAAGACCTGTCCAGCCACACTAGATTCCAGTGGGTCTCAGCTCTGGGTAGAGCAGTTTGGGTTACAGTACCAGGCATGGCAAGACAGATTAGAAAAGAGTTGCACTTTAAAATACTCTGACCAAACCAATGTTTGTCTGAACTTGTGGCTCTTTCAACTCATCAGAACACAAGAGCGGCCGTACTGGGTCAGACCAAAGGTCCATCTAGCCCAGTAGCCTGTCTGCCGACAGTGGCCAGCACCAGGTGCCCCAGAGAGGGTGGACCGAAGACAATGATCAAGCAATTTGTCTCCTGCCATCCCTCTCCAGCCTCTGAAACAGAGGCCAGGGACACCATTTCTATCCCCTGGCTAATAGCCTTTTATGGACCTAACCTCCATGAAATTATCTAGCTTCTCTTTAAACTCTGTTATAGTCCTAGCCTTCACAGCCTCCTCTGGCAAGGAGTTCCACAGGTTGACTACATGCTGTGTGAAGAAGAACTTTCTTTTATTAGTTTTAAACCTGCTACCCATTAATTTCATTTGGTGTCCTCTAGATTTTCTATTATGGGAACTAATAAATAACTTTTCTCAAGCCTTTGTCTTTATCTCCTTGTCACGTGCTTGGAGATCAGTGATGAGTAATAATGGTATGGATAGACAGAGAAAGCAGATTGTACAAACAATCTCTCCTGCCTTCCACATGGATACAGTCAGCTGTGATGATGGGAGGGATTTATTTTCCATCTCTTTCTCTAACCTACCAGCGTCAGCACAGCTCAGAGTAAATTGTTATGTCCAGATTGCTAGGCCAGATATTTCCCTCCCCAGCACACCCTCCAACTTCAATGAAGATCAAGTGGAAGTTCATGTGTGCAACCAAAAGCAGAAGTTGGCTGGAGTCTTGTATTGGTGCTGATGCATGAATGAGGCAAGAATCCAGCTGGACGCCGGTCCCTTTTGAGTCTGCAGGGTTGACAGGAAACTGAGCAAAGTTGAACTTATTGGGGGAGCAGAACTTCAGCACCATTTTACACAATGGGATTATCAAAGCAAGTCTGCCAGAAGCACAGAGGAGCCATTAGGATCAGAAAGGCGTCCCAAAGTACCTCATTTGAAATCCATCCCCAGTGGCTTTTCCCACCATCACATTAAACTCCTCATACGCTATCCATCCCAAGTCATTCCCCTCCCTGCCATCTCTGTAGGACGGTTGGATGTTACTTTCCTCCTCAGTCCTCACTGGACATGCTGCCAGGAGGTTCAAGGGCCTGAGAACAGTTGCTCTCCAAGCAACTCCACTGACCTCCCTGGAGAAGTCATTGCAAAAACAGCAGCTGTTTTAAACAGCCCCATTGAGTCACGGAGGCTGCAGAACGCTCGCTACAGAAAACTGCTTAGAAGTTGCAGTTCTAAACCAGGGAAAATGCACAAGCTATCCAGAAAGGTACCAGGTTTCCTCTGGCAGATTACGCCCCATAACTGGATGCAGCTGCTTTGCAGTACTGCTCCAACTCTCACAGACCAGCAGGAGTTGAACTGGAGCCCTCAGGACACAGTCCTCTGGCAGCTGAGCAGTCTGCTTTTCTATGGACAAGTCTGATTTCAGACAGCTGCACCTCTTTGGGGAGGCTGCAGTCCTTCTGCCTGATGTGGCTGGCGGATAGGAAGAGCAGTCATTACACCTCAAACATAAGCAAAGTCGTCTTGTGCTGGCAGGCTGGCCCCCGCTGCCCATTTCAAATACGCAGAGTTCTCATCCCTGCAATGCCTGAAGTTTGCTGCTACTTAGTGGTTTCCACGAGTACTAGTGTCTGTCAGATCAAAGCCTGAACGGCCCTGGGCATGGGGCTGACCTAACCTCACATTCACCACCCAGGTCAGAGCAGCAGTAATTCAGCTTCTGGAAATGCCGGCCATCTCCTGTCCTCATGAACCCACGTGAGAAGCATTTTACAACCTCCACTATCCCATTGGCCTGCCGAGGTGGTGTGGGGGAGGACTCCATTCCAAAGCTGCATTTGGTTCCCTTTTCTTCCAGTCACTGGACTTCGCTCAGGATCACCTTGGCATGCTCCAGAGATCTACCCTGTCTCTGCACTCCTAGGGCTAAAGAACCACAGCGCCAGACCATTCAGCACTGCTTAAAGGGCTCATACCAGAGGAACAGAGCCTAAAAAGGAAGAACTAACCCTGCAGGAGTGAGAATGCCTGAAGAAAGAGCCTGCATGTGCCTCCTACCTCTGAGACCAAGTCTGTCAGCAGAGAAGGAAATTACAGAACCTGTTGTACTAACTGTGGCCAAAACCACTTCCCCTCAAAATGAGTGGGGACAAAATGCTTTGTGCAGCAAGCAAGATGAAACCACAATCTCCAATCATGTATTTTGCTACCATCCTCGCCCCCACACTGAGCACCTGCAGCTGCATCTCACTTAACCACCTTACGCGAGCAGAGCCACGGAGTTTTGCAAACAGCTGATCTGTAGCTATTTAAAGAAAGGTGTGAACATAACCCTGTCCCCAGAAGTTCCAGGGAGTCAGCTTCATTGTGCCTCAAGACACTGAAAAATTCAGTGTGACACATTGCAGATCTGCAGCAGAGATTGTCCTGCATCTCAGCAGAAGTTTGAATGAGATGACAGATGGAAAAACATGATCTGGATAAGGCACAGGACTGGCAGCTATGAAGCTTGGGTCCCAGTTCTGCCTACGTGGAATGGTATTCACCAGAGGGGTTTTAAACAGGTAAAACTAGGATTTTTAACCACCGCACAAAAAACTAGTCAGTCCCTGTTTAAGGCATTTTCTATTTTAAATCCAGATTAATGCACCCCACCTGACACTTCATGTTAGTTACATATGCAAATTGTGGTTACCTCAGGCAGCAGATTTGTAGACTTAGAGCTGCACAAGAGAAGTCAAATGGCAGTGGGAAGAAGTTAAGTACGCAATTACAGCCCTGAGCTGCGGAACGTCTACATTTTTGTTGGGTATTTTCTCAAGGAAGTTCTACAGGTCAGGACTCATCCAGTTTTCAGTGTTTGTATAAAAACACGTTCTAAACGTTGGAGTCTGAAAAGAGCCATGCAGAGCAGTAGGCTTGACACATTAAGCAATCAGGTGCACAGAGTTGCAACCTACCAGCCCAGGCCCACTTAGCCACGCAATGTTCTGTTCCAGTTCCGAATGGACATTTCCTGAATTTAAAAAGATCCATTCTGTGCTTGCTGATCTCGCTGGACACGGATACTGCCAGCCCTGTCAGGTTCCCAACTACACAACAGAAGTGGTGATCACCTGTTTCCGGAGTGCTGGGAGCTGTGTTTACTACGGTTTGGGAAGAGCTGTACTGTTACCTCACTGCCATAACTTGCCCTAGAGACTGCACTGGTTAAATCCACACTGGGAGCAGGGGGTCAAATGACCCTACCAGCATTTCATACAGTGGAGAGGGGGGCCTGAAAGCAGATTAAATGCCTAAAAAGATTAAGCTTTTAGCTGCAGATCCTGAACACTGGAGTTAAGTTTTACTGGGGCCCATATGCGTCTCTCCTCTCCTCTCCCACCCCAAAGGGTCAAGGCAAAGGAACTCCTTCCCTGTATGTTCAGAATGCCAGCCAACCCCTGAGCTGCATGTGGCAGCAGACGCAGTGACAGGAGAGAATGCATCCGAATGTCAATGGAACTTGGAAACCAATTGAGAATTTCCTGCACAGCCCAGTAAGTAATACATTGCTGGAAAATGAACACTCCGTTAACAGACCGCTTTAATATGCTAATAAATGGCTGGTTAAGTGAATGGATGCTCTTATTCTAAATTCTTCCACCTCTCCACATGCAGAACCCGTATCTGTTGCCACACAGTAATATTTACAGGTTGCTAAGAGTTTCCTCAAAGCCTGGACCCTTTCCACACTCCGGCAGAGTGCTGTGTGGCTCACACTAAGCCAGTCCTTCTGTGGCAGCACCCTTGACTTCTTACTGTGTGGCACGGAGCCCATAAGTGTTATATAAGCATTTGGCCTAGAGCTGCAAACCAGCAAAACAAAACCAAACCCAACCCCTAACACGGAGCCAATATTGCAGCAAAAAGCCAGAGGCCATCTGCCTCCAAACAAGGCCGAGGGAATTTAATTCCATAGCCAGCCAGAGAGAAGTGAGACTGAGAAGTAAGAGGAGAAGGTCTTCCTAGAAAGTAACAGTGGAACAGCCAAAAGCTTTCTGTAAGGATCAGCAGCATTCTGTGACCCTCCCCTATTTCAGACCTTGCAAGGCTACAGTGCATACCTGGGTAGCTTTGTCATTCATGCATGAAGCAAGTGTCCCATCAGCATCCCTCGGCCACTGTCCTAGGAGGTACGATCCGAGGATGGTGTCTAGCGAAGAGGTGCGTCTCACTCGGGGGGCTCTGGTCCGGCAGGTCTTTTCACCAGCAGCACATGGAACACTCGCTAGAAGGAAAAGGTAGAAAAATTAAGTGTCTGTCCATAACTAAGTGCTTTAAATGTCTTCCATTTGATACCCTGCGACCAAGTGAAAACCCATTTCGGGGATGATTGAGCACAACCAGAATGTGCAGCTAGAGAAAGAGAAATCAGTTCAGTTACCGGAAGCAGCAAGAGAAGCCCTAATTAATCCACTGCACATACCCCATTATAGTAGCACAAATAGACTCAGACTTTAAGGTCAGAAGGGACCATTATGATCATCTAGTCTGACCCCCTGCACAGTGCAGGACACAGAATCTCACCCACCCACTGCTAGAATAATCCTCTCATCTATTTCTCAGATACTGAAGCCTTCAAATACTTTGAAGACCCCAAGATGCAGATAATCCTCCACCTGTGATGTGATCTGTACCCCATGCTACAGAGGAAGGCGAAAAATGTTATGCTCTCCCTTGCCATCTCCCAGCCTGAATTGAGACCATGATGGAAGTCCTGTTAATCAACTGTCAGGAGTCCCAGGGTTGTTGGCTAGCTGGTCCAGAGAAGGTAAGCCTGCCTAAATGCCTCCACGATGCAGATCTATGCTAATGTTTACCAAAGTAAGATTCTTTTCCCCATGCAGGAACTTCTCTCAGTGCTGAATTAGCTACTTGAAGCTGTGGATTAGAAATGCCAATTGAATTTAAGAATTCAAGGTAGCCCCAGGTCAAGGGCATACTGAAATACTTGGCGCATCTACAATACTTTTGCATTAATGCTGTACTGTGCAAACAGCGAGTAAGCCTACATGGCAATGTTGCCTAATAGCCACAACACACAACTGAGTCAGAAAATCTGGGTTCTAATCTAAGATCGTGACACTGCACACACGCTGGAGCCCATGCCTCAGTTTCTCTAAAGAGGAGCTAAATATTTACTTGCCTCACAGGAATGAATAGGGGCTTAATGAAAGCGGCAGGCAGCTTGGGTGAGTAATCACGAAAGGACTGAGTTCATGATTCCAAGGAATGGTAGAAAAGAGCACGGCAAAGTAAGGATGATGGATTTCAAGAAGGCAGACCGTAGTCAACTCAGAGCTGGTAGGTAAAGTCCCTTGGGAAGCAAGATTAAGTGGAAAAAAAAAATCAAAGACAGTTAACAGTTTTCCCAAGGGACATTAAGGGCGTTTGAGTCCACTATTCCAGTGCAAAGGGAAGACAGGAAGTATGGCAAGAAGCCACATTGGCTTACCCAGGAGAACTCAAAGTCAAAGAGGAGTCCTACAAGAAGTGGAAACCAGGGCAAATGACAAAGGATGAATATAAACAAACACCGCAAGGATGTATGTGCAAAATTAGAAAGATGAAGGCACAAAAAGAGCTCCCTCTAGCTATAAACAAAGGGTAACAAGAAAACATTCTACAAATATATCAGAAGCGAGAGGAAGCCCAAAGACAGTATAGACCCATTACTCAATAAAGAGGGAAAAACAGAATATGTGAAAACGGAGGTGCCCAACGAGGGATGTTAAATATCAGTTAAGTAGTCGATCAACCTCATGAATTCTTATCGCCTACTTGACTATTCTACAGTCCCCAGGAGTGGGGGCAGCAGCCAGTGCGCTCCGGCCCCCCTCCCAAGGATCCCCCTTCCCCCCCCCCCGCACACACTCCATGCTGCCACCAGAGGCAGCCGCATGGAGTGCCAAACCAGCTCCCTCTCTCAGACCAGCTGCCTGTTGCCCCACAATGTTAACTGTGATCCAGACATAACAGCATGGGGTGGCAGCAGCCCCCGCCTAAGGGGACAGGTCTGAGCTCCCGGACCCGGCGTGAGCAGGAACTGAGCTAGGCTGACTGCCCACCTGGCTCCTCGTACACTTTAAAATGCAGAGGTAGGTCCCAGACCAGACACAAGCTGTGACTGAGCTGTGCTTCTGGCCAGCCTGCTAAAAAATTTACTGGTGGGAGAATGCGTGTAGTCTATAGCATTAATCTATAAGCTTTTGCTTATCAGTTAATTGACTACACAATTGCATCCCTATTAACAACATCCGTGTTTCAGTTTTCACCAAGAAGGTTGATAGCAATTAGATGCCTTAAGGGAATACTGGAGAAAGAGGTAGGTTCAGAAGGTAAAATAAGAAAAGTTAAATGAGTTCAAGTGACCAGGGCCTTATGAAATGCACTCTAGAAACTCAAGGAGCTGACAGTGGAATCTGAGCCTTTAGTGATCACCTTCGGGAAGTCAAGAGAGATTCCAGAAGACTGGAAAAGGGCAAATCTAGTGCCCATCTAGAGAAAGGAAATAAGAACCACTCAGGAAGCTACAGACCAGTTAGTTTAACTTCCATGCCCAGGAAGATAATGGAGCAAGCAATGAGGTAATCCATCTGCAAACACCTGGAAAATAGTAAGGTGATGGGTAACAGCCAGTATGGCTTTGGAAGGAACAAATCATGTCAAACCAACCTGAGAGCTTTCTTTGATAGGATAAGGAGCCTTGTGGATAAGGGGGAAGTGGAATATGTGGTACACCTAGACTTTAGTAAAACGTTTGATGCAGTCTCGCCCGACCTTTTCATAATTAAACTAGGGCAATACACCATGGATGGGACGACTATTCGGTGAATGCGTAACTGGCTGGATAACTCTCAGTCATGGTGGAAGGACCTAACAAGTGGGGTTCCGCAGGGATCAGTTTTGGAACCAGTTCCGTTCAGTATCTTCAGCAACGATTTAGATAACAGCACAGAGCAGAGGTGAGCGACCTGCAGCCCCCTAGGGTTCTGTACGAGGCCCATGAGACATTTTATCACTGCTCACTTGTAGGGTTGCTGGATGCTGCTGGGTTTCCTCCACAGTTTTTCCCTCCAGGTGTTACTACGGTGACACGCTTTAAGGATGTGTGAAATGCATGCTGACTGGACACGCTATAGTGAGCTGGACGCTCCCTCTGCATCCAATCGAAGCGCTGCTACAGTTCAAATGGCACATTGTGCAAATTCTAGGGACCCAAGCGCAGCGAGCACTTACCCTGGGAGGCATCATGGTTACGACAATCTTGTAGCCCACTGAGCTGGAGGAGGGCGACTCATGCGGCCCACTTGCTACCCTAGGTTGCCAGTCACTGGCAGAGAGGACACTTACAACGTTTGTGGACAATACCAAGCTGGGGGGCGTTGCAAGTGCTGTGGAGGATAGGATACCAAAAAGGGATCTAGACAAACTGGAGTAATGGCAAACAGGATGAAATTCATTAAGGACAAATGCAAAGTACTCCGCTTAGGAAGGAACAATCTGTTTCAGACAGACAAAATGAGAGGTGTCTGTCTAGGAAGGAGTACCGCACAAAGATCTAGGGGTCATAGTGGAACACAAGCTAAATGAGTCAACAGTGTGACACTTACAAAAAAAGTTCTGGGATGCATTAACAGGAGTGTTGTGAGCAAGACATGAGAAGTCATTCTTCCGCTCTACTCTGTGTGGATTAGGCCTCAACTGGAGCACTGCATTCGTTTTAGGAAATATGGAGAAACTGGAAAGGTCCAGAAAAGAGCAAACAAGTGATTTAAGTTCTAGAAAACATGCGCTATGAGGGAATTTGAAAGAACTGGGTTTGTTTAGTCAGAAAAAGACGACAGACGACATGAGGGCAGTTTTCAAGTATCTAAACAGGTCTTACAAGGAGGAGGGAGAAAAATTATTCTTCTTGACCTCTGAGGACAGGACAAGAAGCAATGGGCTTAAATTGCAGCCAGGGAGGTTTAGGTTGGACATTAGGAAAAACTTCCTGCCTGTCAGGGTGATTAAACACTGGAATAAATTGCCCAGGGAGGTTATGGAGTTCTGGAGATACTGACGAGCAGGTTGGACAGACACCTGTCAGGGATGTTCTAGCTGATGCTTGGCCCTGCTGTGAGGACAGGGGACTGGATGTGATGACCTCTCAAGGTCCTTTCCAGTTCTGGTGTTCTAGGATTGGAGGCACTTTGGTATCCTCCAATGGACGGTGTTCTGCAAGCACTAAAGGAGGTCAGTAAATACATCCCCCTATTTCGCAGACCCACTATGAAGCAGAGAGGATAAGTGATTTGGTGAGTGTCACAGGCAGAACACTCAGAAGAGCCTGGTGCTCGGTTTCATTGCTTAGCCCGCTGGAGGGCGATTCAGTATTTTCACAACTGCCGCTTTATGAACAGAAAAGCTTCTGTCAACACCAGTGCAAGTTCATGTCAGTAACTGTGTGGGCAGACGTGCTCCCATTGCGTGCCAAAAGCTACGAGGACCGAACGCCAGACTGCTCTTGGCAGTGCACTGAACAGGGGGCATGTTACAGACAACCCCACCCCCAAGCACGTTGTGTGGGTGCGCTCCATGCATTGCGTGACCAGCTAGCGTAGTCCCCCTTCTCCCTGGAACGGCAGGGCAATGACGAGCAGCAAGTGTTTACTGATGAAGGCAAACCAGCATTTTCTATTCTGTCAAGGAACATGCAAGCTCAAGCCAACGCTAGGGTTTGCTTGCAGTCAGTTTTGATTTGATTAAACATGTAAATTAATTTGCAAATTAAATTCAGCCCGAACGGCCTTGTGGCGGTGAGTCAATGAGGCCTTGGACAGCCCTCCATCAGGTGTTTTACATACCTAACTCTCCTCCTCCCCCATTCAGAACACCATGAGTAAGAAATCGTTTAGTGCTATTAGGTTTTAAAGTATAATTCAAGCCTATAAATATCTTTTAGAAACCACATGGTTCAATATACAAAGGCTTTGCTATCCTTGCCACATGGCAGTCTACGTGCTCTGAAATGGCTGCCCTCTGATTACTAGCCTTTTGGCTCCCATACAGCCGCCTATCAACTAGATTTGTATCACCTACAAATAGCTGAAGTAATAAATTGAGTTTCAGGTGAGGAGGAACGGAAACAAAAAGCAACTTGTCCTAGAGGCCGATAGTATGGCTGGAAACGATTATTTAATATTGGTGCTGCAGCCGGGCCTACAGGCGCCCCAGTGGGACTGGGGACAGCCCTGTAGAAATTTGAAGACACTGTCCTTGCTTGAAATAACTTTGTCTGAAAAAGCCATACCCTAGTTCTAGTTTAAAAACCTGCTCAAGTGGTAGCAGTTACTCTCAGGGAGAGGCTGCTAACGTGTATCTCAGCTGGTACCACACAACTGTCTCCTCTAGCCGTAGCAGAGGAGGGCTAAACACGCTACCATAACAGCCTCTTACCCCCACCCTCCACCATCCCAGATCACACTATAGCCCAGAAACTCCCTTTTACAGCACCACTGATGCCTTTCTATTTGCACACCCTCAAATGCATTGGTGGGGCTGGTCTGGCAAAGGCCAGTTCCTCTGCATGCTAATAGGAACACAAGCAATGAGCATGGGCATGAACACTTCTCTAAGATAAGATACCTCTAACACCTGTTGGAGGAATCACAAATGCACAGGCTGAAGTCATGAGGAGGGCACGTGAGCAGCCCAACCTCCACTCCTCTCAGATGAAGCATCCTGCCACTGCAGGGGGTCAGATCTGCAAGAGGACACAGTAGTTCCCTTAGAGGCAACAGTATCCCAGATGGGGGAAGGGTGAGGGTCTGCAGGAAGTCAGAGGGCAGGGCATGTTGGATGACAGCTGCCTCCCCTCCCCCTCCAGTTAAAGTGCCTAGGACTAAAAAAAAGCATTGGAGACAGTTAAACAACATTTCCGAGCCTGACAAAGAGGGTGCAGGAGAGAAGTCGAGGCAGGGTGGAGTGTCCTGTTTACAGCAGTTCTATTATCATCCTATTGCACTAAGTCCAAACAGCCCTGCCACCTGCCTGCAGGCTCTGGATTGGGTCCAAAGCTAACTGCACAGCTGACAAGAGTAAAGTCTGAGGGCTCGCCATTTTTATGCGACAGCAAAGCCACTCATGATAACAGAACCCTCGCTATCTCTCAGACCACTTGGTTGTCTCACTGCTGCATGAACAACTTCTGCATAAGTCCTTTTTATTCCATCAGTTCAAGTGCGACCTTAGAGGTAAGGTGTGTGCCTTTTCCATCCATTTTGTATACTGGATGTCTGGACTCTAGTCATTCGGTCACATTAACATTGGGATCTCAGCTCGTATAGCTTTCTAGGCAGATGTAGGGGAAAACCAAGTGCCCATCTCATCTGTATCTTTTGCAGAAAGATCAGATCCCAGGCAATCATTAAAATTATATCAATATGAAGAGACTCATTTGTAGCTGGAAATTTTGTATCCAGTATAGTTACAGGCAGTATCTAAGACAGAAACAGAAGTGAGCAAAATGTATTCCCAGTTTTGCATTTCATAATCCCCCCTAATTTCTCCCTTGCTGAATGAATCCTTATCAAAGGGGAGCAGAAAAATGTTTAAAAGTTCAAAGATCTACGCAGTTTAATCAGGCACTGAAGTATTTCAAACATGTCAGCTCTTAAGACTAACTGTGATCCTTTAAGGGCCTAACTTAAACGAGCTTAAGATAAAAGTCAAAGTTAAGGCTGAACTATACTAAATTGATATAATTGTGCCTGGCTGTCACAGGTATATAGTAGAGACATTTCACCTGTGCGCTAGGCTATGTAGGCACATCAAGGAGTATGTTACAATTCTGAACTCACTAATTCGAGCAAGAGTATGAAAATCCACTGCAATGCATCTACATTTTAAGATGCTCATTTCATGAAAAAGAGACTCCAGTAGATAAGCAGCACCCAAGACACTCCCATTCATATGAGGATTACTAGGGTCAAGAACTAATTTATTAAATACCTTTCAGCCACACATCCCAAAGCATTCAACAGGCTTGACAAGCAACATCTGAAAAGTTCACTTGGCTCCCTTAGGCAGACCTTTTCCAAAGCATCCTGTGAACACTTTATCCAACTGAAGCTACAGGGGGAAGTTTAGGCAGACAGAAAATTCCAGCGGGGTTCTTGCATTCTAAGTGTTTTTGCAAACCACAGCACAACACTACAAGACCTCCCACAGCACTGTGAAGCCTGACATCTAGCTAAGCCATTGACTGAGTATCTAAAAAGAGTGACCCCTCTGGAGTCAGCAACAGTATCTCCATAACGGAGGTTCTTTGTGATCCCAGGAGCCATGTCCACACTGGAGATCAGTACTGCTTGAACTTGACTGGCAGACACCTGGTCAAACCTATAGGAAGGGGAATAAAAATTAGGCTTATACAGTGTTATCTGTAAGTGTGTCCACACCAGGGGTTGTGCCAATAACTATCCTGGTTAAACAAAACAAGCAAAAAATCCCACCTTCATCTACACAGTGGCACCACTAGAAAAACGGCATAAACTAGGTCTTAACAGCTCAGCTAGTAATCCGACAGGAGCCTATGGGTACAGCTGATAAATATGCTGGGATTTCTTTCAAGGAAGAGTCCACATGGAGTCTGTTTTCTGTTCTACCTACTTGCATTTTACTACAAGATACATGAAGGGTCCTAATGGACTACGTTTTAGAGAAAACATGGGAAGCCACAAATCACATTCGGGGAGAGACGTTTCATCTGACGTCACTTTAATTGAAGGCATCTGACCTCCAAATACCAGCAAGTAATATTCGCTGCCTTAGTCCTACAGAACATCAGCATCTGCCATAAAAGCACTATTTGTTTCCAGTATAACGATCAGCAGTGATAGCCTCAATTCTGACAATGGTGACCAGAGCTGAAGTTTCAGTGTTGGATCCTATTAAGGATTGTCCTCATGGAATTATTTCAGTGTCTTGCCAGACTCAGGACAACAGGGCATCAATGTAAACTGATAGAGGGCTTGGTCACTAACAAGGCTAGAACACAATAGTGAACACATGCCAGAGATTTATTCTCCATTTATATTTTTGCAGACTGGACAGGTACAAAAGAGATGCATTACCCCATTTCAAGTTCTACAGCAACACCAGTAAATTGCAGCATCTCTCAATCCTACTAGCATCATCTATCATCAGAACAAAGGCCAAACCAAACTCTCATGCCTAGATGTGCCTTCTATGACAAGGTAACTGGCTCTGGATATGGGGAAGGTGGAGGACGTGATATATCTTGACTTTAGCAAAGCTGTTGCTATCGTCTCCCACAGTATTCTTTCCAGCTAGTTAAGGAAGTAAGGATTGGGTACATGGATTGTAAGGTGGCTGGAAAGCTGGCTAGACTGTCAGGCTCAACAAGTAGTGATCAGCAGCTTGATGTCTGGCTGGCGGTCGGTTTCTAGCGGAGTGCCCCAGAGGTCGGTTCTGGGGTCTGTTTTGTTCAGCATCTTTATCAATGACCTGGATGAAGGGATGGATTGCACCCTCAGCAAGTTTGTGGGTGACACTAAGCTAGGGGGAGAGAGATACTTTGAAGGGTAGGGATAGGGTCCAGAGTGACCTAGACAAATTGGAGGATTGGACCAAATGAAATCTGATTAGGTTCAACAAGAAGTGCAGAATCCTGCACTTGGGATGGAAGAATCCCAAGCATTGTTACAGGCCAAGGACAGACTGGCTAGGCAGCAGTTTGGCAGAAAAGGCCCTGGGGGTTACAGTGGATGAGAAGCTGGATATGAGTCAACAGCGTGCTCTTGTAGCAAAGAAGGCTAATGGCATATTAGGCTACGTTAGGAGCATTGCCAGCAGATTGAGAAGTGATTATTCCCCTTTATTTGGCACTGGGGAGGCCACATCTGGAGTACTGTGCCCAATTCTGGGTCCCCCATTACAGAAAGGATGTGGATGCATAGGAGAGAGTCCAGCAGATGCAATGAAAACGATTGAGGGCTGGGGCACATGATTTACATTACAAGGAGAGGCTGATGGATTTGGGCTTATTTAGTCTACAGGAGAGAAGAGCGAGGGGGGGATCTGAGAGCAACCTTCAACTTCCGGAAGGCGGTTTCCACAGAGGCTGGAGTGAGGCTGTTCTCAGTGGTGACAGATGACAGAACAAGGAGCAACTGTGTAAACTATTTTCCTAGGGGAAGGGTGAAGCACTGGAAGGCATCACTTAGGGAGGGGGTGGAATCTCCATCCCTAGAGGTTTTAGTCCCGGCCTGACAAAGCCCTGGCTGGGATGATTTACCTGGGGTTGGTCTACTCTGGGCAGGAGGTTGGACCGGATGACCTCCTGAGGTCTCTTCCAACCCATATGATTCTGAGGCTCTTTCATAATCTGGAAGTGACAGTCAGATCTACAAGAAGCTACGCTTTCCCTTAATGCCTCTCAGTAAGAATATTCCATCCTTTTCAAACCTTGCTGCCAAAGCATACCTTGAGGCCATCAAAAGCAATCATGCAATGGCTAGGTCTTTATCTGGGAGTCCTGCAAAGCAGCACATCCATTCTAACTTCGCCAGTCACAGCTACTATGAAGTCTGAAATCCTTGAGCAATACTCCTGTGTGTAGCACACAGCAAACGCTACAGAGAGGCCTAGACAACTGCACTCTGAAGCAATTAATAGGTCTTTAGGGCATAGTCAGAAGTGGAGAGTCAAGACTGGGATCAAGGCGAGATGTGCAGGCAGGCAGCATTCGGAATTAAAGCTTACGTGGATGGCCTAGAGACAGAGCGGTCTCTATGGAAGATGACAATAGGCAGGCCTGCAGAAGCGGAAGGGGCAAAAGGCAGATCTAAAACCCATACTGGAAATGAAAGGAGCATTTTTAAGTGACACAAGAGAACACGATGCAGATGTTGGCATCTTGCTAAGTCACTGAAGGGCAAAGCTACTTAAGTACTAAGAAGCCCCTAATCAACACAGTATGAGAAGCCTTCAAGTACTGGAAAATAGAAATAAAAGCTGAATTGGGTATGAAGGGATCCAGAATGCAAGACAAGGAGCAGATTACCTACTGAGGAATTTCCTTGTCCCAAGAGCTGGAAACAGGAAGGCAGCACTGAATCTTTTCCCAGAATGTGTGTGTAGAAAAGGAAGACTTATTCACCAAATATGGCGGAGGAGTCAAGTCAGGTGGCCAGGATAGCTCCTGCCAAACATACAGTAGACACAAGTACAAGAGAACAATTTGAGCGGGAAGAAAGTTCAGGTAGGAACCTTCTTCATGGTAGTGAAAGATGAAAACCCACCAAACTAAAGGGGGAGGTCGGAAGACAAGAACGCCCATGACCGATGACCCCAACAACTGGCATTAACATTTCTCTGTAGCAGAGTTACCGGAAAACTTCTACAGCTCTTGGCATACACCGTATTTTAAAATTGCGCCAAGTAAATGTCCTACACTGCCACCTTTAGCGTTATAATCCTTTACTTGTAAAGATTTACAACCAAGAGGGCAGATTCACATAGATGCAGGTTTCACATTTCAGAGCCCTTTGCTCTATTTCAGTAAACATATACAAACTGCACAGCCTTGGGAGAAATGAAACCCACGGCATCTTCCGGCGATGAGGCAGAAGCTGAGGTTAAACCATGATACTCGTCTGACTCTTGCATAATCTGCACGCACAGTTCCAAGACACCCAGCCAGCAAACCCTAACAGTTCCACGACATCCACCTCCAAAACGTAACCCTCTGGAAAACATGCAGAGCTTGTCCAGTTATCTAGCTTATTGGCTGAATTTGGAAATTAAGCCACCGTTTTGCACTGAAAGAGGTCACTCAATCACCTTCTGGAAAAAACTGTCCTTCACTCATAGCCAAAGGTAAGGGGGTTGTCCAGGACAGGAGCAGTTACGACGTTAGAGCGCTCTGGATTTGTGATGACGTAAATTAGCTTCTCCTGGGGCCACGGTTAAACTGGGCTGGAGCTTCCAGATGTGGCCTGCAAGCAAAACTAAACAAACTGGAGTCTTAGTAACCAGGTTCAAAACTTGATTAGAATGCAGCTGAGAAAAGCTGTCCGGAGGAGGGGGAGGAGGCATCTGCAAGAAGTAATGTAAGGAATTTATTCCATAAAGAATACTAAAGGTTGGACCCCTCATCTGGCCCCCTCAGTATCTGACCACTCCAGAAGGAGGGAATTTGCCAGATATGGGATGGTCCCTAGCCACCAGCCTCCCTGCAGCTGGCCCCACTCTGGCCCCAGTGCCACTGGCCTCCAGCCCGCTGGGGCTCCCCAGGGACAGATCCCCCCGCTTCGCCCCCGCCCGACCAGGAATCCCAGGAACAGGGCTTGCCAGATGCCCTTTCCCGTTGGGGCTCCCAGCAACAACCGTGGTTCCGGACCAGAGTCTGGATTTCAGAGGTGCAACCTGGAGAAGTTGAGGCTTTTTGGGGGCAACCACTCCAAGGACAATGCATTGAGGAGCAGGGTCACTGAACCCAACCGCAAATTATAGGAGCCAAGGCAGCAGCTCAGTACCCAGTTACTGGAGAAAACGAGCTGAACTTTTCACCTTTTAGCTTAATTCTCAAAAGCTCATTTTATAGTTAGAAAAACCCATCTGGAGGATTTCAGCCTCCAACTGAATCTTTGGCTTCAGTGGCCTGGTCTGAGAGTTCTCTTCAACAGGGCCTTCAAGCAAGAGGATCGCTTATCCCCAGCGCACACATGAAGCATTTCTGGGCTGGCTTTTATGCCTTGCAAGGGTAAGTAAGGGTGAGGTACAGTGACCAGGTGGGATACTGTCCCCTGGATGTACTATATAAAACAACAGGAAGTGTTACTTCAGAAACAGGTTTTTGCTTGTTTTTAACATTTGAAATGTAGGTCTTGTTTCCTTTTTTAACCTAATAGATTACAGATAACAGAAGAATTAGTAAGATTATGTCAAATACAAAGTGAAACCCTGAGCAATTAAGAGGAACCAATTTTATTCCTCATTAAAGACTCTGGTTTGTTTTTGCTAAACCTGTTTAAAAATATAACGCCTGAGAGTGAGGAGTAGAGATCACCACCATATAACTGTCCTCAACCAAAGGATGGAGGAAACACCCATTCAACCCTCTGGGTCCTGGGGAAATATTTCAGTAAAAAAAACTGCCCAGATTTTATATTCCTAATATTTCTAACATTAAACACGGGGGGAGGGAGGGAGGAAGGGAGGGAAATATAAAAAACCTTCCAAGCCTCAATTTGCTTCTATGTCCAAAATGAAGTATACAAGGTATAGCAGGACTCCAGTGCAAAAGCTTTTAAAAAGCAATAATTACCACATACAATGTTACCAAAATCTTATGGCTTTGCTAATTTGGAGAACAGTGTGGCCAATGAGCTCAGTTCACTGTTAAGCCTAAGTAGCTTAAACCAGGCCGATTTATTTTTGTACCCAGCAACTTGTCACAAGAAAAGTTATTTTATTACATAGGAGACACAGTGCTTAGAGGCCTCAACTGACATCAGAATACCAACAGACTAGGTGCGGTACAAATGAAAACTAAAACAATCTTTGGATTTAAGAGTTGATAGTCCCAGTCCCTGACAGATCGGAGTCTCCAGTGGTTCTGGATCTGTACCATACTCAGAGCAACATCACTGTACTACGTCGGTAGACCACCAGAAAATCCTTTGTTTAAATTCTGATGGAGAAGAAAGGATCCAGACACACAAATCCAGAAGTCCATCTCAAGGAAACTAGTGAGATAGCCCATAAAAGCCATCCCATGCCTTTAGGGCACGCTAATCTCAAATTTACCCAAGCAGCAGCATTTTAAAGAATATCTTGCATTTTTAAAGGAAGGAGCAGCTACTTTGATACAGAACTGTCAACACAAGTCAAAAATAACGACAGATGGATCACATCCCTTATTTTCCCCTTCCCAGACCTGTAAAGAGACCGGCAAGCTGAGGGCAGCCAGTTTCCAGTGAAGGTATGATCCACATTAAATGAAGACACCACTACTCTGAAGTGGCTCTGATTACCCTGCTCACGAGAAACTTGTTCTACATTAAACATTACACAGCCTGCATTTTGCATCTGGCCTCATGGCACAGCGTTATACCATATGCAGCCATATTTAATAGAAGAGAGAACTGACTGGATTGTATTTATCTAGAGCAGCAGCATGAGTATCAGCATGAGATCTTCCCATTTTCAGGCCAATCCATAAGGCATTTCCTTTCTGGACAGCTTCCTCCCAGTCCCCAACCCCTTGAATCCTGTCAATCCATACACGCTTCACAAGCCCCTAAGAGGGAAAAAACAGCAGCATGCCCCATGACTCTCAAGTTCAGTTTTATTCCTTCAGTTTGGCTGAGCAGAGTTTGTGTGCAAGTGACACAGCACAGCATAATCCAAGTTACGCTCTACTGTTGACCATTATTACCGAAGTTCATTCCATGAGCCGTGTGTCTTGAATTACCCCTCTCACAATTACCACAAAGCCATCTGACTTCCAGCTAACTGGCATTAAACTGACCAGACAACTGGCCACAGCTTATGTGAAAGAAAGAATGGCTGCAGCACACGGATTCCAGCATGCAACGCTTTATTTGCTCGAAGCAGTCACTTGTATGGAGCAAATCTTCACCAAAGTGCAGGGACATATTAAAGAGGAGTGGCAGGCTGTAGGCCGAACTCTGGCACCCCTGCATAAATGCAGCTGGGAAAGTTACAGGTGTTACTCAACAGAATAAAGGAAACCCAACAGCAGAAAAAAACACCAACACCTGGGCCACTCTTTTGGTAATGAAAGCTTGTGTGTGCCCTCAGGGTGCACACTGGAACCCTGCAGCAAATATCCAGTTACTACATCAAACAGGCCTTCAAGTTCATGATAGAACTGCTGCGGCAGAGATAAGGAGGAAGGCAAGAAGGAGAAATATTAATGGATTCCCAGGCTCTGCTCTATCTTTACCATATAGACAAAGTACACAAGCGAATGCTTTCAAGTGGTACAGATTTTTCCTCCTATACAATGTTTTATTCTTAACTAGACTTAACTGCATATGAAACAGTACCCCAACCAGTTAAATCTATGATATTCACCAGCCATGGTTTCACACTGATACCAAATCAAGTTTTATCATGCCAATTCGCTCAGTTCTTCGCCATTTAGCGAGATCTATGCAGCCAGAAAATGATTCAGCAGCTCAACTAAGGCAAATTCAGAGAGCAAGCAACAAAATCCAGCTAGATAAGTCATATCAGTTAATAGAAATTTCCTGAAAAGTTAAAGAAACACTATCTAAATATATATTTGAGAGTGCAGTTGTCTGTTGGTAAGTCCATCTGTCTGTTAATTCAAGAACTCCTCCTAAACAGTACAAGCTAGGACCAAATTAGGTATGCAGCTGCTTCTTATCCTGACAAAGCAAGGTCAGGATATGGATGTAGCAGGACAATGGGAAATGCCTGGAATAGGACTGTCTTCCATAACATGGAAAGGGAGGGGGCTGTTCAGAGCATACCAGGAGGACAGCACTCCCACCTCGCTCCTGCCCCGAGCTTCCCACCCTCTGTTCTCACTCCAGCTCCCTCCATCCCTTTCACTATTCACCTTCACCCCTCTGCCCAGAGGCCTCCCGCACCTCCTGCCCTTTGCCCTGACTCCTGAACCTCAACCCCTTCTGAGCCCTACCCCACACCTACCAGCTTCCCTGCTTTGCACCGCCCCAAGCCCTTCCCCAATACAATCATGAAAATACAGCATGCACATTTTCCTTTTCACTTCCAAAAAACATCCCAACCATCAGTACAGTTAAGGACCCAAGCAATGCTGGGTACATCTGCTAGTAATTTTATAAGCTATAGGACAGAGGAAAGTTGTGCGTCCAGTAAAAAAAGGGAATATTTACCAGTGAGTGATACTGTCTATAATTTCTCATGTTACCAATACTGGCTCTATTAAGCTGACAGGAGATGCGGAAACTGAAAAGTCATCCCTAACCAACACTCTCCCTCAACCCTAGCTACATGCATGAGCAGGTTAAGACCCTCTGCATTTCTACACTATTCCCTCTCATGCACGACACTGCCACAAATACAGACTTACATTCCCACCTCTTATGCACATTGTCATACCACTCCCTATATGATAATCTCCCCTCCAGCGGGCCAATAAACACCCTCCCTTTCCTCCAAGACTCCCCTAAAAACAGTCTGTGGCCACCTGTGCACTGCTAACCAGTCATCCCTGACCTTAACAGTTTACATTACAGTACAAACAAAAACTTGTTATTTTTAACTAGAAGACTTACAGGGCACAGGGTGGGGAGGCCGGGGAGTGGGTGAGGGAGGCCACCGGCTTCTCCCTGGGGCAGTGGGAGTCATGCACCCCACCTGCTGGCTTCTCCCCAGAGCCAGGGAGAAAGGGGGGGAAGGAGACACAGACCTGCATGGCGTGCCTGCCAGTTTTCGCCGAGGGTGACAGAGGTCATGCTTGCCATCCCCCTGTGGTCATTCATGTCTCTGTGCTTGCTGCCCCCCCCCCCCCCCCCCGTGATCGTGCATGAGTATAACTGTTCCTGCTATCACACCCCTCTCTCTTTCCCATTTGCTACAAAACAACTGCATACCATGCATATCCCACTACCCTGGCACAACCAAACCCTGACCTTACTTTACGTTATAAGATAAAGCTGCGGACTGAACTTGGTGGTCCTAGCTCTTACCTTTTGGAAACAGTTCCTGAACAAATGGACTCACACACGGACAGACAGACATTTCAAATACATATACAGGAAATATATCACTAGGACTACTAACATAACTATTAAGTTACTTTGTTTTTAGGGTGCCCTGCTCCATCCCCACCTTTTACCTGTGTGTTGTCTAAGGTAGACGGCAAGCTCAGCAGAAGGGTGGGCTGGTGCACTTACATGTATAAAGCACCAGGTACCCCAATGCTGCCACATACATTAAGATCCAAGCTTTCTTAAATAGTTGCCTTTGCCAATGGTCAGTCTGGCAAAGAGGAAGCTCAGAAGATCTCAACAATTTACTTTAGACAATTAGAAAGCCAAATTTAAGCCACCTGGTGCAAGATCTCCAGAAAGCCAGGACTGGCTGGTTCTCATCCCAGAAGACTGACAAGCATAAAGTATGTAGAAACGCATTCTTAGGTCCGTGTGGAGCTCAGAGTCTGGATACTGAGCAGAGACATTTTCCAGTGGGGAGCTTGGAACATACTTTGAAGGAAACAACTGGAGGGAGCTTCACACAGCGCAGCTTTGTCTACAGAGAACTGAAATAACCCTCAACATTTCCACAGCGCTGACTCCATCTTTGTGAGAACAGAGGCTCGTGACTTACTGTACCTATGGGATTTCGATAGCAACAGCTGTCTCCCAAGTCCTGTAAGCAGTGTAAAAGGAGAGAGTAGATGTGGGTCTGGCTCATATCTGAATAGGATCTTCAGACAGGGTAATAATTTACCGACCTTACCAGCATAAGCCACACCATTGAAGAGATAAGGGATAAACAAAACTACTATGGCTACCTTCACTGCCACACACTAGAAACTTCAAAGCGTGAAGACTTCTAAACCCTAAACAACAAACCCTTCCCCTCTCAGAATTGTTTTCCTGGCTCCTGCACTGCAGAAGAGCTATGCAATTTAGCAGAAGCTTTTTAAGGGGCAGATTCAACAGCTGCTCCCTATTTTATTTCAGTGGGATTTTCTGTGAACAGAGCAGCTGCAGAATCAGCCTGGCTCACTAAGGTCTCTTCCCCAGCCCTACATATTGGATTGTAAATGCATCAAAGCCAAGGAAAGAGACAGCTAGGACTGGAGAAACTGCCAGGATTCAGCTTTTTAAGAGTGACCCACCTCAGAAGGCTAGCAGCCAAACCACTCATGAGCCATCCAATAAGCCAGGGCACAGGAAGGAGGAAAAAACTGATAGCAACAGATTCCAGCATGGAGATTCCAAGATTGCAGAGAGTTTTAGAATTAGGAACAGTAAAAGTTTGTAGTTAAACCACAGCCAGTAGCTCCCACACGTACGCATGGTAAACTGAGGCTTATTGCATAAACGGTGACTGGGGCATGGCAATGAAAATTTAAATGCATCTCAAATGTACATGAAATGGATTATGATCAAGAGGAAACATTCAAGCTGCTAGAGCCTGAGCTGTGAGGGCACAAAGCCAAGAAGAAATGAAGATCAGCAATTCCTGTTTTTGAACAGAATGTCAATGGATTTCCAGCCTTCTCACTTTCAGTAAACCTATCAGCATCTAATGCCATGTCACCCAGCAGTAAAGAGCCACAATGAGACTGCATAATGCATCCAGCAGCTATACCTGTCCTAACTTCCCAATAAAGTTTTGTTTTAATTTTCTATGTTTTCAGATTGCCGAATGATAAGTTGCGTATTCACAGCCGTTTCCTTTCAGTTTCAGGGTAGAGGTGGCGGGGGGGGGGGGGGGATTAGTGCTCCAAGAAATGTGTCGTGTAATTCAAACTCGTTTCAAATGTAAATTGGGGAAAATACTCGAATGGCTTCTTTGATCAATAATAACAGTCACAGTGGCAGAAAAATAAATGATTGCTATAAGTCTCAAATAACGAAATGCATAACAAGTGAGGAACAATCACAAATTCTCACTTTACAGAAGTGATTGCTTCTCACCCACCCTAAAGTAGATTTAACTAGTGCATAAAACCAAATATAAAAGCATTTCAAATGGGTACTGTCTAGGTTAGTAGGCCAAAATGTGACCAATTTTCCTTGCTATTTGAAAAGTCCATGTAATCCTCTGTTTAGTCCAAAATAAGCATTATGCTGCTCATTCCATGTTCATCGAGGAAGGAAGATTCCAGCAGCAGCCCAGCATTCATGGGCAACCCTAGAAATAATCATGCAATCCAGCAATCATGAGGGAAATACATTTCCACACACTCTCAAACTCTCCAAGGTTATACCAAGTGATTTTTTTAAAAAGAATGTAGAGATACCTCAGCAATGCAGCTTGGGATCTTATAATACAAATTAATTTAAATTATTGCTCCCGTATCAAGTCAAATGAACCCAGCAATAGGATGTACTGTGACTCCAGATGCATCTTTCCAGTTTAGCTTCTTTTAATTGTGATCTAAAGCCATCTTAAAATAAGGCAACTTGTTATAATGCAAAAGTAAAGAACAAATTTCCCCTTCCTCAAACAGGCAAATGTGCAAAAAAGATCTGTTAGCCCCAAGACCCCCAAAATGAAAGCTCCTTATTTGTGCATGTAATTAGAATACCCACATGAAATTTTAAATTTACTGTATCTACCAAAATTGTTTTAATGCTGTTAAAAATACCTTCTGGATAATTTAGTTCTTGCTCTACTATACCTTTGCTTCTGGTCTCAAACCTCCCACTCCTTACACTTCAAGTGTTTTTTCCTCCATATCTCACCCATTCCAGGTTCTCATTACTCACTTCCACCCACTCAACTTGTATTTAAAAAGCATTCACAAGTAGGTTCTCATTTCATGTACTTTTCTTATATTGATAATCTGAACAGAGAACTTCCATTACTCAATCTAAATGTGCTTTACAAAGGCGAGTAAATATCCTTATTTTAGGAATATCCCTATTGTAGGAAACCATGTGATTCTCTCAAAGTCAGTTGCAGAAAACAAACCAAGTCTCAGAATGATCCCTAGCTCTAGCCAATGCTGCTTTCCCTAACACAGTACTTGGTAAGGATTCAAATTACTTCCCTTTTAAAAACAGCATGCCAAGTGCCAACATTATGTAGTGAATATCCAGGGCACAGGATAGTCGATACAAAAGACATGATATGCTATGGAAATAATGCACTTACAGGAGAAATGTCTAAAAATGTTAATCATCCCCATTGTTAATCAGTCCCAGGAACCTGCAACATCCACAAATATAGAACTTCAGTTTAAACCTGAATCAGCATCAGCCATTTGAACACTATGTTCTTGTGGATAGAGCCAAAGCCACTCTCTGCTCAGGTTGAGGATCTGGATAGAATAAAGAGACTGTAGCTGCAAGTTTCATCAGCTGTTTACACTAAGATGTGGCACTTTCTACCCATCCCTTCAGGAAAGCAGCTGATATGGTTCCGATTTAAATCTGAAACGAACTCTGAAGCTGAGAATGGAGGTTCTAGCCAAGATCACAGGAGTTTTTAATCCCTATGCTGGTGGGATCATTGTCAGTTTGTTCTCCATCTTGCCAAGTTGATAATAGCACACTTTGTAGGGTTTGCATTCTCTTTACAAACATTAAGCAACCCTACTAACCATTCCTGTAAGGGAAAGTACCTTGTTTCCTTTTTAAAGATGGGAAATTCAAGGCAAATAATTGGAGACCCCTGTAGAGTTATGCCATCATAACCAAGCCAGTGCCAGATGATAAATACAGATTAAGTATTTTATCACCGATTGCTGCCATGTTATCTAGCCACTAGAAATAAGCTAAGTATCAGAGGGGTCGCCGTGTTAGTCTGAATCTGCAAAAGCGACGAGGAGTCCTGTGGCACCTTATAGACTAACTGAAGTGTAGGAGCATAAGCTTTCGTGGGCAAAGACCCACTTCGTCAGATGCATGTGAAGTGGGTCTTTGCCCACGAAAGCTGATGCTCCTACACTTCAGTGAGTCTCTAAGGTGCCACAGGACCCCTCGTCGCTTTTGCAGAAATAAGCTACTTTCCCAGCATTACAAACCAGCTCCCCTACAACTCTGTAGAACACCCTGCAAAACTCAACCTAAGCAAGCAGAGTAGAAGCCTCCCCAGCCAACCTTCCGGCTAGAACTTGGGTCAACGGCGGCGGCGCTTTGCATCGCCCTGCAGGCCCGAGGGGAAGGGCTCTGCTGCCGCCTCTCGTGCACGGCTCGGCAAACGGAGCCCGCGCTGCCCGGGCTGGATTCAGCCCCACGCCCTGCGCCGCGGCCCGAAGGAAACGTCGCCCCTTGGCCAAGGCAGCGAGGAGCCCCCGGGACTCAGACCCGGCTCCCGCAGGCCCCGCCTGACCCCGGCGCGGCCCGGCTACGGGGGGGCGGGACCCCGGGCACGTGGCGGGGGGGGCGCGGACGGGCCCCCGCGGACACAGCTGGGCGGGGGGAGGGGCGGGGCCTGTCTAGCACCGGGGACCCCCCTCACCTGCCCCTCCCCCCAGTACCTGCCCCCCCTCACCTGCCCCTCCCCCCAGTACCTGCCCGGCCGCCGTCTCCGCCCGCCCCGCGCCGCGGCTGCAGCTGGAAGGGGACCGTGGCCCGCAGCGGCTGCAGCCCCCCCGCGCCGCCCCGGCAGCAGGAGGCCCCGGCCGCCCCCGCCATCGCCGGCCCCGCTCCGCCCGCGCGAACCAGCGCCCCCCGCCTCGCGCGGCCACTTATCAGCGCTTCGGGGGCCGGCCGGCCCGACGCACCCCGCTGCCATTGGGCCGCGCCGCCGGCCGGCCCCGCCCCCGGCCAATGGCAGCCGGGCCTTGGCTGCGAGGGCGGAGACCGGCGGAACGTCCCGCCCCTTGCGCACGGCCCAATCAGGAGAGAGGAAGAAATGATAACATCCCGCTCTCCGCCTATCCGCGCCGGAAAACACTTAAAGCAGCACCAGATTGGCTACCCGCCCTCCCCAGCGACCAATCCCAAACAGCGATGCCTACGGAAGGCCCGCCTCTGTTCCGAATCCAATCGGAATCTCTATAGAGCGTCCCGCCCCTCACGGCAGGCGCCAATCAGAAACGCAGCACATGTTGCCCAGTGAGCAATCAAGAACGTAGGCGATACTAAGGCCCCGCCCCCAGCCCGTGCAGCGCCAGGTGAGTCTGTAGCGTCGGGTCCCAGCCCCGGGCTCGTGCAGGGCTGAGCAGCAGCACGAGGGCAAACCACCCCTACAGCGTGCACAGACAGGGATGATCAGCGGGGTGGGGGCTCCTGGCTTTCCTGCAGTCGAACAGCACTTCCTCAGCTGCATTAGTTCATGTACCACCACCTTAAAAAGTGTGGACAGAGGGACCAGCAAGGGCTGCGAGCTCCTGAGAGGAGTGAGAGTTTAATCACTGGTCATTTATGGCAGGACAAAGTAACAGATCTGCCAAACTGCACCCCTCACAAAAAGTTTTGGGTCTGTCTGCAAAGTAATGTAAAAGGTTTGAGCACATTTGATGCTACATGTAGTGGATTATCTTCTCTAAGTATTTAATAGAAACACCATCTGATTAGGAATTTGGGGGTATTAGACTTCTATTTTTAGTGCAACAAAATCTTTACTTGCAGTGATCCTCTTTTACAAAGAAAACATTTCATTATAAGAAGGTTGCAGTTAAAACAATCCTTTATTAGTAGTTCTTGCATGACCTTGAATAAGGAACAAAGATTGGCATAGGAAAAAGTTAATTCTGGAGTACTGTACTTTATTCACAGTACAGTTATAGCAAGCATCCCCATATACTTCCCTGCCTGTGAGCCTCACTGCCTAGCTGTCAGAAAGTACTGTCAGTCATTGCTAGGTCAAGTCTGAACACTTTGACTTAGGCTTTCATTTCTTCTACAAAGCCTCTAAATCACTCGTTCCCCAGCTACTGAGTTACCACAAAACGAAAGAGGGAAGGGTAGCTTAACAGGTTCCACTGTTAGCATGCTATTCTTAGGGGTCTTTAAAAATGAAACTAAAGTCTCAAACAATTAGAAATAACTAAATCCATTTTTCTTAATATTCCATATAACATTGTACTTCATAGAGAAAATGCTTCAAGGAGAGCATGTTTTATACTGCTAGCACTGTGATGGAGCTGGAGAAACACCACAGTGCTGGAAGGTCCTGAACATATAGGCTGTGTCTACACTGGGCCACTTATTCCGGAAAATCAGCTGCTTTTCCGGAATAAGCTGCGAGCTGTCTACACTGGCCCTTGAATTTCCGGAAAAGCAACAATGCTCTACTGTACAAAATCAGCCGCTATTCCGGAAAAACTATTCTGCTCCCGCTCGGGCATAAGTCCTTATTCCAGAACACTGTTCCGGAAAAGGGCCAGTGTAGACAGCCCAGTAGTCCTTTCCGGAAAAAAGCCCCGATCGTGAAAATGGCGATCGGGGCTCTTTTCCGGAAAAGTGTGTCTACATTGGCCACAGACGCTTTTCTGGAAAAAGGGCTTGTCCGGAAAAGCAGCCTGCCAATGTAGACGCTCCTTTTCCGGAAAAACTGAAAACGGAATAGTATTCCGTTTTAAGCAGTTCCAGAAATTCATGCCAGTGTAGACGTAGCCATATTGTTTGATAATTAAGTAAAAGCTGTCCCAACATCAGAAATTCTAGAATAAAAGCTATCAAGGTGGGGTAGGAAAGTATTGTCTGCTAAGGAAAATATTTGAAAATTTTAGGCTATTACGTAGAAGCAGGTGATGGGTTGTTTAAAAGATACTACTTATAGGGAAAATAATTATGCAAGAACAGAAATTAAAAGGACACCCTTTCAGTCGCCTCTCAAGCAATTCTAATTGCCCTAATAATGACTGGTAAAGTAGAGAGGAGGCGGGAGTATACTAAAATAGTGCTGTAGAATTTCATAACTGCATGAAATCTGCTTGGAAGAGGGTATTTTTGTATCCACTTAGGGTAACATGGTTTTTAACTGAATGGTCCATTAATAATAAACTTATGCCATCATCCATGTCAAATAACTTAGCTATTTCTAATACCAATTTCCTGAAGCGCTTACAGTATTTTCTTTGAATTGATGTGATTTGTGTGAAGAAGGCTGGACTCTTGGTGACTACAAAGCTGTTTATGAACAAATCAGTAATGAAAATACTTAGCAATTATAGTTTCAAAGCTGTGTATAAATATTTATCGTTCCAATCTCCGAGAGACACTTTCAAGGTTCTCTAACTGCAAAAGAAAAGGTAATACTTAAAGCAGGAAGGAGTTTAAATGACTTGCTTGTGACCATGCAAGTTAGCAGGCAGGATTAGAACTCAGGATTCCTAATGGCTGACCTCATGTTCAGGCCATTGACCTGCAATGCATTTCAGCCTTTGAAGTGTAAGGCTGGGATTTTAAAAAGCACCCAATTTTAGCCAAACTCTGTTCCCATTCTAGTCAGTGAAATGTGCATTCTCTGTCTTTAAACTAGCAAAAATGGATAAGGAGAGAGTTTTATTTATAACTCGAGGGATTAAAGCTTTTGCCTTCTTCCAGGTGAAATCCAGGAGTGTTCTCTCAGTGTAGCTCCTCCCTCAAATTTTTTTTAGATGTGGTAGGTTAATAACAAGGGAAAGAAAGAAAATAAAGCAGAAAAGCCAATACACTTCTGTAAATTTATTCAGCTACCACCATGATAAACACAAGTCAGAAACGCACGATGGCAAAACCATGTTGGTTTAAGTGATAGATTAGGGTTTGTCTACATTAGCAATTTTTGCACTAGTAGATAGCACCTCTGCCTTGGGGCTTTGCAGCAGTGCAGATGCCAGCATATGGTAGGGCTTGCACTACTAGTGCAATGTTAGGGATGTTAAAAATCAGTTAACTGAACAGTTGTTTAATCTATAAGAATTCATGAGATTACTCTACTATTCTGTAGTCCCTGGGGATGAGTCTAGCAGTCCGTGCGCTCTGGCCCCACTCCAAATAAGCCTCCTGCCACTCTGTGCTGCTGTCTCTGGGGTGTCAGATGAGAACTAGTTTAAAAACCGTGGGATGGCAGCAGCCTGTCTGGGATGGAGCTGAACTCCCAAACCCAGCATGAGCTGGACCTGAGCTAGGCTGTCAGCTTGCCTGGCTCCTAATACACTTTAAATGCAGAGCTGCAGGGGGTAGGTCCTGGACCTGGCGCAGGCTGGGCTGCTGGCCAGCTTGCTTTAAAAAAAAAAAAAAAAAAAATACTGCCAAGGGGGGGTGGGGAGAAATGCGTATAGTTTATACCATTAACAATCTTTTGCTTACTGGTTAATCGACTACACTATTACATCTCTATGCAACATGTGCTGCTTTCAAACCAGAGTAACTCATGCTTATGCTAAGTATACAAGCCTTTAGTGATGATGTTCTGTACATTCAGGATTTGAGTCCCAGTCCGGGTTTTAGGGTCTAATCCAGCTCCTGTTGCCAAAAGTTATCAGACCCTTTCTCTCTAGATCCCAATTTTCCAATCTGCAATCCCCTCAACTCAAATGGACTTTAATGGCTGCAATCTGTATTTCTGGGAGATACTGTGCTACTTCCTAATTAGATGCCTAAGAATGCATATACTGAAATGGCTCTAAATAAATGATGGAGCAGGTTCCAAAGACTGTCCCATCCAGTGCCCCAGTCCCTCTCTGAAGGGAAATCACTGTAGTACAGGGCTTTATTAATAATGGAGGGATTAAACATTAGGAGAAAAAACAGGAACATTAGGCTGCCTGTACAAAATAAGAGAAAATCCAAGAGGATCCAGTATGTCAGTCTATCATGTGAATACATGGTGATAATACACATAGGTCAAATCCTACTAAATAAAAAGAGACTTCAAGGTTAGGCCCCATATTATTAATATATTTTATTTTGCTATCACCTACCTGCCACAGCATTCCAAACACCTCAAAATCTACCGTTTTAAAAGAAATCACACAAAAGTCAAAAATCACATGAAATATTTAAAAGCTGTATCACAGGAACATGACGAAAGCGCTTAAATGCACTGGGTCAAATTCAGACCTAGTTTTAACTGTCAACTGCAGTGGATGAATTTGGTTCCATTCTGCTTTATACTCCCAGCTTACTCTCTTTGGATCCTCTAAGAAAAGACAGAGACAAATACACACAGGAAGTTAAGCTACATTTTAAATACATTCAATCATCATTAATGATTTGGATGAACCTCGCAAATGCCAGGAAATGCAGATGCCCCACCCCTTAATGACCATGTACAGGGGTACTACCAGAGCCAGGCAGTGAACAAACTAACACACTATTGGTACCACAAGGCAGGTTAATTACTTTATACAGTCATAGGTCAGATATGCAACACTTACATATAGTCTTGGTTTTGTGCCTGGTGCATCTTTTCTGACAAACTCTGTGTACTGCAAAACACCATCAAATGATGGCATGACAGCTTCGGCACGGGTTCTTCTGTATTTGGAGAGTAAGTGGAACCCTGAATATTTTAAAATAGGGAATAAGGAATTGAGACAAACAGCACATCAGCATAAACTTCTTATTAATTATACTTGATAGTTTCTTTCTCTGCTGTTAGCCTCACTTATTGTTTTAAGATTATTCATATACGCCTTCACACCAGTTTTCTACAATTTACACCATTTACAGTAATAGCTGAAATTAGCTAACTTCAAGAGTTTGGGGATATCATTTTCTTTGAAAAGACTCTATTCAGCACAAAAGTAAGTCCCAATCCTGCAAATCAGATCCATGGACAGACTTCCTGTACTCACAGGTAAATTTAAAAGGTCTGCATGGATGCAAGGGTCTGCCCACAGAAATCAGAATGCAGAAGTGATATTTAGAATGGTATTTTATTTCTGCACAACACTTGTCTGCTTCTATTCCCCTCCTTACCTCTTCCACTCAAGTAGGCCAGAGTTTTAAAGAGAACTCAGAATTCATCAGAGCCAAATTTTCACCGCTGCCCTGGATTTTGCTATATAGACTACATGCATTTCCCCCTTGCCAGTAAATGTTTTATCAGGCTGGTCAGCAGTATGGCTCAGTCCTGGTTCATGTGGCTGTGGCTCTGCATTTAAAGTGTATTAGGAGCCAGGCAGCCCAGCTCAGTTCTGACTCATGCTGGGTCTGGGAGCTCAGACCCACGTCCCCGCCCCCCGCCTCTGTATCAGCCAGGGTATGTCTACACTACCACCCTAGTTCGAACTAGGGAGAGGTGGTTTGTTACAGAGGCACCAATGTGGAATGGCAAGGGGCTCCTCAGGAGTGAGGCCAGAGCACACTGGCTGCTGGCCCCATCGCCGGGGGACTACAGAATAGTCAAGTAACCGATAAGAATTCATGAGGTTAATCAACTGTTCAATTAATCAATATTTAACATCCTTAATCACAGCGTGAGCGATTGTGTGCTGAAAATCTAGCCCTCCAATAAGGCTGAACATGTGGAAATCTCCTGAGACATTTTGAAAATATGACTCCTAGAACTAATATACTTTCCATTTCTTCATCCCTTCAAGTGCAAGGACTTTCTTTGTCCTTTGCTTCTCCCACAATCTCAAAGAGCCTTTGACTATCTGTCTCACTCCTCCAATTTCCAATCATCATTTGAGAGCATCTCTTCTGCTCTTGCTTTCATTTGAACTTCATAGCTATATTGACTCATTTTATATAAAGCTACTAAAATATTTTTGTGTCCTAGTCTGAACTGAAAGGTATGGGATCAACCTTCAAGCTAGCAGCCAATTGGTTACAAACACTTTCCCTGCCTGTCCCACCCTGGGATCAGATTATGCCTTATGGTTTCAGATATAATTTTTCTGCTTCCCAATGGGTGCAAACAGGAGGGGATGGTTCATGAGCAGAGAGACGGGTGTGGTATACATATCTCATGCAGACGCAGCAGAAACTGGGAAGCTATGGCTTAACTAGATAAGAGAAGAGGGGAAAGAAGTGAAGTAGCAAAGTAGCCAGTGCTCCACTGCAGCCTTTCTGGAGGCAAGAAAATTTGATCTGTGGGTCGTGAATAGTTGAACTTCATTAGCAGATATCACAACAGAATAATGTTCCACAGCCTCTTCCTTGGTCTACCTAGTCACAAGGCTGACTGCTTTCATTTGCACGGGGAACACTCTGAACATCAGACTCTTGCATTGAACATAAACATCCTGTTATTTCAAGAAGAACTCTCTACAGAGAGTATGCATGTGTGCTTTGCAATACTTCAAGTTAATGAAGGAATGAGAGACACACAGAATGACTAATTAAACCACACATGAAATATCAGCTACAATTTTGTTACTAAAGTTTTTAAAATAAAAATATATCCACCCACTGCTATCCCTCTAAAACCTATGAGTCCAATCACTCCTAACTACGGGTATTATAGAATCAGACACTGTATGGGAGCTCAGATACCCTAGGCCTAGCCTCTCCTAGCACTTCATACTATAAAGAAAAGATGCAAGAGTACTGATTGTGTGGGAGCTCACATCTAGGCAGGAATGATTTAGGATCTCCATCGGCGGAAGTTCAAATCTGCCACCTTTTTGCTGTATTTGTAAAACAACTACCACTATGGGGTTGTGGTCCATCATTGAGGTTTGTAGGGGCTAGAGTAAACACAAGATAATTCATAGATAATAATACTCTCCTGTCCTCTCCTAGAGAGGACATACTATTGACCTTATTCACTGCACCATTATCTTGAAGGCAGTGGAAAAATTATATTACATATTCCTAAATGGCTCTTTTCTGCTGTATGCCGTTTCTACAGGTACTCCTCAGTTCATTGGAGATCTCAGTACCATAACTTCCTGTTATAGAGTCCAGAGCCTTTGTCAGACCACACAGAATCCTGGTCCACACCTCCAAAACATGAGTATGAAATTGAAAAAAAAAAAAAAAAGTTAGAAATGGTCTCATCTGAGTTGTTTCTGCTTCTTTTGTACACAAAGCCCTTTAAGAGCAAACCAGTGGCCCTGGAAATAACTACACTTTACTATCAAGTTCCATAGGGAATAGTGTTAAAGAACTGAAGATGCATGTAAGTCCGCTGGGAGTGCCAAGATACAAGAAAGAATGGAGCAGGAGCTGACGAGGGCATGTGGGTAAGAGAACAGCTCCATAATAAGACTACAGTGAAGAATGGAATTGAGAATGCTGAACAGAGGCCAACTGTGACTTGCATTCTCTTGTCACACATTTTGACTGGTAGCTTTATCCTTCTATTAATCCCTTATCATTTAATCATTCCACACCTTGTGAAAGCTCAATCTCACCTTTAAAAGTTTTCAATTTGTGTCCAGTTGTAGAAATTATCATACTTCATGCCACTTCAGCCTGGCTTTTTTGCCCTGTCGTTTCACTCTGGCAGAATAGATGTAATACAGATGTGTCCCAGGACTTGAGGTAACCAGATCATGTGTTATAAATACAGCTGAGGTATTTGCAGACTGCAGAGGGGATGCAGTTTAATTTTGCTACTTTCAGGGGAAGCACTACCCCAGGATAGTTTCCCAATCTGATCCAGCCACCCAACCTCTCCCCCCCCCCCCCAAAAAAAAGCCCAAACAAAAAAAACACCACACACACAAAACTTGTTTCTTCCTCTCCTAGCTTCTGAGGCCTGGTCTTCACTTTAAAAAGTTAGGCTGTGCTGCTACAGCACTCAGGGATGGAAAAATCCACACCCTTGGGCACTGTAGCTACAATGAGCTAATCCCCAGTGTAGATGCAGTTAGGATGATGGAAGGCAGTCTCCTTTGACCTAGCTACTATCACTCAAGGAAATGAAGTTCCTACAGTAACAGAAAAAAATCCTTCCATCACTGTAAAGAGAGATTATACTATGAGATTATAGTGACACAGCCATAGTGCCTTACACATAAGGGTCTCCTGGAGCCATGATTTACCTTTTTTCCATCAACACCCTATGACATGTAAGGCTTTTAAGGCAGAGCTCCCCAAGAAGAGAAAAGACCTGGAAGGAAGGAGGATGGTTAGGAAAGGGATTGAGATGATCATTAACAAGGCTGATAGTTGCAGTACTTGGCATCTTCCTAAAGCCAGGGGGTTGCAAATTACCTCATAATGGGAAAACAACTTGCTATTATTCATCAAGAGGGCGACAGCTATATTAAAATCTCTCCTCAATCTGATTGACCATCCCAGGATTGAAGTTCTGTCTCTATTGTCATAGGAGCCAACATCTACATGTTGTGCATTTTGGACAACATGTAGCCCTCTTCGAAGGCTGCTGTACTTCCAGAAGTCACTGCCACAGCTGAGTATGGCAGAGGCAAAGCAGTTATGTTTCTGATGTGCTAGATCCTGGAGGCTGCACCTAAATATAGCTAAGCAATGCAGTCATTTCTCATAAGAATGCTGTGCTATGAAACAGCAGCAGACATGATGCAGTCTTATTGTAAGTGCTGAAGGGCCATAGGTTAAGAACCCAAGTTTTGTATCTCTTGGTTTCTATTAATCCTGATGTTTCTTTAACCTTCCAATCCTTAACAGTGAAGAAGCAGAACTAATCTACTGCAGAGATCTCATACAGTCAGCCAACTGCCATTCCCCCAATTTTTCTTTTTGAAGAACCCCAGAATGCCAGCTACTTCATCAGGAAGAGCAAATGCTGCATCAGAATCTATCGAATCTGTCTGATGGTATCTGAGGCAAAGTGCTGATCTAGTCAATATTGTCTCAAAGAAAGCACCCAGTCTGTTCAGCACTATGTTCAGTATTTATAGTCCATATGTGTAGGAGTGTCTGTTTGTGTGTAACAGGTTTGTCTCCTCTCATTGCTCTGAGTCACACCCTAAAAAAAACAACTCAACATTTCCCCCTCCTTGACTCTGAGTTGGCCAGCTTCACTTGAGGGACTGACAAGCAATCTCAGACAGAACAGATCCAGCTAAAGTACCACCCTTCTTGTCTAGCACAGAAGTCCTGAGTGAGATTAAGTAAATTCCTTGTTGTTTACTATAGGTGGGAGGGAGACAAATCATAGTTTAATGCACTTCTATGCTCAGCAGATCAAGACAACTTCAAAGTTCATGGTTCTGTATGAACCAGGATTTTTCCTTCAGTGTCCTTGAACAGAATTCTTCTCACCCACTGTAAATTATTACATAAAATGGCTACCTGCCTACCAGCTCCATCTTCCAAAGATGGCTGCTTTTCTCTAGTTTGTACATTCACATGGTTTGAAATGAAAACCTCTATAGAATGTAAAACAGTATTACTGATGTCATTTTTTAAAATTAGAGACTTTGACAGATTATTCACCACACACCTAAGATACTTCAGTCTGATCTGGCTCATGTTGAATTTAGAGGAACCTTTGCCGTTAAGCCCTAATAAAAATGAGGTATTCTGAAACAGGTAATACACGACGTAGTACATGTTATTACATAGCAGAAAGGAAAAGAGTTAATTTAAGACAGTGGTGGGCAAGATATGGCCCATAGGCCGAATCCAGCCTGCTAAGCTGCCAGATCCAGTCTGTGAACTGTTCTGCCAGGGCCCTCAAGGTCAGGGCGAGGGGGAGGCAGCTTTGTGCACTGCCACTGCTCCCAGCAAAATCTCTCAGCTCCCATTGGCCAGTTTCCAGCCAATAGGAGCTAAGAATTGTACTGGGCACAGGTGCAGCATGCAAAGCATCACCCCCTCAACCCTACTTGGGTGGCCAAACCAGAGAGCCACGAGGAACAGTCCGCCACTTTGAGCGGTCTGGGGCTGCTGGCAGTCAGGGAGCCTGTCTCAGCATCCTACAGGACTGCTGACCAGGTGCCACCTAGGCAAGCACCTCCCTACCAGTGCCTGCCTCTGGTACTACATCCCCTCCCTATACTCACTCCCTGCCCCAGGTCACCACTTAAATCCTCTGCACCCCACTCTTCTCCAGGTCACAACACCCTCCCATACCCTCCCCAACCCAGAATCCTCTCCTGCACCCATACTCTCTCCTGGAACCTGTACCCATTCCCCTGCCCCAGATGACAACTCCCTCCTTCAACCAACCAAACTCCCTCTCCTGCACCCCAGTCCCATACTCTGAGCTCCCTTCTGCATCCATCCTCTGTCCCAGATACCCCCCCCCCATAGAAAAGCATGGCATTTGACCACTTACCAAAATCTTGGAGTAGCCCCCCCCATCAAAAATTATTGCCCACTGCAGATTTAAGAGGAATCAATGTCAAACATTGCCAATTCAATAAGGGCAGCCTGTAAATGAATAAAGAATGCATCAGTGAGAAGAAGCCGGTCAAGTACTGTTGAATCAATGCCAGATGATGCATGGATTCAGAAAATAGAGGGCCTGGTTAAGGAAAAAAGTGAGGAATGCTATCCAGAGGATGAACAAGACACTAACCCAACCCAACCCGCGCCCCCCTCCACCCCCCACCTTTAGGTTCTGTTCTATGTTCTGCCACTGAATCAGAGAGAAAGTTACTGCACAATAAAATGGATACAAAAAATGACACTACCTCAGAGGCTTAACTAATGCTTTTAAAAATGCTTTGATATCCCCATGTTAGTAGTCACACAATAATGGCTTACTTAGGAGAATGAATTAAAGACAGTGTGAATAAGCATTATATTCCTGGAGTGTGCGTTTGTGGGGAGGGGAGAACATGGCTTCTGAACTAGACCCTCTGTAATAAGAGCTCTATGGACCAGTTGCAATCCACAGAGCATTAGCTGGTGGCCTGCAGACAGCTGGCTGGCCACTTGGTATTGAATTGCTTTGTTTCCAACTACTAAATTGCATTAGAATAAGTTAAACATGCATTAAATATTTTCCTAATGTTACTTTTCCCATGTAAACTGCTATATTTGGCAGGGGAGTGCTGTTTGATCACATAGGCAAAGTAGTTCTAAGGACAGTTTTTCTATTAAGATGAGTTTCTCATTTTGAAAGAGCTTAAGACACCATGAATCAGGAAACAGATTACATAGAGATCTGAATATAGGAAGAAAAAGCAGATGCTGAAGGAAAACAACCCATTTGACTCGGTGTAACAGTCTAGGAGTTCCCATGGAAAGCAGGTTGAGGGTTGTGTTTTAGTATGAATAAACTGAAGACAGGAGTTTTCAGAGGAACTTTGAATTCAAGCAGGCATTCTGAATTCTCTCCTAAGGCAGCCATCTTGTTGAACAGGGATTCTGGCAGAGCACAAGCCCACTGGCAAGGAACTGTCATCTTGTTTCCCCATATGCTTTGTAAATAGTTTGACATAGGACATGTTATTGGCCCAACTCACCACTGCACTGGTGTAATGCATGGTAAAGTGGGCACACAACGTAAGCAGCCTTATTTGGTAACATTTTACACATACTGGTCAAGCAAAAGGCACAGAATAATGAAGAACTGGGGTCACTGTTTCAATACTGCAAACCAGATTCTGCCACCAGTTCACCCACTGACTCCAGGGAAATTGACCAGCTGTAACCAAGGGCATAATCATAAGCTTTTCTTCTTATTTTGGTGAAATTATTATCCAGATTGGTAAGAAACTAAGTCTGTGCTACTCATTATCCATATTGCCTTGCTCAATTTTAGGGGAAAATGACTGCCCACAGGACAGGGTCAGAAATGCCAAATGGGATAAACATGTTCATCGCCCTTCTCACATGTGTCAAGAGTTTCATTCCTGGTGATAAATGTTTCTTACCCATGTGAATGTTTGGACCATAGATCTTAATAAAATGAGCAGAGTTTTCCTTTAAGGAAGTGTGCAGAGGACTTGAATGATTGGGAAGCAAGTCATTAACATCAGTGCCAGGCAGTTGGAGAGCACTGCCTAGACTGGAAGGAATGTATTAAAGGAACAGATCACGAATTCTAAAGCAGCCAAGAGACTACAAAACACCCAAAGTCGGTGGGGGTGGAGTAGGAAAGGCATAAAACATCTGGCCCATCATGAAGAGTTTTGATTCTGCTTAGCAAAACATTACTTGTATTACGGGCCTACTCAAATTCAGTTATAACGCAAGAATCTGAGGTGCAGGGGGGGAAGAACCAGGAAACCTAGCTGCATGCAGCGTTCATTGAGTGAAAACTTTGCTTTGCTGAAAGTGGAAAAGACCGAATGGCTTTCCGTTCATACTAGAAGTCAGTTAGGCCAAACTGGCCTGGACCTTGTTCCTGGATGCCAGAAAATGCTGGCTCCAAAGAACTGCCTGAATGCCAGAGCCACAGCAGAAAAAGTGATTGCAAGGGTTCTGTTGGAGTTTCCTGCAGTATCTTTGTCTACTAAAAACTATTTGTGCCCTGTAAAACTTTGAACTCAGTGAGTGGCAGATGGCCAAGACTGTCTCTTGAGTTTGAAGATTTTTTGTATCTATTGCTCACCCTACAATCCATATCCTTGCTGCATTCAAATTGGCTTGGAAAAGGCACTCCGGGTTGCCAGACAAAAGGATGCTGAGCTGCCCTCTGCTCCATGGGAGATCAGAGCAGAAAGGGAATGAAGAGACGGCATCCCGTCCATCTTCCAGCTGTTTGCTGGAAGAACTGTAGGCACACTCAGAACTAGAGCCCCCTTTGTATGCAACAGATGCTAAATATTTTAACGGCTAAATCCATGAATAAGCACGCTGTGCCAACACGGAAAGGAGTCCAACATCCTAGACTATCTTCAGGACTGCTACAGTCTGGGCTATTCATAAGTGCACTCAAACTGAGGCTAGCCCTGAAAAGTGCCAAGGGCCTCTAGTGCTTGGCACTCTCAACACCAACTTGGAGGCTCAACAGCTTGCAGGCCTATTGCTGTGAAATCGCAGGTATGAATAACTAATCATAGAACCTAGGGCTGGAAGAGACCTCAGGAGGTTGCCGACACAAGGTTCAAGACAGTAGAGTATCAGGCCTAAGACTGCTAACCAGTGACATCCAGTTGGCAGCACCTAGACACCATCAGCCCCTAAAGAGAGACACCTTAGAGAAAGACAGTGACAATTTGAAGATTTCTCCAGGGACAATAAAGGAGAGTACGGAAATTGTCCTAGCATTTTATGCTTGGGGAAGAGCAGCATCAGAAAAGATGCTCAATTGACTACAACTGTTAAACTGAGACAACAGAGAGGTGGATTTAGGAGAACTCTCTGTGAAGCTAGAAAGAGAACTGATTGAAACCATTTGGTAAACACGGAGGAGTCTGTTAATGGGAGAAGTGGGAAGTCAGCCATCCACAGCATTAAACAAGTACCTTAAAAAGGTATTAAATAGAGATGTTAATTGGTAACTGGTTAAATGGTTACCCAGTACCTGGAAGCAGTCCTCTGTCTGCAGCCTAGCTGTGGGCTGAGAGTTACTTCAGCCCACTGGGCCCGCTGCATGGGGAGGTCATGAGCCGCAGCAGCAACCCCCACAGGGTGGGGGGAAGAGTAGGGGAGCAGGAGCTGCTCTAGCCCAACCCAGTGCCCATTCCCCTTTAATGGGTTAAACAGTGAAACACAGTAGTAGCAGTGTGTTCAACCAATTAAACAGGATTTTACATCCCTAGTACTAAAATCGCTAACTTTGTTCTTGCTAAATGGTGTTACATCTCTACTGTAATCTGTTAGAGCTTGGCACCTGAATCCATAGAATCCTAGAACACTAGAACTGGAAGGGACCTCGAGAGGTCATCGAGTCCAGTCCCCTGACCTCACGGCAGGACCAAGCACTGTCTAGACCAGGGCTACTCAACTTTGGAAGCCCCAGGGGCCACAATGATACTCACAGCATATGCAGAGGGCCACAATTTAAGTGTGGTTGTATATACATGCAAATATATATGCAAATAGCATCTGTCAGACTGGCATGAACACAAAGATTAAGACAAGACTAACCACGCAGACCCCATTTAAGTCAATTCTGCTGATATTAATAAAATGCAACATTTACCTGATTTCCACCCACATGACAGCACTTTGAATGAGCAATGACAGTCCAGGAATGTAACTACTAAAACATGTATCAACAGAAGACCATTATATTGACTTGCCCTTGTGGAGCGTGTTCCCAGTGGAGGCCATGTTCAAAGGATCTCACCCACGGGCCGCGTGTTGAGCCCCACGTAAACCCAAACCGCACCACAAGCCACAAACAAATGGGCCGCAGGCCACATGTTGAGTAGCATTGGTCTAGACCATAGGTTCCCAAACTGCCGTCCCCCTCCCCCCTCCATCATCTTCCTCTTACCGGACAGACTCCAACGTAGAAGGAAACAAGGGGAAGCTGAGGTATGGACATGTGCAACACACCTCCAAGAATAGCTACAGAACAGGTTGACAACTATTTTTCCATCTTCCATTCCACTTCAGGCAACTCGCAATCAGTCCAACCTAGAGACTGCCCACTGAAGACCTACCTAGTCAAGCTTGGCATCATCTCTGGAATACTGAGATATAACATGAAGAATTTGTAAAGGGTGTATATGGATGACTAAGTGGCAGTTCTAGAAGTGCGTTATGGGTACCTGAGCCAAAAAAAAAAAAGTGCAGTGGAAGCTGTTTGAGATCTTTTAGAGTGTGCTCCAACCCTGTCTGAAGGGGGATGTTGGAGTGTCATATCACACACATATGCAGGAGGAAATCCATGACAAAATCCTCTGCATCAAGACTGGAAAGCTTTTCATCCTGACAACTGACATGAATAGCTGAGAGGATAATCTAAAACAGTGGTTCCCAACCTTTTTGATACCAGAGACTGGCAAACCCATTCACAAACTTTTGGCAGACCAGTAATGCTTTATTTGCATATTCATCATGCAAATTATGAATATGCAAATAAAACATTACCAGTCCACCAAAAGCCCAGGCCCCAGAGCCCTCAATACCAGCCCTAACCCCTTGAGCCCCCCCACCTCTCTAGTGCCAGCTACTGACCCAGAGTCCCCTGCACCCAACTCATCCAGTGCTAGCCCTCTGCCCCTTAAGAGTCCCCCACCACCAGACCCCACCCAGCACGTGCCTCCTGTTTCCAGAGCCCCACTTTACCCAACCCTCCTAGAGCCCTCCAGTGCCAGCCCTGCCCCCATAGCCTCCCCATTACTAGCTCAGCCTCCAGAGCTCCCCCCCAGAAGTAACTCCACCTCTGGAGCCCCCAGTGCCTGCCCCACCACCCTCACCTAGCCCTGCGCTGCTGCCTACATTGTGGCAGCTCTGGGAGCCAGAGTACACCACCCAGCGCCTCCCCTCCCACCATGGCTATTGGGAAAGGCATGTCCTGCTCCGCCTCTTGGCCAACCAGCGCTGGGCAGGGGCGGGGTCTCCTCCTAGCCACAGAGGAGCGTTTCCCTGTGTGGCAAGAGGACTTTGTGGAGGGAAGTGCTTTTCTGCAGCTGGAGGAGACACCACCCTCGCCCAGCAGTGGTTGGCTGACAGGCAGGGCAGGTCATACCTCTCTCAACAGCCACGGCGAGAGTGGCACACCTTAGCCCTGGCCCCCAGAGCCACTGCTGCCTGGCAGCGGGCCACGGCCTGGCAGCTGGAACTGCTGATCTAAAAGGCCTCGTTCTGTTTAACTAAAAAGTCAATATCCTAACATCCAAGGTATGGAGCCGCTCTTCATCCTTATGAAATTTATGTTTAGGAAAGAAAGCACGTTTATTGAGGTAGAATTCTGAGAGTCAAGAATGCTGGATGCAGATGTAGGTATTAGGGATGTTAAATATCGGTTAACTGAATAGCTGAGTAACCTCCTGAAATTTTATTGGATAGTCGACTATTCTATAGTCCCCAGGGCGGGGCCAGCAGCCACTGTATCAGAGGCAGCAACACGGGGTGCCAGGCAGGAGCTGGTCCACAAGATGATCCAGTTTAAAAATCAGCTCCTCTCATGGACAGGATGCCTGTCCCCTTGTGCTGCTGCTTCTGAGAAAGAGGTAGCAGCTGGGGGTGGCAGCAGTCCCTGTATGGGTTGGGAGGTGTTATGAGCTCCTGGACCCAGCACGAGCCAGAACTGAGCTGCACTGCCCACCTGCCTGGCTCTTAATACGCTTTAAAGGTAGAGTTGCAGCCAGGGTAGGTCCCAGACCTGTCGCAAGCCAGGACTGAGCCAGGATGCTGGCCAGCCTGCTAAAAAAAATGTACCAGCAGGAAGAGGGAAATACGTGTAGTCCATAGCATTAATCTATAAGTTT
This sequence comes from Pelodiscus sinensis, assembly GCF_049634645.1. Classification (NCBI taxonomy): domain Eukaryota; kingdom Metazoa; phylum Chordata; order Testudines; family Trionychidae; genus Pelodiscus; species Pelodiscus sinensis. Next base: position 15,005,271 of record NC_134739.1, read on the forward strand.
TTGCTTATTGGTTAATCAACTACATTATTACATCCCTATTAGGTATACCTTGTCCTTATAGGAAAAACCCCACACAGCTGTGTAAGGAAGGTTAGCTACCAATGCTTGCAACTGTCATTTTCTCATGCATGTAATAGTTACCAAAAATAGTACTTCCATAGACCGTAGCCCTGAGAGATCAGGTCCAGTTACAGTGCTCATGACTCTCTGTAGAATTCCTTTGATAAGGACGGTGGAGAATCAGTGCTGGAGAGGCCAGACAGTACTGTGAGGATCATGCAAGAATGACCCTGCTTGTGCCTGAACCACACCATGGAAAGAAGCAGAGTGAGAAAGTAGTCACACAGCAGCTTGTCTTCCCTATTTTCTTGGAAAGTCTCTGTCACCAAGCCCTGACTGTGACCTGCGCTGGAACAAAATATTGTCACTTTCTGTTGTGATAAGTAGCCAACAGGCCTTAACCAAACAGTCTCCCAGGACATGGTAATTTTGATAACTGTGCTTGCTCTCACAGAATTTGTGGTGTGTGTTAACTGAACTGTAGCAGTGCTTTGACTGGATGCTGAGGGAGCACACAGCTCTCACAAAGTTGGGTGCAATCAGCACACACTGCACTTCACATGCCCTTGCTTTATTTGTGGGTCATCTTAATAATATTGGTGGGGGAAAACTATGTGGCCAGAAACCAGCAGAATCTGGAAGCCCTGTGTGTAGGCAATAGCAAGCTCTTAAGTCAGTGGTGGGCAACCTGTGGTCCATGGGCTGCTGGGTTCTGTGTGTGGCCTGAGTTTGCCATCCTCTTTTAGAGCTAGAAGGGTGACTAAGTCTCTTCATACAGTGACATCTAGTGGCAATACTAAGTCAGTGTAGAAATGACATTTCTGTAAAAGCCTTATTCCAAACTGAGGTGATGAAAGTAACTCCAGACACAGAAAGAAGGATCTTCTTTCCTAACACAGCCCACTCCACTGCATGCAAAGGAATTTATTTAAAAACACAATGACCAAAGTAGAAAAGGAAATAAACAAAGGTCCTCCTCATAGCCTCTCCCTACTAGATCTTTAAAGGTTCACTCAGGTCTGAACTAGCGAAAGAGACTGTGCTAGAATTTAAACCAAGCATAACCTGCACTGACAACAATATACAGCTCTGCCAACACTCTTCAGTACTGATTGACAATTCCCTGGATCTTGCGCCTCCCCCCCAATAAATACTTTACTAATTAGAACCAGTGATAGTAGAATATTTGAGTAGAGTTGAACAGGGACCTTGAACACAAAAGTCACCGAATAGCCATCAGATTTTACCATTTGCAAGACACTCCCAACTTGAACTGGATTTTGAATCACCAGGGAAACGGCAAAAGTCTATGTATCCTATTACCAATCCCCTGAGCCACCCAGTCCCTAAAATTAGCTCCATCATAGATTAATCTGTGTAAGGCCATGTCCTCACTAAATGGAAGATCAGCACTGCCACGATCAACTTTCTGGAGTTTGATTTACTGGGGCTAGTTAAGACCCACTACATCATCGAACTCAAAGCCCCCCCTCCCTCCCCAGTTGACAGTACTCCTGCTTCTGCAAGGATGAAGGGAAGCCAAAGGGCGCATTTGCTCATGTTGACCTCCCACTGTCGGGATTTGGGGGGGGGGGGGGGGAAGGACAAGACCCAAAACAAGGTACATCGACTCCAGCAATATAATTAAATTCAAGATGTGCAACTTCAGTTATGTTACATTCCCCTTTAGCGTAGACCTGGCCTAAGAAAAGTTCTAGAGAGCTGCAGTATAACAGTCATTACCTGGTCCCTTCCAACAGAAAAGCTCAGCAATGAAGGCCTCTATCTTCCTTTCCCATCAGGCACCTGAGCTAAACAGATTTGCAGACTCTATAAAGATGTTAAAAAAAAAAAAAAAGCACACAGTTAATCATCCCCATGCTGCTTATTCTTGTGGTGGAAGTGTGCAAGGATGGATGAGGAGGAGAAGTGGGGGTGCAGGAACAGATGGGGTTAGTGAGAAGGGTTCACTGAATGGGAGTGCATTGACATATAGTTGCAGGGGATCACGGGAGGAGTGGTGACTGGGGAGTGCAGGGGACACACAGGAACAGGGCACACGTGCCTGAATCAATGGGAAAAGCTAGGGATCAGACAGGGTCTGCAAAGGGGAGGCTCCCCAATCCCCTTCCCAAATAACAGTTCCATAATTCTCCCACCCAAATCCAACAACACTCCAAATTCACTCCCAGGTTTCTTCCCAGCAATTACTTCCCTTTCCCTCAGCTCCTCCATTACCCATGATTCCCACAAACCTTTGCACAGCTTTGGGGTGGGGGTGGGGAAAACATTTATGTATTGTATTTTAAATGAATTATTACTCAAAGTTCTGTCTTAATATGCCTAGTAGGAACCTATTTGTAACATAAAATAAAAATAAATCCTGAATTGTTTTATTGTCTGTATTGTTACAGACGTATTTGTTGACAGGTATTTTGAATTAAGTTACCAAAATAATTGAAACTGGTGTGCTTATATTGTGGTTTTTTTTTTGTTTTTTAAACATGAAGAATTTTAAAATATTGTCCACAGATTTTTTGGCACAGAATTGCTGTATAAGTAACTATTTTAAGAATTAAGTGAGCCAGTGTTGCTTTAGAAGCCTGGGAGACTGGAGGTCTAGGTTCCACGTTCTGTAAAGCTTGAGCAAACTGCTAAACTTCAGCGTCTCAGTTTCACCATCTGTACAATGTAGTCAAATATCTACCCACTTCCGTGAAATGCTTTGTGGTGCCCAACTGAAAAAGTATGGCTAAGTGCAGAATATTACACATTGTAGCACTGGAAATAAAGACTCCTCAAAACAGACTTTTCATTACTTGAAGAGTGTTGAGCTTGCATAGCATGTCACAGAATCCTGACTCTTACTTCTAAATGAATATTGACTCTGGAGATAGAATAGGAACTAGAAATGTTAAGTATTGTATAACTGAATAGTGGTGTAATCGCATAAAATATTATCCTTTACATGACTATTCGATAGTCCCCCGGAGTGAGGCCAGTATCCAGTGTGCTTCAGCCCCACTTCCAGGAAACCCTGTGCTATCTTCCACTGCTGCCTATCAGAGGTAGCAGCGTGAGGCAAAGGTAGGAGCTGGTCTGCGAGGGGAGCCAGTTTCAAAACCAGCTCCCCTCGTGGACTGGTGCTTGTGGGAAGCCTGCCTAAAGCCAACTCCTCACAGGCACTGGCTCCCACTTCCCCTGCCTTGCTTCCTCTGATACAGAGGCAGCAAAGGGTGGGGGGGGGGGGGGAGGAGGAGGCATGTGGGTAGTTGATAGGCTTAAGCCATGAACCTAGGCTTATTGGGTTAATTATTTACTCACCTATAGCTAAAATCCCAAGCAGGATCAGCCCAATAAACTGGCTGTAATCATCATGGTTATGCATGTTGCATACAGAGCTCTGCTGCCATAACAACAAGATGCAACTATAACCACAATAAAATCCTGGCCATGTTAAATATGAAAAATTAATGTCTGATTGGTTATGAAATGCCCTTTGTTCTCCAGTCTACCACTTGTCTCTTGGGAGCAACAAGCAAATATAATACAGCCACTCCCCGACTTACAAACACACCGACTTACGACCAACATCCCATTAACCATATTATAATATTTTTGAGTTGAGAACCAAGTACGTCAAATTTTTCGAATAGCTCAGGCAGCATGTTTAAAGATATTTTCAACTTATTACCAAATCGAGTTACAAACGGGTTACAACCAGGTGTTCGGAATGTAAGTCGGGAAATGCCTGTATCAGGATCACAAAGCAATTTCCTAAGTAGTTTTAAAAATGCTGTTTAGCTTCACTGGCTATTAGCTTCTGCAAAGCAACTTAAAACAAGTCTTGTCACAGCATGATTGTCTATCCCATTTAGCCAATAGTTTGCTATCAGCACTGGTACTTCTACAGACCTATGTAATTTGACAAGATTTGCACATTTGCAAGAATTTAACTTAACATTCTACAAAAATCTTAAGTGTGCATCTTACAACTATGACTTAATAGAATTTCAGTCAGCTGTTACAGAACTTTTTAGCCAGACTCATCTCAAAACACATTACAAACTATAACTGATGTACAAGCTGTACAGAGAAATCCATCACCCACCAGTGAAATACAGCTACCACTGGGTGGGAAGTGGTAGTATTGATTAATGTGCAGAAACACTATTCAACAGTTTAGCAACGGCTTCTTTATCAGTTTGAATCTGAAAAAGGATTTGAGCAAGGTAGAATAACACTGCTCACATTAGACCAAAACACTAGTTCACACTTTAGCAAAAGTGAAAAGTACAATTCTTAAATTTCTAAAAATGATGATCAAAACGTTCTTTTAGACTCCATAATCCATCTTCAAATACATCAAATCTCAATATTACAAAAGGGCATCCAGCTAAGGCCAGATGAGTACCCAGGAGTCATGAGTACTCAGGAAAGACCCAACAAGGAAAACAACAGAACACCACTGGTTGTCACCAATAGCCCCCACTAAAACCCCTCAAACACATCATTGATCATTTACAACCTATCCTTAAAAAACAAAACAACAACAACAAAAAAACATTCCTCACTCTCACAGACCTTGGGAGACAGGCCTGACCTCACCTACAGACAGCCCCCCCCCCCCAACCTGAAACAAATACTCACCAGCAGCCACACACCACAGAAACACTTACCCAAGAACCTATCCCTGCAACAAACCCCATTGCCAACTTTGCCCACATATCTATACAAGCGACACCATCACAGGACTTAACCACATCATCAGGAGCTCATCCATCGGCACATCCACTTATGGGATCAATGCCATCATGTGCTAGCAATGCCCCTCTGCTGTGTATATTGACCAAACCGGACAGGCTCTGTGCCAAAGAATAAATGAACACAAAACAAATATCAAAAGTTAACATATATAAACCTCTAGTAGGAGAACACTTCAACCTCCCTGGACAGTCAGTAATGAGTTTTAAAGTAGCCATCCTTCTAAAAAAAGCTTCCAAATGAGATTACAAAGAGAAACAGCAGAACTGCTATTCATTTGCAAATTCAAAACAGTCAAATTAGGACTGAATAAGGATTTAAATTGCCTTTGTAATATGTAGTGAGGTAACCAATTTTCCTTCTTGGTAATTCACACCTCCTCCTCAGCTTCTATGCGTGAACCACATCCACCCTGACATAATTGGCCTCATTAACACTATTCCTACACTTGATAAGTAACTTCCTTCATACATATATCTCTATCCCTACCTCTGTTATTTCCACTCCAATTCATCTGATGAAGTGGGTTTTACTAACAAAAGCTTATGCTCAGATAAATCTGTTAGTCTAAGGTGCCACGGAATGCCACACTATTTTTAAGATTGTAAAACCCTCCAAACATCAGCCATCATGATTCATTTGGGGTGGAAGAGGTCACAGAACACTAGAACTGGAAGGGACCTCGAGAGATCTTCAAGTCCAGTCCCCTGCCCTCACAGCAGGATCCAGTACCATCTAGACCATCCCTGATAGGTGTCTTTCTAACCTGCTCTTCAATATCTCCAGAGATGAAGATTCCACAACCTCACAAGGCAACTCATTCAAGTGTTTAACTACCCTGACAGTTAGGAAGTTTTTCCTAATGTCCAACCTAAATCTTCCTCCCTTGCTGCAGTTTAAGCCAATTGCTTCTTGTCCTATCCTCAGAGGCCAAGGAGAACAATTTTTCCTCCCTGCTCCTTGTGACAGATACCTGAAAATTGCTATCATGTCCCCTCTTAGTCTTCTCCATTCCAAACTAAAGAAGCCCAATTCTTTCAGTCTTCCTTTATAGCTCATGTTCTCTAGACCTTTAATCATTCTTGTTGCTCTTCTTTAGACCTTCTCTAATTTCTCCACATCTTTCTTGAAATGTGTTACCCAGAACTGGACACAATACTCCAATTGAGGCCTAATCAGCGCAAAGTATAGCAGAAACAACCTTAAATTTTGTAAGGTTTAGGATTTGAAGTAGATAGGTAACTCATCAGCACTAGAACAGGGAAAGCATTTAGGTCTTGTCTATGCTAGAAAGTATTTTCTATTACAGTTATACCAGCATGACCTGCAGTGGAGGTGTAATGCACATAGCTCATACCATAGGTTCCCCCAAAAATGAGCTAAACAAGTAATATGACCTTTTTTACCCTTACATAACTGTCTACAGTAAGGCTTTGGCTTTATTGACATCTCATAACACTGTGGGAGGTTTTTTAAAAGAACTTTGAGTTCTTTGTACCCCTATATGATGCTAATGAAATCTCACCTCCAGATCAGCTACCAGAAGTGGGCCTCATCCTCCTTGATTGGATCCACCTCATCATCTCCAGCCTGATTCTGGCCTGCATATTTATATCTGCCTCTGGAAATTTACACTACATGCATCTGACGAAGTGGGTCTTTGCCCACGAAAGCTTATGCTCCAACACTTCAGTTAGTCTATAAGGTGCCACAGGACTCCTCGCCTCATGTGCAACAGTGTTATCAAGTATTATTACAGGGATAATCAGCTAAAAAGACATTGCAAGTTTTATCTGTTTTCCCATACCTATTAGAAATCTGTTGAACTGAGTGGGAAATGAAGAAATTACAATTTTTTAAAAATCTAACTCCTCCTCTCCCCCTATTTCTTTTACTCTCGTTATTCATGGCAGGCACTCATTCACTGCTTCTCAGGTTTGCAACATAATAAAGTAATAAATGAATAATTGTTCATATCGATTTTACTTACTCCATTAGGCATATTATAAAAATTAATAGGTTATACCTAAAATCCATAGAGGATGTTTATTACCCTCATTTGAAAGATGGGGAAACAGAGAGGTAGAATGCTCAAGGGACTGTCTCACAGAATCTCAAGGGCAGAGTAAGGAACAGCAGTGTGTGAAAGTAATCGCGGAGAGAGCAGGATTCTGTTCATTTGTTGAAGTGTAGGAGCATAAGCTTTTGTGGGCAAAGAAAGCTTATGCTCCTACACTTCAGTTAGTCTATAAGGTGCCACAGGACTCCTCGTCGCTTTTGCACATTCAGACTAACACGGCTACCCCTGTGATACTTGTTCATTTGTTGTTTCACAATTAAATTAATGGAGATTGCCTATCTCCTAGAACTGGAAGGGACCTTGCAAGGTCATTGAGTCCAGCTCCCTTCCTTCACAGCAGGACCAAGTACCATCCCTGACAAACTTTTGCCTCAAATCCCTAAGTGGCCTCCGCAAGGATTGAACTCACAGCCCTGGGTTTAGCAGGCCAAAGCTCAAGCCAGGAACTATCCCTGCCCCACAATGGTACCCTAAACCGTCGTGACGGGTCCCATTCTCCCCAGCGACTTCCCCGCCCCTGCCCGGGCGGAGCCTAGGGAGCGCGGAGCCGGGAGCGGTGTATTGGGGCAGTGGGTGCTGCTGTGGGGCGCTCAGGGCCCCCCGCCCCCAGCGAGGCGCACGCACAAACCACCCCCCCACGCCACGCTCGCCAGGCGCCTGCCCCGGGCCGGCCTGCAGCAGCCAGGGAGGAATCCCCACGGGCCGGCTCGAGAGCGGTACCCGAGCCCCGCCTGCCCGATACTCACCAGCCAGGGGCTCTACTGACAGCATCCAAGATGGCGGGCCCCGGCCTCAGAGGCCGGCCCCGACCCATCCCAGCCCTCAGGCCTCCTAGGGAAACGGCGCCTCCGCCTCCCCCGGGCCCTTCCCACGCTTTGACGCTACGGAGGTGTCCCCCTCCCCACCTCCTTCGCGCCCTGAACCAAGATGGCGGGCCGGCCCCCCGGGCAATGCCAGCGCCCACATCCAAGATGGCCGCCGCCAGCTTCGTCGCCCACCGCGCCTGGCTCCCTACCTGTCCGAATCCAAGATGGCGGCGGCCGCTGGCGTGAGGCGCGATCCGAGTCACGTGACGAGGGGGGGGTGTGGAGCGTGTCCCGGCGGAAGCGTGAGGGACCAAGCTGGGAACGGGCTCTGCTGGCGGCGCAGGAGCGGCCTGGCGCGCGGCGACCGTCAGCGGGGTAGAGCGAGAGACACGGCTGTCACCACGGAGCCCAGCGGTGCGAACGCGGCGGCCACCGCCGCGTCCCGGGCCGGGGGCACTGGAGACCAAGCGCCTTCGCTGCCCCCGCCCCCACCGCGGATGCCGCGCAGGAAGGTGAGTGCCGGGCGGGGCAGGGGGGTAGGTCTGCTTTGTCCTTGTCTCCCTCCCCTCCCCCAACAGGCCCCCACAGCCGTGAAAACCGAGTGAAAATAGCGGCCTTCTGCCCCCTGCTCCCGCCCATCTTGCTACCTGAATGGTTCCCCAGTAGGGACTGCTGAGCACCGATTGGTTACGGCGGCTATCACTCATCGCCTCAACGGTTGCCTTCTCCCCCTCCCCCTCATCTGGGGCATGGTCAACCTTCTTGACTTTCTGATTGGACACCGATTTGGAGCTCTGGTCGTTGATTGGCTGAGCCTTGCGGTACTGCTGGGCGGTGATTGGACATGCTGTCTGCCCGTCTCCGCCCCCTGCGGTCGCCTCCCCACGCGTGCCTTGTTTCCCCAGTTCGCTCTCCCTTCCCTCCCATTCAGGCTGCCCTCCCTGAGTGGCTGTTTCTGGTGCCGCCAGGGGCACGCTGATAGGCCGGCGTCTCCCATCAGTCACGCCCTGGGGCCGGGCCTCTTTTCTCACGGACGTTTCTATTGGAGAAGCTTCCGGTCCGCCCCGCCTCTCTTCGGCCGCGATTGGTTGGACCAGGCGGGGGCGCGCGCCGGAGCGAGCGGTAGTAACGCGGCGGGTGCAAAACAGAACGGGCCGCCGGGTGCGGAGGGGCGCGTCGCTGCTTTGCTGGGGGCGGGGCGCGCGCCCGATTTCTCACCGCCCCCCCCCAGCCGGGATTGTCCCGTCAGCGCCCCCCTTTGCCTCCCTCCCCCCCCCGGTCCCTGGTGTCCAAACGGTGCTGGAGCAGCAGCTGCTGAATCTCACTAGCCAGGCTCCACTGGCCAAATCGCCACATGTAGCTAGTGGCTGGAGCACCCCGACCCTGGACCGCCTCGCCCTCCCCACGCGGGACCGCCTCGCCCTCCCCCCGCCCTCCCCACGCGGGACCGCCTCGCCCTCCCCCCGCCGCCCCACGCGGGACTGCCTTGCTCTTCCCCCAGACTCTTCTCTCTAGTGTCCCGTTGTGTTGGGCTGCATTAACCCTCCCACGCCCCCCCCCCCCCATGCCTCAGCTCTCCCGCTACATGTCTCTCTGCCATCTTCCTTCAGGCTGCCTTATTTCTCCTCAAATATTTCCTGATAACGCCACACCACACAACACACACACTGTGGGCTGCTTTAGTGTTCCTGCTATACCACTTGCCTCGGACTGTGTTAGTTCACCCCTCTCCCTAATGCCCCTCTAGATCACACAACTATGGACTGCCAAACTCGCCCTTGATGGATTTCCTCAGGTGTCCCTTATCCCCTCAAATTCCCCTGGGCTCCCTCACCTTCCTCCTCTCCAAACTCGCTGGCTACGTCTAGACTGGCATGATTTTCTGCAAATGCTTTTAACGGAAAAGTTTTTTGCAGAAAAGCAACCATGCCAATCTAGACGGTTTTGTGCAAGAAAGCCCCGATCACCATTTTTGTGATCAGGGCTCTTTTGCTCAAAACAATACTGCGTTGTCTACACTGGCCCTCTTGCGCAAAAGCATTTGCGCAAGAGGGCTTTTGCCCGAATGGGAGCAACATAGTATTTCCGCAAGAACACTGACAATCTTACATGAGATCGTCAGTGTTCTTGCACAAATTCAAGCAGCCAGTGTAGTCAGCTGGCAAGTTAGCTGCTTTTGCGGAAAAACTTGCCAGTCTAGACGCAGCTGCTGTGTATAGGAGCATCTAGAAGATTCAGGATGATGCACTTGTATTTGTGAACCTGCCATCGCATGAAATCCTGCAGATTCAATCAATCCAACTCTGGAACACAAACCCTGCCCCAGTGGGATAAGGGAATGGTCATTTGATCATGGCATGTGTAGACCTGGGCTCCTGTCTTCCCTGCTGCTAACTCTGCTAGTGCTTGCACATCACTAGTATGCATTGGGTCTTGGCTCTGCTTTTTCACTTTCTTTCAAGAGCATCCTTTCAGAGGTAAAAGGGAAGCTCTGCTACGTATGTGTAGTGGTTTAGTGAGCACTCTGGAATGAGAGTAGTCTGTGTGGTACCTTTTGTGTTAAATTAGCAAGTGTCGGAATTGCTTGAAACTTCAGGTATGATCTTCATAAATGAAATTGGTGCTATCTGTAGATTTTCTAGATTTTGACCAGTTTGCAAAAATTCTGAATTGTGGATGGTGCTGTCTGATATCTCATGTTTATTGTATTAAAGCAAGTTCCAAAGCAAACTACCTGAGTGTCATTAGTTTTTTGGGGGTGGGAGAGGAGGGAGTATTGAATATTTAGTATTATAAGAATGGAAGTGCTCCTGTGCTAATGTTTGGGTCTGTGGTGTTACAGAGGAATGCAGGCAGTAGTTCAGATGGAACCGAAGACTCCGATTTCTCTACAGATCCTGAGCACACGGACAGCTCTGAAAGCGATGGCACATCTCGACGATCCGCCCGCGTGACCCGTTCCTCAGCCAGGCTCAGTCAGAGCTCTCAGGGTAAATACCTTTCTTCCTAGCCTCACCAGACACAACTGGCTGGCCAGTCACAATATCCTTGGCTTGTTAATACTTAAAGGAATTTTAGTGAATCTATACCTTTAGTTTAGTTAATCTCATTCATTATTTTCTCTCATTGAACACAAATGTGCCAGGGAAAGAAACAAAGGCATTGCAAGGATGCATTGCATAAAATAGGTTGTTCAGTCTAATGATTAAAGAGGGGGTTGGAAGTATTTTCTATTCCCTGGTATGAAAGCTAGCGGTGCCTAGTAGTTAAAGCCACTGGCAGTTGGAACAATTGGATTCTATTCTTAGCTTTGCCTCTGATTTTCTAATATCTTCAGAAAGTCAGTTGATTTCTCTTACTCAGTTTCCTTATGTGTATAATGAATGTTACTTACTTAATAACAACTTTTGTGTTGCTCATTTCAGTGTTTTTGATGCACTTAAAAATCACTACAGTGGATAGTTATATAGATATGTGTTGTTAAAACAAAGGACATTTGGGAACATTCAAAGTCACAGTAGTTATTTCAAGGAACAGCTGTTTATATTGCAAGAAATCTGAAAAACATGCCTTTGAATATAAAGGCCTAGCACACCTAGAATTCACTCTTCTATTAAGACTTCATTGTAGCCACTTTCCTGAAACTGGATTTCAAGGCTTTTTCTCCTGAATGTTAGCATATTACTAAGCTCTCGGATACCATGATAATGAGACCAGCATATAAATAACTAGGCAGAAAGAGAAAAGTTGGTATTTGGAGACTTTAGGCTGCTTGGAGGTATTCAGAAATGGAAGTTGAATTCTGTTCTGTGAGAGGAGGTGTATTTTCAGATTTGTTGAAAGCCTGTATTATGGAATGTAATCAATATATTGTGGTGTTTGCAGATATTTTGCATGTTTCTACATTTTGGCATCTAAACTTAAGAGTATGTTTTACTTTTCCATTCTCTCATAGTTGATTTAAGGACTTTTGTTCTTGGCTGATAGTAATTAAAAGGAAAAAAAAATTCTGGAAGACTTGCTGCATGAGAATATTAAGGGTGATAATGCTGGAAGGTTACATTCAGGGTTCCAACTTTACTGCTTTGCACCAAAAGCAGTTGTGGTATACAGAGGGCTCATCTAATTAGTAATGATTCTCATATTCACAGGCAGCTTTTTCTCTCTCTGTGAGAGGTGGTTTGTAACCATTGGATAAATAATGGCATACAGAGTATGTTGATTCTGTGCCTGGTTCCTCAGATTGTCGGTGGTTCATAAGTACTGTAAAACTGTGAAAGAGGGCAGCTCAGAAAAATAGAAGAGATCCTGATGACAGTAGAATCACGGGTAGTCAATTATTTTTGGTCAACGTCCAAATTTCTTGGTCAAAGGTATAATCAAGGTCCAGACTCTTGAGAAAATAATAATTTAAAAAAATGAAAATAAGTAACTGAAAAGATTTCAGGGTCCATTCAAAAGTATCTGACGGTTCATCTTTAGCCCATGGTCTGCGTAGTGACCTAGGGATGTGAAAGTGTAACTGTGTACATGGTTAACCAATATGCTTGGACTCATCGGTTAACCTTCACGTTTACATGCAAGTTGTCTGCATGCCTCCCCCTAATCCTGCACTGCTGCTTCTAGATCAGAGGCAGCAGCAGTGGGAGGGGGCAGGCAGGAGTTTCCTTTCCCCCCGCGTGTAACTGCTGAAATTTTCAGCAATTACACGTTAACTTCATTAAACACATTTTAACATCCCTAGGGTGTGTCTAGACTCCGTCGACAGAGCCATGTAGTCCAGACACACCCCTAGTGCTACCGCTAGTTGCATCAGTGGCAGAGGAGGAGAGACTCTACTCTTGGGGTCAAGTTGTCAGATGATGTTGAACCTGTAGTTTGGGTTAAGAGTAAAATCAGAGGTAAATTGACCCTGACTTTTCGGTGAAGCAGGAAGCAAGTTAGTGATCAGCAGTGGCTGCCCTCAATTAAATTTTGTTTTTTTAATTGAACTAGATTCCAGCCCAGTTCGTAATCCACCATCCTTTGGCACAGAGGAGCCTGCCTATTCTACGAGGAGGGTGACCCGCAGTCAACAACAGCCCACTCCTGTGACTCCAAAAAAATACCCTCTCCGACAGACCCGCTCATCTGGCTCGGAAACAGAGCAAGTGGTTGACTTCTCTGATAGAGGTACGGCTGTGAGGATCGGCTTTGAGTGCTTGCAGGATGGTGTGAGCCAGGTGATGTGCTCTCTCTTGGAGACCACATGAGACTGAGGGTTTAACGCAGGGCCCTAAGAATGAAGGTTTGCAGCAAGTGTCTGTACGTTCTGTGAAGTCACTTAATTCTTTTTTTTTTTTTTTTTTTTTTTTGTAAGCTTCCCTTCTTGCAAATCTGTAATGTCTCAACTCTTATTCAGATACTAAAAATGCAGTGGATCATGACGAGTCTCCACCACGCACCCCAACTGGGAACGCCCCTTCTTCAGAGTCTGACATAGATATATCCAGTCCAAATGTGTCCCATGATGAGAGCATTGCCAAGGACATGTCCATGAAGGATTCGGGAAGTGACCTGTCTCACCGTCCCAAGCGCCGCCGTTTCCATGAAAGCTACAACTTCAACATGAAGTGTCCCACTCCTGGTTGCAACTCCCTAGGTAAAGCCAGCTCCAAGATTAGTTCATCTCCCTTCCATTTCTGACACTAGGCTCAGTGACCCGCATTTTACAGGTTGAGAACCCCACTGGGTAGAGTTGCATATCTCAGCAACGTGCTCTTTATTGGGATCAGGGTATTTATTGAGTGGTTGAAGCAGAAAGCCACTTTGGGGGAATGGAAGATGCCAGCAGTACATACTTTCCAGGGCTGTCTATCCACCAATGGTTGAGCATGGTGTGGAGAACAAATGTCTGAGAATGGATTGTTATAGTGCTGATTTTTCCAAGCCCTCTGTCTGCACCCAGATGTGTTGAGTTCTTGATGCACAAAAAGCTCTGAGCTTACTGCTAAACTCTCTTCAGCATAGGTCCTGGAAAGTCATAGAAAATCAAGTCTTTAACTTCCAAGTGAGTAGTTTAGATCCAGTCTGTTAGTAGTGACTAGATGCTATGCCACTAGTGGGTTATTTGGCATTTGTTGAAATACTGAATAGCCCATGGAGTTTTAAATACAATTTCTCGCTCGAGGTGGTCGATGTGTGCCAGTGTTGAGACAGTAGTGTAAAGGAAGGTTACCCTGCTGCTGTCTGAACTTTGCCTGTTCTGTGCGCAAATGCAATCAGCGCTACTTTCACTTTAAAACCAAACGAAAAAGCCTTGTTTGTCTGCTGTCTTCTGGATGGTACATCAGTGAAGTTTGATGGTTCTAATCCTAATAAATCCTGTTGGGATTCTTGCACCCTGCAGTGGAAGGGTGAGAGTACAAGGGGAACGGATGTAATGTGAAGGGGAAGTGATCTGTCAGAAAGAAGATGTGCCATCAATATAGATGCTTGGGGAAAAATTTAAGGTCTTTGAGATAAGACTCTTGTTACTGCAAGAAGCAGGATACTTGGAAGAAATATGATCTAACATAACGTGGTGTCGCGTAAATATTTGGGTTTCATTTTTGTCCTCTACAGCTTCTCTCGAATAATTAGATTTGTTCATCTTGGCTTACTTGTAATAATTTACTTAACTCCTCTAAACCAGCAGATCTAGAGATATTTTAATTATTGGCTTTTTTACTTACTGGCTGTAAGGTTGGGTTTTTTTTCCATGCTTCTCCACAGGGCACCTTACAGGAAAGCATGAGAGACACTTCTCCATCTCAGGATGTCCACTATATCATAATCTGTCAGCAGATGAGTGCAAGGTAATTTTCTTTCCTCCTCTGTTTTCATTCTGCTTTTACAGTACGAGATGTCAAGCAGGCATTAACACTCCAGGGTAAAACTGATGGTTGTTATGCTTCCAGTGTAGTCTCACTTCAGACATGAAACAGCAGTGCATGTTTGTGTCACAATGTACATTCTAGGGATGTAAAATCATGTTTAGTCAGTTAACCAGTTGTTATGTTTAACCGGTTAACCGCTTAAATGGGGATACGAAGGGGGCTGCTCCAACCGAGCTGGAGCACTGGCGGCACAGCGGGTTGCTCAGCCTGGGTCCACCAGCGTCATGGCGGGCTACTCCAGCCAGACTGGAGTGCCCCCTGCCCGCAGCATGGCAGGCTGCTTCAGTTCAGTCAGGCCACCAGTTAATCGTATCCAGAAAGAATCACCCGGTAAAGATGACGTTTACTTGAGGGGTGTTTGGATTTCCAGGTGAGAGCACAGAGCCGAGATAAACAGATCGAGGAGAGGATGCTGTCCCACAGACAGGACGACAACAACAGGCATGCCACCAGACATCAGGTACGCATTCCCTGCATAAGCAGTGTTTCCTGATTATAGGTATGCATCACAGGATGGGTAGCCTATCCCCTCGGGAGGCCGGGCGGGGTGCCTCACCCTGTCTTCTGGCCCTGGCTATAGCCTCTGTTGACTGGGCATCATGGCTCAGTGACCTAGTCTGTAGTGCCCTCAGTCGGTAAGGCCCAGCGGCCAAGTTTTTAGTAAACCCCATCAGCAGGACTGTAAGGCCCAGCACCCAAGTCTATGGGACCCCAGTCAGTGGGGCAGTAAGGCCCAGTGGCCAAGTCTCTATTATCAGGGGTCGACAAATTATGAAAAACCCTACTCACCAGACGAAAAAGGGACTCACCACCCTCCCCCACAAAAAGTGTTTTTTTTTTAATGGCATAAATTCCTAATAAGAATAAGAATAGTAATTACTAATAAGTTATTAATAAATATCACCCAAGTTATTAATAAATAAACCTCTACCTTTTCTCTCTGGTGCCATGTCTCCTCCCCTTGTTCCATCAGCTCCCCTGGTGCCTGCTGCCCCCCAAGCCCTCACCCTCCTCTGCTGTTCTGACTCCTGCCCTTCTCACTGCCCTCAGCCTTCCTGAGACCTGCCCCCCTCTGCCAGCCCTTCTATCCCCCCTGTGCCCACTCCGATCAAGTGAGCTACCCCATCTCATCCCCTCTTCTAACACCTCCCTGTACACACCTGCCCTGCCTTTCTCTGGTGCTGGTCCCTCCCCTGCAGGTGTCTGCCCTTCTGCTTCACCCCCAGAATCCCCTGGCACCTGCACCTTCCCTTAGCCCTGCACCCTCCTGGTGCCTCCCCCTTCCCTCACTGCCCCTGCCTCCTTTGCCCTCTTTTTCCCTGGTGCCCACCCCGTCACCACCCTCTGCCCCCCCATTTCCCTCATGCTCCTGTGCCCTCACAGATACTTTGCTGCATCCCCGCCTTCCTCATGCCCACTGCTTCTTTCAAGCCTTCTCCCAGAATCTCCCCCCCCCCCCCGCTGTAGCCCCCAATGTCCTTCCCCTCTCCTCTCCCAGCATCACCCTGTCCCTCCTCCTACTGACAACTCCCCTCCTGCCCTTTTCCTCATTGTCTGCACTTGGCCCCCTGGCATTTGTCTCTTCTGCACCCCTGTCCCTTGTTGCCTTCCCCTTTCTTCTACTTCTTCTCCTGATCTCCTCCCCTCCTCTCCTCTCTCCTCAGCACAAGCCCCTTCCTCATATTTTTCCCCTCCCCTCCCCTCCGCCCAGCCCAGCCCAGCCCCTTCCCCTCCCCCAGGGCCAGCACTAGGTTTTTTGCTGCCCCAAGCAAAAGATTTCTCCCCCCCCCCCCTTTTTTGTTGTCTGTTACACAGGTTTGCATTTTTCAATGGGTTTTTTATTTGGTTTGTTTTTGTCACAGCTTTTTAGCCCTATAAATAGCAAATAGCATTTTCATGCCTTTTTTCCAAAAAGGCATAGGCGCTTCAAGTGAACTCCCCCTTTCACTCGCTGCTGGGTCACAGCAGCCTCTTCCCTGCCCTGTCCAGCCCCTCCCTATGGACAAGCACCCCTCACTCCCAACCCACAGGGGGAGCAGGGTGCTGAGACAGCACAGAGCCAGAGGGGTGCAGGGAACAGTGGGGAGGGTATGGGTGTGGCGCGGGGAACGGGAGACGCAGAGCCAGAGGGATCGGGGGGGAGCAGGGTGCGGTGGAGGCACGGAGACTGGGACACAGGGAATGGGAGGGGCAGAGGGATCGGGGTCTAGGGGCAGTGCAGGGAATGGGCAACACAGAGCTGGGGGGGCAGGGATCAGGGGGAGCAGGGTGCGGGATGCAAGGGTGGTGTAGAGTCAGAGCGTCGCAGGGAAGAAGGGGAGCAGGGACTCCGGGGTGCAGGGGAGTAGGGGCAGCGTGGGAAACAGGCGGCACTGGGGCTGTGGCAGGACTGGAGCCGGCGGGGCGGGTCCTGGCTGCACCATGTGCCGCAGCCAGCTCCCGGGGACACGTGGCCAGAGCCAAGCTACCGCTGCTCTTTAAAATCAGCTGGACCATGTCACGCCAGTGTCCTGGCATCCCGCCCCGCCTCCTTGCGCCGGAGCTGCACGCAGGTAGCCCGGTGGCAAGAATCGCCGCACTTCCCCCTTCCCGGCGGCGCTCTGCTCCTCCACTGGCCAGTGGATCGGATGGGCGAGTGCGGTCTTCGGCCAGCCCATCACAACGGCCCACTGGGCCAGTCCGCTCCTGCACTCGCTAGCTGGTACACTCGCCCGTGGAGAGTAGATTTTATTTGTCAAGCCCTGGAAATGTGTATAACTCATTAAAGACCTTTTTATGGAAGATGCAGCTAGCACACATTATCAACGCATTGCTCACATAGCATGCTTTATATTTCTTTATGTTGCCCTCCTTAACTATTGGTGATGAGCAGTCAGCTGAGCATATACCCTTCGGGAAGAAAGACTTCTTGGAGGGGAGAACACATGAAGTGTTGAGTCACTAAAAACTGAAAGGTGATGGGTAGTGTCTGAAGTAAGCAAAGTGCATTGACTCTCTCAACTTCTCTCTTTCAGGCACCAACAGAGAGACAGCTGCGGTACAAAGAGAAAGTAGCAGAGCTGAGGAAGAAAAGGAATGCGGGATTAACCAAGGAACAGAAAGAAAAGTACATGGTATGGCAGCAGTTTTTTTCTTTAGTTCTTTTCTACAGTATACCACAAGTATATGGAGACTTGACTTTCCATTTGTTCTGCCGAATGCTGAGTTAACAACCTGGGGCACTTGGCAGGCCAGGGTTGGCATGGATTAATCTCCTAATATTTAATCGTTCCAGGAACACCGACAAACCTATGGCAACACTAGGGAACCCCTATTGGAAAACCTTACTAGCGAGTATGACCTAGAGCTTTTCCGAAGAGCACAAGCACGGGCCTCTGAAGACCTGGTGAGACTCTTAATCTTTAACATGTCTGATAGCAGCTGCCTTTGCTTTTCCAAGAGCGGGACGTCTCTAGTTTGTAGGGTTTCTGCTGATAAGTGAGTGAGACGAACCTCTGAACCGTGGATGTGAAAATGGCAATAGAATGCTGGGTGAAACATCTTCAGAATAAGAGCCAAGTCTGTGGAGTTTCTCCAAGTCGGGCTGTCTCCCCATATTCGTATCTTAATATACAGGGCTCGGCGAACCGCGGCGAGCCCCGCTCTCCAGCCGCGCTGTCCGGTGATCGAATGAACCCAGCTCTTCCGGGTTGCAATCTATTCGCCACGGGCGAGTAGATTGCATTATTTGTCGAGCCCTGTTAATATATCAGGACATAGAGGTGTCCGACAGCAATGAATTTGCCCGCAGTACAGTGGGAGGTGTGCATTTCCAGTCTTGGGCACTGTAAGAGCTCTGAGACGAGTTCAGTCCCATTTATCTAGTGTTTCTGCAGCTTTCCTCCTGTGAGAGAATCAACGAGCCCCGGGCCAGAAAGGGCAACAGCATCACATACTGAAAGAGTAGCTGAGGAATGCTGGAATTGAGAGTGTAAAATGCTTTCCGAGGCCAGCCTGTCAGTGCACTGCCATCCTGGAGTTCAAAACTGTCTTAAGCTAGACTGATAAGGGCTTCTGGAGATGCCACTTCCCATCTCCCAAAGCTGATCCAAAGCAGTTTTCATGGTCTCTGATCATAGCTTGGGATCACTGTGATCAGAATAGTCAGTTGCCCTTTTCCCCTTGTGGGAGGGAGAAAATACAAAGCCGCATGGAGGGGAATTTTGCTTTGAAGTTAACAATATAAGGAAAGGTAGGCTGAGTGATACGAGGTCCTAAAGATCACAGGCCACCATGGCGTGACAAAAAATTTGCTAATATATACTAGGCTGGAGAGTGCACATGAAATGCCCATCTGCCTTTTTAAGATGGGTCTGGGAAGAGTCTCATGGAAGGCACATAAATGTTTATTTCTCCCTTTCCTTTTTTATTACGTTCCCTTTATTTTTTTCCGCTGATAGGAGAAGTTGCGGCTTCAGGGCCAGATCACAGAAGGCAGCAACATGATTAAAACAATTGCCTTTGGCCGCTATGAGCTGGACACCTGGTATCATTCTCCCTACCCAGAAGAGTATGCTCGGTTGGGGCGCCTCTACATGTGTGAGTTCTGTCTCAAGTACATGAAGAGTCAGACAATACTACGCAGACACATGGTAAGTTTTTTGTGGTAGTTGCCCAGTTCTTTCGGTTTAGAGATTGAAATTATGATGAAAACACATCAAAACACAAGAGCTGTTTTGGTCTCTACTACTCCATTTTGGAGCCTGCCTGACTAAATGCTGAGTGAAAATACAGCTGTGCACAGCTATGAAAGGAAGACAGGTTTTCTCAGATTGTCTTAATCCCCAGGCCAGCTGAATGGACTCCAGTGGAATAGGGGCTGGTGGGAATCCATCTTATCATTGTAGCTGAACCGGAATGCATTTTTCCCTACTGGGAACACTTGCTCTGTAACCAAGAGGACACAGCTCTTTTGGCCCTCAGAGCAGCTGCTAAACCACGATTATTACCCTAACTTTTACTTCAGGGGGTAGCTGAGTTAGTCTGTACAGAAAAAAACAACAAATGATCTGGTAGCACTTTAGAGACTAACAAAACGTAGAAGTTATCATGAGCTTTCGTGGGCACAGCCCACTTCTTCAGATGACCAGAGTTTTGAGTTTAGGATGTGCAGACCCAAAATAAATAGGAGAGAAGGGAGGGGGAGACAGGGAGCAGAGGGTATAGAAAATTCAGGAAGGTAGAGGGAATCAGTAAGTATCTGAAGATTAGGAAGTTAAAACGAAGCAGATAAGAATCAAAGCTGCTTCGTTTTAACTACCCAATCTTCAGACACTTACTGATTCCCTCTACCTTCCTGAATTTTCTATACCCTCTGCTCCCTGTCTCCCCCTCCCTTCTCTCCTATTTATTTTGGGTCTGCACATCCTAAACTCAAAACTCTGGTCATCTGAAGAAGTGGGCTGTGCCCACGAAAGCTCATGATACCATCTACATGTTTTATTAGTCTATAAAGTGCTACCAGACCATTGGTTGATTTTTTTCCCCCTAACTTTTACTGTTATTTTCTTGTAGGCAAAATGTGTCTGGAAACATCCGCCAGGGGATGAAATTTACCGCAAAGGCTCTATTTCTGTGTTTGAAGTAGATGGGAAAAAGAATAAGGTAATCAGATTTGCAGCGGTGGCATAGTCCTGCTTCTGGAGTTCCCCTTTCTACTGCACTTTATGGGTGCGTCTAGACTGGCAAGATTTTGCGCAAAAGCGGCCACTTTTCCGCAAAAACTTGCCAGCTGTCTACACAGGCCGCTTGAATTTGCGCAAGAGCACTGACTTTGTAAGAATACTTGCACAAGAGGGCCAATGTAGACAGGCACCTTAATTTTTTGCGCAAGAAAGCCCAATGGCTAAAATGGTGAGCGGGGCTTTCTTGCGCAAAAGCGCGTCTAGCCTGGCCACGGATGCTTTTGCGCCAAAGCATCCGTGCCAATCTAGACGCTCTTTTGCGGAAATACTTTTAACGGAAAAACTTTTCCATTAAAAGTATTTCTGCAAAATCATGCCAGTCTAGATGCAGCCTATATGTCGTCCACCGTACACTGTAGAGAAGCAGGAGATGTTGGTGTCTTTCCCTCTGATTCCAAAGGGGGCACTGGGGCCTACTTTCCCTCTTCTCACAGTGCTAGCAGGTATCTTGTATGCACTGGATGGGTCTTGCAACAGAGCACCTGAATAAGGTCTATCTGCATCTTCCTTCTGGCTGTGTCTTAGTCCTTCTGCACACCTATGATTTCATGTGCTTGTTCAGATACAAATACTGGTGCAATAGCCTCTAGCAACTATTTGTCCAGTTCCCCTCTGGAACCCTAATGAGGGTTCCTATTTCCTGCCACCATGGCGTGTCTCTCATTCAGTGACGAATGGTCTAAACTGCAGTGGAGCAGCCTAGTGCTGTTGCTGCTTAGAGCATTCACAGTTGACTGGCACAGAGTGAAGACCGGCAGGGACAACTGAGGCCTTAGTCTCATGAAGTGGTATTGTTGTCTCCAAATGGCCAGAGCCATTGCTATAGGGATGGCCCTTTGAAGCCCTGTTAGATACTTCTATTGAGGGGTGGTGTTGCCATGGTTAAAATTGAAGCTGTTTGGAAAAAGGCATTTTGGGGAAGAACAAACTAATCTAATCTGTATTTTGTTAGTTCCCATCCTTTCGAAAGTGGAAGGGATTCTCTTTCAGGGGATGTTGCATCATAGTAAACAGGTGTGTCATATTATCCTTCTGCTTCCAGATCTACTGCCAAAATCTGTGCCTGCTGGCAAAGCTTTTCTTGGACCATAAGACTCTGTATTATGATGTCGAGCCTTTCCTCTTCTACGTCATGACTGAAGCTGACAACACTGGCTGCCACCTGATAGGGTATTTCTCCAAGGTCAGTAGAAATCATCCTCCGATACACTTCAATCCGGTACTTACGCTGTAGTTAGAGATGGATATCATTTGTGCAGGCCCTGTCTCCTCGGTTTCCTGCAAGTCCCAACATCTAAGTAGCAAAAAAGTGTCGAGGAAGAGCTAAAATTTCAAAGCAAAGCAAGAAAAGCTTGTCAGATGCATTGTTTTTGTAGCTTTCCTAATTGCTAGCAAAATCAAATTTGCTAGGAGACATTGTTATATTAAACAACAAGGAGTCCTGTGGCGCCCTGGAGGCTAACAGATTTATTTGGGAAAAAGCTTTTGTGAGTAAAAACCACTTCCTCACATGTATGAAGTAGAGTATGGCTATCCTTCCGAGACTTGTATTAAATAGCAATTCGTAACCATTTGTGTGCAAGTTAACGGGGATCTCATTGGCTCAAATGGAGATGAAGTTAGAATCATTTTCTAGTAATAATCTTTTTATCCCTAGAGCTTTATAGAGCACTTTGAGATGGGACCATATATTCATTTTATAGATAGGGTAACCGAGGAACAAAGGTGAAGTGACTTTCCCAAGGCCACACCACCTGTCTGTGTCAGACTTTAGGGTAGAAGACTGGTCTCATGGCTCCTAGTCCTGTGCCTTGTCTGCGCAACCATGTTCCCTCTTTAATAGAAGTATCTCTAATCTTTTTACTGAATGCGTTTTACATCTTTGTGAAGCACATTTCCTAGCTGTCTTTACTTAAATGCATTGTCTATAGTGTAGTTGTCCTATGAGAGTAAACATTGCTGCAAATGAGAGCCATTAGACAGTAGAATAAATAGCCTTCCAAGGGGAGTGTTGGAAGCTCTTTCTCTTAAGCTACCTGAATTATGACTGGGTAAAGCTGTAAAGAAAAGTCCTGCATTGGCCTGTGGATAATGTTGTCCTAATGATCTCTTCCCTCACTAAGCTAATGGGCTACGTCTACACTGGCCCCTTTTTCGAAAGGGGCATGCTAATTTTAAACTTTGTAATAGGGAAATCCGCGGGGGATTTAAATATCCCCCGCGGGATTTAAATAAAGATGTCCGCTGCTTTTTTCCGGCTTGGGGAAAAGCCGGAAAAAAGCATCTAGATTGGCCCGATCCTCCGGAATAAAGCCCTTTTCCGGAGGATCTCTTCAAAGTAGGAATAAGAGATCCTCCGGAAAAGGGCTTTATTCCGGAGGATCGGGCCAGTCTAGACGCTTTTTTCCGGCTTTTCCCCAAGCCGGAAAAAAGGGGCGGACATCTTTATTTAAATCCCGCGGGGGATATTTAAATCCCCCGCAGATTTCCCTATTACGAAGTTTAAAATTAGCATGCCCCTTTCGTAAAAGGGGCCAGTGTAGACGTAGCCATGGTGCAGAGTGCATATTGTTCTGACTTTATTGGCACGGGCAGTTAAGTCAGCTGTTGGATTCAGAACAAAGATTGGCGTGACAGTTCTACCCTCATGTCCTTGCTGCTGTTCTAAATCAGCACTCTTTCACGACAGGGCTCTCTTTGTCTTTTTTCTTACTAGCAATCATAAGAACATAAGAGCGGCCAGACTGGGTCAGCCCAAAGGTCCATCTAGCCCAGTGTCTTGTCAGCCAACAGTGGCCAGCACCAGATGCCCCAGAGGGAGGGATCACAACAAGTAATCTTCACACGATCCCTCCCTGTCTCCCACTTCCAGACAAACAGAGGCTAAGGACACCATTCCTACTCATCGGCTACGTCTAGACTGGCATGATTTTCCGCAAATGCTTTCAACAGAAAAGTTTTTCCGTTAAAAGCATTTACGGAAAAGAGCATCTAGATTGGTACGGACACTTTTCCGCAAAAGCACTTTTTGTGGAAAAGTGTCCATGCCAATCTAGACGCGGTTTTGCGCAAGAAAGCCCCGATCGCCATTTTCGCGATCGGGGCTTTTTTGCGCAAAACAATACCGCGTTGTCTACACTGGCCCTCTTGCGCAAAAGCATTTGCGCAAGAGGGCTTTTGACCGAACGGGAGCAGCATAGTATTTCCGCAAGAACAATGACAATCTTACATTAGATCGTCAGTGTTCTTGCGGAAATTCAAGCAGCCAGTGTAGACAGCTGGCAGTTTTTCTGCAAAAGCAGTTGCTTTTGCGGAAAAACTTGCCAGTCTAGACGCAGCCACCCTGGTTAATAGCCATTGATGGTCCTAACCTCCATGAATCTGTCTAGCTCTTCTTTGTTCTTGTTCAAAAGAGTGGCTGATGCAGTAATAAACTCTTAAGCCAGCACAGGTGGGTGGAGGAAGCTTACACTGAAAAGTTTAGTTGTCAGACTGGCTATACAGCGCTGTGTCACTCAACTTCTCTTGTCTCAGTTGGGCTGCCTTGTCCTTTTGCAATAGTGATGTACTTGCTGTTTGTGCAGATTGAGTTCTGCTGATCCAGTTCCCCTCTTCTTTCTTTCAGGAGAAGAATTCTTTCCTCAACTACAATGTGTCTTGTATCCTGACTATGCCCCAGTATATGAGGCAGGGTTATGGCAAAATGCTCATTGACTTCAGTAAGTATATGGAAAAGTTAGGGCAAAATTTTTCAGTTGTGCTTGTGAAATGAGGCAAATCTTATTCAAAGGTTCAGATATTGTCTCTTCTTGCCTTGACCTTTTGAGGAGGAGAGCAATGCACAGCTGAATCGGACAAGGTGCCTTCAAACCACACTTATCCATAGTGTATCTGTGCCCTTGACTCACAGAAGAGCTGCTGAGCACACACTCCTGCATATGCGTGCCAGTGAGACCGTTCAGGGCAGGAATGTAAGGGAGATGGGGGTATAGAAGCAGCCAGTCGAGAGAAGAGCCTTTAGCATGGTTCCCATCCAGATATTGGTACTCACTTGTAGGGAAACTTACACCAACAAAATCTCCACAGTTGTCTCTTTGGTTCTGTTCAAGTGCGTCTCAGATAATACTGATTAGGGATGTAAAATCCCATTTAATTGGTTAGCCAGTTAAACGTAGCGGTAAGGGTGCTGCTTATTGGTTAACGATTCTCATCCCTAATATGATGCAAGTTAGCAGGATTTCCTGGGCTGAATTAGAATTGCTCACCACCTAACAAGCTATAGTTGGTCTGTCTGCATGGGAAAAGACTTCTGAGCTGCTTCTCCAGTGCTGCACATAAGGTGTTTTTCAGGAGGCATTGGCTGCCCTAGATTAACTATTTCTTGGTGAATTTATGCAACACGTGTGTTGCTTTTTGAGCATCTGCACTGACAAATCCCTGTAGTTCGCTGTAGTCAGTGGACAGGAGTGAGCCTGGTATACGATGAGTAAATACGTTCTCTTACTTACAGGTTATTTACTCTCCAAAGTGGAAGAAAAAGTCGGTTCTCCAGAACGGCCATTGTCTGACTTGGGTCTTATCAGCTACCGTAGTTACTGGAAGGAAGTACTTCTTCGTTATCTGCATAATTTCCAAGGCAAAGAGATCTCTATCAAAGGTGTGTTCTAGTGCTAAATAAGCTTGTAGGGAATTTGTTCAGGAATGTTTCTGTGTTCTTTGTTCTGCACCTCTTTTCCCAAATGTGCTGTGACTGATGTTTGGTTTTTCCCTCATGGGTCCATTACTTTCTCTTACTTGGGGTTATTCTAGAACAGGGGTTGGCAACCTACAGCACGTGAGCCGATTTTCAGTGGCATGTGGAGTCTACGGCGGGAGCCTGTGCAGCCACTAGGCTTGGAGCACCAGCTCCGGGTGCACGGGAGGGGGAGAGGTGATGAAAGCCCCAACTCACGTCCACTCCTGGTGTCCCCAAGAGCTGCCCTGGCTCCCTGCCCGCTTCTGCCAGGTTGCACAGGGATTCTGCAGAGCCAGGAGCTCCTCTCCTCCTTCCCTTCCTCTCCCTTCCCCCCGCCCCCCTCCCCCGTGGGAGAGGGAAGCGGGATTCGGGGTGAGGATGTAATGGGATTGGGGTGTGATGGGGTCAGGCTCAGAGGGTTGGGGTTTTTGGAGTAGTTTTTTTGCTTTTCACTTGCGTGGTCTCCAACTTGATAGTTCACCATCCCTGCCATAAATAAAGAAAATACTGAAACCTTTTGTTTTGGACATAAATTAATATTTTACTTTATTTAAAATGAAGTTTGATAAACTAACATGAAAGAGTTAAAACGCTTAATCTGTTTAATAATTTAAACTAAACCGTTCTCCCTAGCTGCAGCCCTAGCAAAATGGCTTGGGTGTAATTATATAATTAACAGTGAGTTTCCATTAGTCACTTATGGTCTATGGAAAGGTTTGCATTGAGCCAGGTGGTCCACAGACCAGAAAGTTTGAGAACCACTGTGCTAGAGGGTGAGAGTTGCCCGAGCTGCAGCTCTGGGGCTGGGTGGCGGCAGGGGCTGCTGAAGGGAGAGGAAAATGCGTGGGGAAGAAGGGGTGTCCTCCTTCCCCGGGTGCCTGGGTCCCTGGCAGAAAGGTGAGGGCAACATGGACCAGACCCCCATGGGACCCTGCCCACAGCAGTGCTGGACACTCCAGGGTCACCCATTTGCCCCCACTTTACCCATTTCCCTGAACCTCCCACCCCCTAAGTCATCCTGACCTCAGCCTGTGTTAACAATCTAGCATCGCACCCCTTCAAGATTGGAACCAGTGCTGACTTCCTGCGGGCGGGGGGAGGAGTCCCGAGGCGCCATGCCACATCCACTTTCCAGGAAAGTGCACGCACGCTGCTCCTCCCCTCCCCTCCCCTCCCCTCCCCTCCCCTCCCCTCCCCACGAGAAAAGCCGAAGTGGAGCCCAGGGCAGGAGACCAAGTGGGGTGGGTGGTAGAGAGAACACCCCCCCCCCCCCCCCGGAAAGAAGCGCGACCCAAGATAGGAGGGTAAATCTTTGCACTTGACTTCGGAAAGGTTGCCAACCCCTGTTCTAGACTTGAGTAGGTGGGTTTTTGTCTTGCGCAACTAGTTTTAAAATGAAGCTAGGTTGCTAGGCTTTGAAGATTCCCAAAGCACCCATATGTCTGCCCTTAGTTAACTGTCTATTTAAAAAAAAAAATAAAGTGAGCAATAGGGATCAAGATAGCAAGTTGAAAGGCAGCTCCATTCTGCTCTCCAGCACAACTGTCTACAGAGAAGCAAGAACAAATAGAACACAAAATTAGGTGACTGGGCATGAAAGTGGTAGGTGAATTTTAATGCACATTGGCAAACATCATTCCAACTGTACATATAAAATGATAGGAACTAAATTAGCTGTTGCCACCCAAGAGCGAGATCTTGGAGTCATTGTGGATAGTTCTCTGAAAATGTCCACTCAGTGTGCAGCGGCAGTCAAAAAAGCAAATAGAATGTTAGAAACCATTAAGAAAGGAATAGAGAATAAGACGGAGAATAGCTTATTGCCTCTGTATAAATCCATGGAACACCCATATCTTGAATATTGCATGCATATTTCACCTCAAAAAAGATGTCATAGACTCATAGACTTTAAGGTCAGAAGGGACCATTATGATCATCTAGTCTGACCCCCTGCACAATGCAGGCCACAGAATCTCACCCACCCCCTCCTAAAATAGTCCTCTCACCTATATCTCAGATATTGAAGCCTTCAAATAGTTTGAAGACCCCAGGATGCAGAGAATCCTCCAGCTGTGATCTGTACCCCATGCTACAGAGGAAGGCGAAAAACCTCCAGGGTCTCTGCCAATCTGCCCTGGAGGAAAATTCCTTCCTGACCCCAAATATGGCGATCAGCTAAACTCTGAGCATGTGAGCGAGACTCACCAGCCAGACACCCAGAAAGTCCTCTATAGTAACTCCTATCATCCCTCCATTACCTATTTACCACTGATAATGAATGGTCAATTAGGGTACGTCTAGACTACATAGCTCCGTCAATGGAGCCATGTACATTTGTTTGTTCGGCAAAGGGAAATGAAGCCGCGATTTAAATAATCGCAGCTTCATTTAAATTTAAATGGCTGCCCCGCTTTTCCGATCAGCTGTTTGACGGCAGATCGGGGCAGTCTGGATGCTCCCCTGCTGACATGAAAGCCCTTTATCAACCTCCCTGGTAAACCTCATCCTACGAGGCATAACAGGGAGGTCGATAAAGGGCTTTCAGGTCGGCGTGGGAGCGTCCAGACTAGCGCGGTGAGCCGATAAACAGCTGATCAGCTGTTTGTCGGCTCAGCGCGGCAGCCATTTAAATTTAAATGAAACCGTGATTATTTAAATCGCGGCTTCATTTCCCTCTGCCGATCAGCCTAATCTATATGGCTCCATCAATGAAGCCATGTAGTTTAGACACATCCTTAGTTACCAAGATCATGTTATCTCATCAAACTTGAATATTGCATGCATATATCACCTCAAAAAGATGTCTTTGCATTGGAAAAGGTTCAGAAAAGGGTAACAAAAATTAGGGGTGTGAAACAACTGCCATATGAGTAGAGATTAAAAAGACTGGGACTTTTCAGTTTGGAAAAGCGATGACTAGGGAGGGATATGATAGAGGTCCATGAAATTATGTATTATTTATGTGTTTCTATACCACAAGAACGAGAGGTCACCAAATTAAATTAAAGGTAGCGGGCTTAAAACAAATAAAAGGAAGTTTTTCTTCAAAGAACACAGAGTCAACCTGTGGAACCATTGCGTTTGCAGACTGGCTACAGAGAGTACCAGAAGGTGGATGATGGTTTTGTGTAGAGGATGAAATGCATTGCTAATTTAGAATATTAATTTCAAAATGGAAAAATTGGCCAAGGAGAGAATGCTAAAAATACGTTAAGTATATGCAGTAATAGCTCTGTTGACTTCATTACTGGCAGCTTGTATAGAGTCTAAGGTGTAATCCAAAGTGCTTTCAATTAATTAAGCCACACAGCCACTGCTTGGGTGATAACAGTTATCCCTCTTTCACAAATGAGGAAATTTGATGATGACTTGCCAAGGTCACACAGCAAGTCAGTGACACAGCTGGGGATGAATTCCAGGCTCCCAATACTGCTCTTAGCACTAGATAACACTGCTGCCCTAAGGTTGACCAAACTGAAGCAGAGGAATGAGTGTTGGAATTCCAATTCACAAGGCATCTTGTGCGTATAATTATGAGGGGTGGATACAGCATAACACGGAGTTATATTTGAGAACGAAACCAATACAACAGCTGCAATCTTGAGAGAATTCCTTGGTGGTCTGGCCTGCTGCCTGCTATCTAATTGTGCACTGTGATCTTGTTTTTCAGAAATCAGCCAGGAGACTGCAGTGAACCCTGTTGATATTGTTAGTACTCT
This sequence comes from Pelodiscus sinensis, assembly GCF_049634645.1. Classification (NCBI taxonomy): domain Eukaryota; kingdom Metazoa; phylum Chordata; order Testudines; family Trionychidae; genus Pelodiscus; species Pelodiscus sinensis. Next base: position 15,034,075 of record NC_134739.1, read on the forward strand.
GCAGGCACTTCAGATGCTCAAGTACTGGAAGGGAAAACACCTGGTCTTAAAGAGACAGGTAAGAGTTCTGATGACTACACCTGCACTTTTGAATTCTTACAGTCCAGCTTTGTGTGCTAGACGTGTAGGATAATATTCTGTTTTAACCTACATTCCTTATGCATTGTATTGAGTTTTCATCCATTTTGATTCTGACGAGGGAGCTTTCTAAACTTATAAACAAACTATCTTCAGGAGGATTTGCAGTCTGACTTTTTTTCCCCCGTCCTAGCTCAACTAGTGTAGAAATCCTCTACTTTTCAACTACTTTCTGTGCTGTTTTTTGACATAGGGGAATTCTATTGCTAGTCTTAAGACATTTAAATCCCCAAAACCAGTTCCCCTCTTGGTTGCTTTTTTATTTCCCCTTCCTGGGGCTTTCACTTATAGATGAAGGTCTGCCTGACCTATACTGTCTGTGGAGATCTAGAAAGTAATATGGGCTGTTCTGTTCACAATGTGTCATTTCTCTGGTACCAAACAGGTAGTGGGCAGGTCACCTTCAAAGTGCTGGATTCATATGTGGGTTTTCCAATGGATAATTCACATTGGTTACTCTCTTTGGTTTAATGTGCCCTTTCATGCTCTCTTTCTCAGGATCTGATTGACGAGTGGATAGCCAAAGAGGCAAAAAGATCAAACACCAATAAGACAATGGATCCCAGTTGTTTGAAATGGACCCCTCCCAAGGGAACTTAACTGGCCATCACCCCTGAAGCCAGTGAAGAACCCCAGCAGTAGGAAGTACCCTAGGGATCTCTGTTGTATCTGTTGCTGTTGTGATTGGCTGGTACAGTACCCTCCAGGAAGATCAGTTCCCCTTGGTACTGTTCTGGCCCAGATCTTTTGCGCACACCACAGACGCTGGTTCTGAGGAACTTTATGTTTCGGCCTCAATGAGGTTGCAAGGATTGGATCTGTATAGGACCCAAATGAAGCTCCTAGCAGCACTGGCCCAAGGAGTTCTGATATCTGGTACTGTACCTGTCCAGTCACTGGTCCTACCTTCATGTTCTTACTCCAATGAGGTTGTGTTGTGTCCTATAATCTGTTCGTGTTCCTTTCTACAGGCACTCTGCTTTCTAAGTCACAGACGGGACAGCTTCTGTGGCCTTTGAACGAGGTCTATTAGTCTGTTCTCCAAATTCTGTTCATGTTTTGTTTGGGAGAAGCATTGTAATTCTACACTTAAGCAGGTTCCCAGCGTGTTGCCAGTATATTGTCTTTAGCATTGTTATAACTAACCTGTGTATCAGTTAGTTTCAGTAAGACCGCATGACGTCTCTTTAAAGAGCGCACATAATATACCAGGTCTCCGTGTAACAAAAACTGACTGCTAATATTGTACGCTCAGACTTGCACCTGTCAGTGAGTGGTGTGGTCACTGGTGTTACCCTGGAAGAGTCAAGTTTAATAGTGTGGGTGCATTTGATATACTGTTAAAAAATAACCCTTTTGGGTGCAGCAGGCTCTCCTGAGGTTACTACAAAGGCATGGCAGCTAGACAGGCCTCTTAAGTCAGATGTCATTGGTTCCCTCTTGCTGGAGTTGGTGGTTTCCTTTACACATACACTAAACTTGTTCCTGTATTTCAGCTTAGTTGGTTTCCTAAAATAATTTTCAATTGTAGCTCTTTGGAAGGATTCTATATTAAAGGAATACTATTACTGATTTCAAGTGAATTTGATAACCTTGTCCAAACAGCCACAGAAACTCTATAAAGCAATATCAATAGTTGTTAGATTGTCTAAAGCATACATTCTGCACATCAGCAGCGGCTCCAGCTAGCTGGGTGGATGGTTGCTTCTCTGTTGACAGAACTTCCTGTCTGTTCTTGTAGCACAACAGTGACCCACGCACATGTCCCTCTACTACCAAACAAAACCTCCATAAAATGGCTTTCAAATATAACCACTGTCCTTGTGCTGTGAGTTTCCTGTTTCTCTCATACCAGGGGAGAAGTATGAGGTGAGTGATAGCTGCAGTTAGATCTTTCCTATGGCTTCCTGTTGTGTGGTGTCTGAAATGAAGCTCTTACCATGCACTGGTAAGGAAGGGCAATTTCTTGTTAATCACTGACCATTCCCAGTATGGAGAAGTTCTCTGTGGGCCCTTTTATGGTGGGTTGTGTCTTTTTCTTTGCCTCCCTAAATAAATGGATCTCAGATCAAGATGTATATCCTTGTGGGCATTACTAAGGATTGCTGTCAAGTGCCCTTGGATCTTGTGTTGTAGCTGAAGATAAAATCTTGGAACCATCTGGCAGGGTGGAAACTCTTGGGAATGGGGAAGAAGGCCAGTCATGTACAAAAACTAAACCCTGTTTCCCTTGATGTGGTAGAATGTGCTATTCCTGTATCTACTTCTCAATAAAGCATGTTCTCTGCTCAAGTCGTCAATTCCTTTCTTTTAGTTTTCCTGAGCAGTGGGGATTTAAGGTGGCTCTTCAGTCGAGCGAGACTGCTCTTCCATTCCTGATGTCAGATACTTCCATTTTGAACCTGCCTTTAAGCTGTCAGGGTAATGGGGCTAGAGATTGAAGCAGACCTCAGGTTGGCTGTGATTAAAAATGTCCTAGATCCTGTGTTAGCTTTTAGAAAAGGCTTATAAGAACGGCCACACTGGGTCAGACCAAAGGTCCTTCTAGCCCAGTAGCCAGTCTGCCGACAGTGGCCAGCACCAGGTGCCCCAGAGAGGGTGGATCGAAGACAATGATCAAGCCATTTGTCTCCTGCCATCTCTCTCCAGCCTCTGACAAACAGGCCAAGGACACCATTTTATCCCCTGGCTAATAGCCTTTTATGGACCTAACCTCCATGAAATTATCTAGCTTCTCCTTAAACTCTGTTATAGTCCTAGCCTTCACAGCCTCCTCTGGCAAGGAGTTCCACAGGTTGACTACACGCTGTGTGAAGAAGAACTTTCTTTTATTAGTTTTAAACCTGCTACCCATTAATTTCATTTGGTGTCCTCTAGTTCTTCTATCTAGGGAACTAATAAATAACTTTTCTTTATCGGCCCTCTCCACACCACTCATGATTTTATAGACCTCTATCATATCCCCCCTCAGTCTCCTCTTTTCTAAACTGGAAAGTCCCAGTCGCTTTAACCTCTTCTCATATGGGACCCGTTCCAAACCCCTAATCATTTTAGTTGCCCTTTTCTGAACCCTTTCCAAAGCCAAAATATCTTTTTTGAGGTGAGGAGACCACATCTGTACACAGTATTCAAGATGTGGGCGTACCATCGTTTTATACAGGGGCAGTAAGATATTCTGGGTCTTATTTTCTATCCCTTTCCTAATAATTCCTAGCATCCTATTTGTCTTTTTGACTGCTGCTGCACATTGCGTGGAAGTTTTCAGAGAACTGTCCATGATAACTCCAAGATCTCTTTCCTGATTTGTCGTAGCCAAATTAGCCCCCATCATACTGTATGTATAGTTGGGGTTATTTTTCCCGATGTGCATTACTTTACACTTATCCACATTACATTTCATTTGCCATTTTGTTGCCCAGTCACTCAGTTTGCTGAGATCTTCTTGGAGTCCCTCACAGTCTGCTTCTGTCTTGATTATCCTAAACAGTTTTGTATCCTCTGCAAACTTTACTACCTCACTGCTTACCCCTTTCTCCAGATCATTTATGAATAAATTGAAAAGGATTGGTCCCAGGACTGACCCTTGGGGGACACCACTAGTTACCCCTCTCCAATCTGAAAATTTACCATTTATTCCTACCCTTTGTTTTCTGTCTTTTAACCAGTTCTTAATCCATGAAAGGATCTTCCTTCTTATCCCATGGCCATGTAGTTTACACAAGAGCCTTTGGTGATGGACCTTGTCAAAGGCTTTCTGAAAATCCAAGTATACTATATCTACTGGATCCTCCTTATCCGCATGTTTAATCCCTTCAAAGAACTCTAATAGATTAGCTCTCAGCAGTGGATGGTGCTGTTGGGAACATATAACTCTACTCTAGCCCTAAGAGTGTACTTCCACTTTTCCTCCTTCACACAATGCTGACTGTAGTGGCCACCCGACATTGTTTGAGAAGGGAGGCGCTTTCAAGGACTGGTGGTCCTACTTGTTTTCCCGAGCTGTTCTGCCATGATCAAGGCACCTTTTAGTTTCCTGTTCTCTGCTGGTGTCATGCAATTTAATCTTCTGAGGACTGGAATGCTTTAGTTTCACTGAAGTCTTTAAGGTTAATAGAGGGGTATCTGACAATTCATGGGCTGGGCTACATCGGAAGTAAGATTTGGGTGATCTGATATTCCCTTCTGACCTTAAACTATTTGAAACCAGACCTATTGCTCCCCTTTCTCTCCTCCTCTCTCCCCCCCCCCCCGGAGAGTTTTTTGAAGAACTATATCCTGACTTGAAGATCAAAAGTTTGAAGTTCCAGGCAGACCTCAAAGATTTTGAGCCTTTGCTACACTTTGATTTAAATTAGAAGCTAATCAAACTGCTCTGGTCACATCTCTCACTAGAGAGTCACTGTGGGAAGCAACTCAGCCTGGGTTCCTCTTTTTTCTACCACACTGTCTTACACGATCAGTGGTATGAGAATCTGTGTGCCTACCTGTGTTACCATCTGGAGCTGGAAGCTTTTCATCTCTCCCTCCATAAAGAAGGCAGAGCCTTTGATTGGCAAGGAGAATATATGAAACCTCTGATCCATGCACTGCCAAATAGTTTTGTTGGGATCATTCCCCCACTCTTCTTGAGCAGAACGGTTGGAGATTAGAAATAAGGGAAAGTCGCACCCCAGTGAAGTCTGATACTCTTGCTGCAGGGAGCAATTGATCTTTGTAGCTGTACCAGTAGGTTACTGCCCCATTTATTAGATTACAGGGACAAGAGGAAATAAACTGCTGCACAATGCTTTTGTGAGGATGGCAAAGTGTTTGGGGAGGGGTGTTTCTTCTCTAGCTCGGCCACTGTAGGGGTCTTGAGATGAAGCTAGTGCTGAGTTTGTTCTGAGGCTACTAATGATCATGCTCTTAAGGGCAAGTTTACTGAATGCAGTAGCCACTTTGCTGCATTCTCCATTTGAGGCTCCAGTTCATCATGCCCATACCTACTCGCGGGATGTCCCTGACCATTACACTGCGGAGCAATCGGTCTGTGTCCAAATAGAAAACAATCGCCAGGCCTGCTCACGATGAGTTGACTGCAAGCTTTTCAGGTGCTGGTTTGTGCTCACTGCACAATGGGTGCTTATTAGATAATGAAGTGAAATGGGAGAGGGAGACAAAATAAAGCTTTGTCGTAAACTATACCCATCAGCCTCTCCTCACTTGAATTACACAACTTGTATGTCCCCAGTTGCTCCCTGCAGTCAGCTTATTAACTGAAAACACAGAAAGAAAGAGCAGCTTCTCCTTCCTCTGTTTTGATTTTTAAGAACTTAAATTTCCGGCTTTATCACCTCCTCAGAAATAACGCAATAAGGAAACCCAAGTGTGTGTCTGTACAGGAGTACGAAGGCATCTAACGCTCATTGACTGTGATATGAAGAAAGCACCAGCTCTTCCCAGCAACAGCAATGAATTTATGCATCAGAGCAGTCTGACAGAAGGAGACAGGAGTGAAATAAAAGATCCAAATGTGCTTATCTGGTTCTGGAAAAGCCCCATGAGTGGAGTAACAAAGTGCATGAATAGAAATGAGCATACAGCACAGCTACCGTAATCTAATGTGAAATAAAGGAGCAGATGTTGGCCTCTGATGGAGGGTCATGCTATGGCTCCCATGCGAGAATTGGCTGGCTGTTGTCCCCATCTGCTGTTGACTCTGTAGGAGGAGAAAAAACATCTGCATGAGGGAAGTTGATTTGGATTGGTTAATATAGTGGGGAGGGCTCATCTACACTTGAAATACTACAGCAGCACAATTGTAGCACTATAGCTGCACCACTGATGTTCTTCAGTGTATGTAGATGCTACCTGTGCCAAGGGGAGGGATTCTCCATAGATAATCCACTTCCCTGAGTGGCAGAGAGACTTTTCTGTCAACCTACCACTGTCCACACCAGGGTTAGTTAAGCAAACGTCTATCACTCAGGGAGGAGGAATTTTACACATAGCCGGGTCCACCTAACTTTTTAGTGGGATCAGGTCTGAGACCTTCCTTCCTGATTGGGCTGAGGAGTCCTAGCCTGATCTCTTTTCTTGGCTCTGCCATATACTTCCTGTATGACCTTGGGCAGGTTACTCAATCTCTCTGGGCTGTTTCCTCATCTGCAAACTTGGGATCATTTCTCCCTGCCCTTTTTGATCTTATCTGTTGAAAATGTAAGCTCTTTGGGTCAAGGACTGTTTCTTACTGTGTGTCTGCATAGGGTACACTGGGGCCCAGATCTTAGTTGCAGCTTTTAGGTGCCACCCTAATACAGATAATCCCAGAGCAGAAAATAGATGCAAGGTGGAGAAGTGTAAGAAGAAATCTGTGCTTCAGTAAGTTTTAGCTTCCTTCAGAATCACAAACTGGAGCTACAAATTATTTGATGGATTATTATTTGAGGGGGAGGGTTAGCTCAGTGGTTTGAGCATTGGCCTGCTAAACCCAGGGTTGTGAGTTCAATCCTTGTGGAGGCCATTTAGGGATTTGGGGCAAAAATTTGTCAGGGATGGTACTTGGTCCTGCTGTGAAGGAAGGGAGCTGGACTCAATGACCTTTCAAGGTCCCTTCCAGTTCTAGGAGATAGGCAATCTCCATTAATTTATTTAAGAAAAATGGCTACTTGGAATAACTGCACAGAGGGAATGACTCATGTTATGGCAGTAGTTATCCCTAGCTCATAGGCTGTGGACTCAAAGATGGGAAATGCCCTCTGCCAAACCTCAGTACAGTAAAACTCCAATAGTCCAGCATCGAGTTGTCCAGTACTCATAGTCCGGCATCAACTGGCACCCGGAACTGCTCAGGTCAGCTGCTCTCACGGCCAGGCCACTGTGAGCTGCATGCGTGCTCATGGCCCACACCGTTCCGCTTACAGTCCCCAGCACACACAGCATCCAGCCTGCACGTGCTAGCAGCCAGCTGTTGAGCACAGGCAGCTGCTTCGGGACCCAGACATAAGGTTGGGTGAGAAGGGGGATTGGGAGACAGCAGGGAGGGGAGGTGTTTGGCTCTGGGAAAGGGGAGGGGAGGGGAGAGGGGGATTGGGTTGCGCACGGTGTGACAGCACGTTGGGGTCCCCCGCCTCCTGCACCCCCGGAATGGCACGAACAGACTCCACCAGCCGGTAGAACAGAGGGAGTTTATTGCCTCTCCAGAATACAGCACAGATGTCACCAGGTTACAGGGCAGGCCTAGGATGCCTCAGCCCCCCCCCTTGATATGGGGTAGGGGGTCCGGCTTCTAAACCCCTCAGCCTGTTGCTGAGGCTGCTTCCTCCATGCTCCCAGACAGAAACTAACTCCCTCTCCTCCAGCCCTGCCCCCCGGCCAGGGCAGCATCCACCTTCCTTTGTTCCTCTCCATGGGGGGTAGCTGGTTGGACGGTTTAGACCCTCTGCATAATGTCTCACTCCCTGTCCTTCTGGGTTGTGGTACCAGCAGCAGCCAGTGGGGGTTACCACAGAGCCAGCATAGAAAGCAGCCCAATACCCCCACTACGTGTCACACGGCCTCCCAGCCAGTTCATTGAAAAGCCAGCCACTAAGCGCATGAGCTCCAGCACCTGGAGGAAAACGCATGGCTGTATGGGTGGCTCCAGGACCCGAGCATAAGGTGGTAGGGGGGAGGGGCGCTGGATTGGGAGGATGCCCCATTATAGTACCTCCTGGTACTCCGCCATATCTGATAATCTGGCACCACCTAGGTCCCAAAGGTGCCAGATTATCAGAAGTCTACCGTAAATCAGCAGAATGTAGTACAGATTGAACCTCTAGTTCAGCACCCTCAGGACCTGACCGGTGCTAAAGCAGAGAATTTGCCGGACCACGGGAGGTCAATATTATCTAGCAGCATTACCAACACTGTCACTGCTTTCTGCACTCTAAGACATGGAGGGGTAAATTAGAGCTAAATAACAGCACAGAACACAGAGCCAGGCCTGGTGCCTGTAAACAAACTATGAGACCATGGGAAACTTGGCCACACCCATGAAAAGTGGACATTGAGCTAGCTAAGATCCTGCCCGACCAGAGAGTGCCAGACTAGAGAGGTTCAACCTGTATATAGGATGGCTAAATGCCAAGAGGGTAATTCCTTAGTGAAGAGATTGTGGGAGGGGGTAATAAAAACCCAGTGCTGCATGACTAACAACTGTAAAGGCACAAATGCCAGAGGGACTTGAACCAGTGAGGATGTGTGCGCATCAGGCAAGTTTCTTGCAGCTGCCAGCAGTGATAGAGGATTCCTATCAATAAGTGGGTGGAGAAGGAGGACAGGTAAAAAATTAGCTGATAGCAGCCTGTCAGAATAGCTTGGCAGGGGAGGGAATGATCTCCAAAGGAGCATCAAGTTAGGCAGCTCACCCACCTCCTCTGGAGTATCGTCGTCCCATGAGTCCTATGAATTTCTCTCCTGGATGCCCTGGCATGGCAAAGAAATGCAAAGGTCGGCAACGAGACTTATAAAAATTAAATGCAGCCTCTTATGAGGAGGGAAAATAGATGGGGAGCCAAACCAATAGCGCATCTACAGTGCAAATGAGATTCAGTCATTTCGGCTTCCTTTTAGGCCTGGTTTACACACAGTTTTTGTACCAGTTAAACTCTTGGCGAGTGTGGTTATTTTTCTATGAAAATAGTTTCAAGCAGTAAAACCCATAGTCTGGTTGCAGTTTACTGATACAAGGCACCTTTATACTTGTACTATTGCATCCGCACTAGGGGAGGAGGTACAGCTTTATATGGATTTCAAACAGAGATTAGCTCTATCACTGAGACTATGTGTCTCAGACTGCAAGCTTCTTTCAGAAGAATCTTTTCCAGAAGAGATCTTCCGAAAAAACTTAGGCTACGTCTGAACTGCAGGCTTTTTGCACAACAACTGTTTTGCGCAAGAGTTCTTGTGCAAAAGGTCTTACGCAAGAGCTTCCATGGCTGTGTGGACGCTGTCTTGCGCAAGAAAGCTCTGAGTGTCTATACAGCAAAAGCACATCAAAAAAGTGATCTGCTTTTTCAAAAGATAGTGTCCATTCAGTGTGGATGCTATCTCACATTTAAGCTGTGATTACTATGGACGGAGTGGCCACCAGGGCACCTGTGCTTTTTCCTCTTTACCGTTCTTTTGAAAGAACTCCCTCTTCCCCGTCCACACATGCCTTTTTCCAAAAGAGCTCTTTCGCAAAAAGGCTTCTTCCTCATAGAAAGAGGTTTACCAATGTTGGAAAAAAACCCCTGTTCTTTCGATTTTCTTTCGAAAGAAAGTGATTGCAGTGTGGACGTAATTCAAGTTTTTTTTTCAGAAAAACAGATGTTTTTCTAAAAAAACCCCTCTCTGGTGTAGACATAGCCTGAGACGCTGCCCATTGCCGAACAGCTGTACCCCAGAAGTGTGAAGAGCCTTGGGTCTCTCTGGTGCAGGCCCAGAGCTGAGCGAGGACAGTACTCTCCCTAGGGGACTTTGGTTAAAGAATCTATGATTTAAAGTTATGAAGGGGAAAAAAAAGCTTGGATAAAGTGAGCTTATCTGGATTGCTCTGACCTCGAGCAAGCCCAGGACTAGGTGTTGTGTTGACCTTTGCAGATAAGAATCCTTTGAGTGTAGGATGGTTCTGGTAGAGGATTGAAGCTTCCCCCTGCCCCTTGTTGTTATGAAAGAGAGTTGAATTCTGAGGGTGAGACTGACTCAGGGCCACCTGACCCCTACTCCTGCTGCTTTTCCAGTGGCCATGGACAAGTCACTTCACCTCCCTGCCTTTGTTTCTCCATCTGACGCGGGAGTGATATTATTTACCTGCCTTTGTGGGGGTGGGAGTCAGCATAATCATGTTTCAAGATTGCTGTTGCAGTCCTCTCTCTTCCCTCTGGCACAGAAGGGAGCACAGCAGCATAGCACAGCAATCTCATGAGTGACATTTCTCCTCCTCTTAGCAACAGATCAAGGTACCACTTATATTCCCTTAAGGATCTGGTGGTGATACAAAGGCAGGTGACTCAATGTGCCTGCCTCTCTGGGGTGTGGGTGGAGGTGAGCATGCACCACT